>NC_053389.1:793017130-793338693 GCF_905171765.1 Bufo bufo | reverse complement strand
TCTTCACTTAAAACCCAGAAGTTTCCTTAACAAACCGCACCACTATTATCCCTGGGCTGTATCTGGTACTGCAGCTCTCTTCATTCACTTAAGAGGAGCTGAGATGACAGTCTGTATTTATTTAGGTCACTTGTCTGGGTTCTTTATTTCTTTAGAGCAGCGGGTGCACCTCACGAATTGCACCCGCACTAAATACCGACCCATTCATTTCTATGGGGCTGGGCACATGAGCGGTGATTTTCACGCATCACTTGTGCGTTGCGTGAAAATCGCAGCATGCTCTATATTCTGCATTTTTCACGCAAAGCAGGACCCATAGAAGTGAACGGGGGGGGGGGGGGGGGAAAATCGCAAGCAAGTGCGGATGCGGTGCGATTTTCACGCACGGTTGCTAGGAGACGATCGGGATGGAGACCCGATCATTATTATTTTCCCTTATAACATGGTTATAAGGGAAAATAATAGCATTCTGAATACAGAATGCATAGTACAATAGGGCTGGAGGGGTTAAAAAAAAATACAAAATAATTAAACTCACCTTAATCCACTTGCTCGCGCAGCCGGCATCTCTTCTGTCTCCTTCTTTGCTGATTGCAGGAAAAGGACCTGTGGTGACGTCACTCCGGTCATTACATGATCCATCACATGATCTTTTACCATGGTGATCATGTGATGGACCATGTGATAACCCTATATTTTTCTCACGTGAGTGCAAAACGCATTACAATGTTTTGCACTCGCGCGGAAAAATCGCGCATGTTCCCGCAACGCACCCGCACCTTTTCCCGCAACGCCCGTGTGAAAGGGGCCTAAAACTACAACTCCCACGATGCCCTTCTGTAGGATATAGCTGTAGGTTGTCAGGGAATCATGGGAGTTGTAATTTTGTAACAGCTGGAGGGCCGCAGGTTGAGCATGCCTGCTTTACACGGTCTAGTTTGAGGTCTGTATTAGTTTTTGGGGTCTAGTCTGGAGTCTGTTTTAGTTTAAGGGGTCTAGTCAGCGGTCTGTATTCGTTTTTGGGGTCTAGTCAGGGTATTGTGTTAGTTTTGGGGATTCATTCTGTATTAATTTATAGGGTCTAGTCTGGGATCTGTATTAGTTTAGGGCCCCTTTGGCTGTGTCTGGTCCGGGGGTCTTAATTTACGAATCCTTGGTCTTTATTTTTATTAGAGGGTCTGGTCTGGGGTCTGTGTTTAGAGTGTCTGTCTAGGATCTGTATTTCTTTACAGGGGTTCGAGATCTGGATTTGTATTTGGGGGTTCAGTTCTGTAGTAGTGTTGGTGGTCTGAGCTGGGGTTTATATTTGTTTAGTGGGTCTGGTCTAGGGACTGTGTTTAGGGTATGTATTTAGAGGGTCTATCTGGGATCTGTATTTGTTTAGAGGGGGTTGGAGTTTGTATTTGATGAGGGACGTCTGGTCTGGTAACTGTATTCGTTTTTGGGTTCTGAGTCTATAGTAGTTTAGGGTGTCTGGTCTGGTTTGGAGTGTGTAAATGTAGGTGTCTGGGGTCTGTATTTATTTAGGGGTCTGGCCCGGGGTCTGTATTTATTTAGGGGCCTGGCCCGGGTTCTGTGTTTATTTTGGAGTCTGTTTTGGGGTGTGTAAAATTGCTGAGTAGCCCAATGGCACCAGTACTTCAGCTGATTGTACTTTGCTGCAATATTAGTTTATATGGCAGATATTTTTTACTTTTAGGGGTAGATTTAGCAAAACTGGTGTAAAGGAAAACTGGCTTAGTTGCCCATAGCAACCAATCAGATTCCACCTTTCATTGTTCAGAGCTCCTTTGGAAAATGAAAGGTGGAATCTGATTGGTTGCTGTGGGCAACTAAGCCAGTTTTCCTTTACACCAGCTTTCCCCCTTAGGGTGACTGAAGACCATGAGTCACCAGTCACCATGTACCTGATGTAATGCCAAGGAGACACTGCAGGCCTTGTGGAGGTGTTGCCCATAGCAACCAATCAGAACACTGCTTTTATTTTCTACCTTCCATTCGAAAACAAAAGCTGGAATCTCATTGGTTGCTATTGACAACACATTAACTCTTACCTCAGCACTTCTTCTTATACATGTTGTAATAGCCAACCGTCAGCCATTTTTATATGTGGCTCCTCCTCGACTTCTCTGCCACGGTAGGTGACTTTAATGTGCATGTAGTAGACCGCAATGTACTGGAGTTGTCCTTGTAGTCTTAGGACCACGGCGACTTCTACCATGTGACACCCAGCTTAAAGGGATTTTCCAAAATTTAAGAAAACCTGCAATATAGGGTCTGTACATCTAGACTTGTATCATGTGACTTTTTTGAATCATGTGACACGGATGGTCAGTAACATATTTTCAGCCCGCCTAATCTTTGGGAGCTGCAGTGGCCGCCATATTGGTTGTCAATCAACTTTCCCTGGGCCCGATATAAGTAACAAATTACCAATTTAAAGGGTTTCTGTCACCCCATTAAACCGTTTTTTTTTTTTTTTCTTTACTAATATTCCCTATAGTGCGATCTCATGATACATAAGCAAATTAATCATTTTGGTTCAGTAGAATTGCAAAAAATCGATTTTTAAAATATGCTAATTACCTTGCTACCAGCAAGTAGGGCGGCTACTTGCTGGTAGCAGCCGCATCCTCCGATGGTAATGACGCCCCCTCGGCATGCTGATTGACAGGGCCAGGGAAGGGAATCGTTCTCTGCTGGCCCTGCCTGTTAGAATTTGAAATCTCGCGCCTGCGCCGTACCTGTCTTCAATCGGCGCAGGCGCACTGAGAGGCGGCCGCTCTCTCGACCGCTCCATCCTCAATGCGCCTGCGCCGATGACGTCATCAAGTACACCCGGAAGAGATTTATTATTAATAATCGTTGGTGGTATAGTGTTAATAACTGTCATTTTTATAAAATTATTTATTCCCATTTCGTTGGTGGTTTTTGTGGCAGCATGCTTATTATGTACATACTTACCTGATTCGAGCATCCAGCGACGTCACCAGACTCTCCGCCTCCTTCCAGCGATGCCGGCGTCTTCTCTTCTCTTGATGACGTCATCGACGCAGGCGCATTGAGGATGGAGCGGTCGAGCGAGCGGCCGCCTCTCAGTGCGCCTGCGCCGATTGAAGACAGGTACGGCGCAGGCGCGAGATTTCAAATTCTAACAGCGCCAGCAGAGAACGATTCCCTTCCCTGGCCCTGTCAATCAGCATGCCGAGGGGGCGTCATTACCATCGGAGGATGCGGCTGCTACCAGCAAGTAGCCGCCCTACTTGCTGGTAGCAAGGTAATTAGCATATTGTAAAAATCGATTTTTAGCAAATTCTACTGAACCAAAATGATTAATTTGCTTATGTATCATGAGATCGCACTATAGGGATTATTAGTAAAGAAAAAAAACAGAAACGGCTACTCTTAGGTTGTCCCATAAAAATAAAACCGAGGGAGGTTTTGGCGCACATTTCATGACCACATGGCAGACTACCACCACATGTATGGACTGGACAAAAATAGGGTAGGGGGTGCCATTTAAAGGGATTGTCCATTTTTGACAACCCCTGCCCAGCATGGCTCCTATTATTGATAAGCTTATTGCGGAAATCTGACTGCGATTACTTGTAATGGATGAAAGATACTGTTCATTTTAGGCAGATGAAGCCTTACAATCTACAAAACACACTGATGCACCAATCTATCAGCTTTCCCTTTAGATTGTTAGCTCTGCTGACGCATTCACCAGCGGCAAGCTGTTCTCTGTACTCTGCTATTTAATATGGTGGCGCTAAGTAGACTAAAATTATTATTGTGGATCAAGACTGCCACCCGGTGTTTATCTGAGGAATAGCAGGCTCTTTGTAAGTTATTAGAAAAAAATAAAAATAAAACATTTTCAAGTGTTTTTATTTTTTTATTTTTTTGTGATATCAGTTCAAGGTAGGATCTGATCCCAACGACCACATGGTCTCATGGGGTAAATATAATAGTAATGTAATATGTATTGTAAGAAGGTACAAGGAATCATCGTTGATTATAGGTACGTGTCACCAAGGTTCCTGGCCTCGGTGGAGTAAGAGCCGGTTTTTATGTGTCAGCAGCAGTTGCTGTTTGACACCTTAATACTTAGTATGGCTGTATAGCTGATCCTGGGAGTAGTCAAAGTGCTGGGTGGGTGACTACTCCCCATGTTCCAGGCCAGGTTTTGCCAGGCCTAAAAAACAGCCAGCACTGCCAGGTGAGGAGGATTACCTCAGTCTGACAGTAGAGGTCAGGAGGTGTGTGTGCTGGGATCTGAGGCTTGTGCTGTGCTGGAGGGCTGAGACCCGTCTGTAAGGGAAACTGGCCCCCTAAAAGCCTGCTATGGATTGCTGGAGGTAGAACTGCCAACAAGGTGATTTCTGCTATGTGGACTTTCCATTGTGTGTGAACTAACACCATGACTGCAAAGTGACGTTTTGTTTTTGCTTTATGTGTGAATAAACACGGAAGTTTGATTTAAGAAATGGTAATTTGCCTCTGTACTGCGTCCGCACACCCTGTCTACCAGAGCGAATCCCCACAATTGGTGGAGGATGCGGGCTAGAGCAGTGAGGCTGGTGTGAACGCCGATATTTTGGGGTTCTGCATTTTTCCAGGCCCGGTTGTATGTCGTACATTAAACCAGCTGTATTACAACCAGTGCCCCATGACAAAATGGAGGCTGTTGTGAAGGCCATCATAGAGGCTAATCTGCAGCAGCGAGAGACAAACCTGCACCAACGTGAGGCTAATAAGCAGCAGCAGGAGACCAACCAGTTGCTGCTACAATATGTGATGGCTTTGCAGACAGCAGGAGCAACCTGAACGTCCACGATGCCCGGAAAGCAGTCCGTGCCGCGATTCCTAAGATTACCCCCACAGGCGACATCGAAACCTACCTGGCGATGTACGAGAAAGTGGCCATCAGGGAGAAGCTACCACGAGACCAGTGGGCTGAGGTCGTCACTCCGTTCCTGGCATACGATTCCCAGCGAGTGTATTTCGACATGCCGGACGATCGAAAAAGCGGCTACCAAAAAGTAAAGGGTGAGATTTTGGCAAGACTGGGGGTAATCAGTGGGGGTTTAAGCCGGCAGAGCCTGTGAGGACCCAGTATTATGACTTATTCCACCTCTTGCAAAAGTGGCTACAGCCTGATGTGCTGAGTCCCACGGCTATGCTGGATAGACTATTGTCTGATGTGTTTTGGAGGGCTCTGCCACCCCCTCTCCAGCACTGGATTGGCCAGGTGTCTCCTGGCAATGCCCTGGAAATGTTGGACCTGGTGGAGCACTACTAGGCTACTAAGAATCTGGTTGAAAGGTTTAATAAAACATTGAAAACCATGTTAAAAAGGGTGGTGTCTAAAGATGGGAAGGACTGGGACCTTCTACTGCCCTATCTCATATTCGCTGTGCGAGAGCTGCCCCAGGCCTCTACTGGGTTCTCGCCCTTCGAATTGCTATATGGCCAAGAGGCATGGGAACAGCAACCCACTCCGCATAAAAGTGTCCCTGAGTATGTTACCAAGATGCAACAGCAGATAGAGACCGTTTTGCCTCTTGTCAGGGAGCATATAGAGGCCACTCAGCGAGCCCAGAGTCGGATCTATAATCAGCAGGATCGGGTCCGGATCTTTAACCCGGGTGATCGGCTTTTGGTTCTGGTGCCGACCGTGGACAGTAAGTTCCTGGCTATATGGCAGGGGCCCTACAAGGTACTTGAAAAAATTGGAGAGGTAAATTACAAGGTACACCAGCCAGGGAGGCGAAAGCCGGAGCAGGTTTACCATGTGAATCTACTCAAACCGTGGAAGGATAGTGAAACCTGTACAGATAACAGCCCGCGACCAGGTTTTCTAGGGAAAGTGGTTTTGGCCCCTCTTTCTGAAGCAAGGGAAGTGGCTGCCACAGTAAGAATTGCTGACAGCCTCTCCTCTAATCAGGCTCAGGAGGCCAGGGAGTTTATTAGCCGGAACACGGATGTGTTTTCGGATCTCCCTGGACGTACTTCCAGAATACTAGTAAACATTAAACAAATCTGTGCCGAGTTTTTGTTTTTTTTTCCGGCGCATGGATTTTCTGAACACATCCCAGAATGATCAACTTTTATCTATTTTGGCACATCAGCGGATTTTATTATTATTTCTGTCATTGTAAATGCCAGGCTTAAAGGCTATGTGCACCTTGGGAGGCCAATTTTTTTATGATTGCATTTTACTAATTTTGTGCTAAAACGTATTTTTTCAATTGGCCTTTATTAAAAAATATTGAGCCATTCTGTCACAAAGAGCTAACTGTTTTTCTAGCTGTGTGAATCCTACTTCCTACTTTAACTTTGTGCTAATTACCCTTATCTCCAAATTTCTAAGAGGTCGTAAACACTTATTGATGCCACATTCTTATCAGTAAGGTAAGACCTGAGCTACAATGAGTGTTTATAATGTCAGAGAGCAGAGATAAGGAGCTGTCAGCTAGCTCTCTGACGGAGCAGAGAGAAAATTCAGATCGTTCTATTAGAGCATCTCAGCTCTGTACAGAAAAATGGGTTCTATATTTGTAATATAAAAAATATTTTTAGCACAAAATGAGTACAATGCAATAAAAAAATAACCTTTAAAGGGGTTGTTCCATTATTTATGTAAAAAATAAAAATCAGACATCATATAGAACATATCTTTCTAACAAAGCTAGAACCAGCCCTGTACCTCACATCGATCCAGAGGTCTCCCCATTCATTGCTTCAGTTACTAGATTTATTTTCTGGCTGGCAGCTCAGGGGGCATATTCTTTCTCAGGGGGCATGTCCTTTCTGTTATAACTCTTTCCCTGTAACTGTCACAGCTTCTAACAGAAGATATGGCTTTTGACAGTTGAAGATTTAAATTGAGCGCCTGCGACCACCTCAGTGAGGTGGACAAGAAACAAGGAACAGAGCAAACAGTAGGTGGTGCTATACAGATACATTTTATTCAATGGGCCAGTGGCTATTCTACATTTTTAACCCCTTCACGACTGCCATACGGCTATATACGTGCTATTTGCAGCTCTTTAAACGTTATGGCAGCTCTTTAATCCAAGGGCGCTTGGATTAAAGCTTCTGCCCCTGCACTGCTGCTGTCAGGGACAGCGTACAGTCCAGTAATGCAGGCAAGGGACCAATCAGAGTGGTCCCTTGTCGGCGATCGCTCCAGTTGGTTAGTCTATGCAGACTGACCAATCGGAGAGTGGCAGTGTAGAAAATGCTGGTTTCAGGCTCTGATCTGCACTCTGCAGATCAGAGCCTGAAATCAGGCATTAGCGGATCTGTGCCCCCCCAATCTGTGCCCCCATGTGTCCTACCGTGCCCCTTCTGTGCTGGCCGTGCCTCTTCTGTGCCGGCCGTGCCTCTTCTCTGCCGGCCGTGCCCCCTCTGTTCGTGCTGTCCCCTTTTCGTGCCCTCTCCATGCTGGCTGTACCCCCTCCTTTCTGGCAATGCCCCAATTTGTGCCCCCTGCCCCTGATACGTTCCCCTGCTGTATTTCATGGCGGCCGCTCCATTCCTGAGCCGCCACCACCAGCAGCGAGTGTCAGCTGTATGCTGACACTCTGCTGCAACCCCTTAGATGCCGCAGTCAGCGGCAACCAAGGGGTTAACAGAGGGAGGGGGCTTCCTCTCCTAACCATCGGGCTGCTGCGCTGAGATGGCAGCGACCCTTGCAAAGATGTCCAGTGTTGCCATCTACCAGTGTAAAACTGATAGTCTTATACTTTGCAATGCAAGAGCATTGCAAAGTATAGTACTGCCATCGGCCCCACCGGATCTTCAAGATCCAAGTGGGACTTGATAAAAAGGTGTGAAAATAAATAAATAAAATAAATAAAAATGTAAATTAAAAATAAAATAAATTGCCTTTTCCTATATCCGCTCATTTACAAGAGGTTAAAAAAATGAAAAAAATATTAGGTGTCACCGCATCCGTAACAACTGGCTCTATAAATATATAACACGATCCACCCCGTCCGATAAACACCATAATTTTTTTTTTTTAAACGGTGTAAAAAAACGTAAAAAAATTTGTCACAAAAAGTGCAACACCAAGCGATCAAAAAGGCATATGTCCCACAAAATGGTACCAATAAAAATGTCACCTCATCCTGCAAAAAACATAAGAAAATCGCTCAAAAAAAGAAAAAAAAATTATAGCTCTCAGAACATGGAGACACTAAAACATATTTTTTTGTTTCAAATATGCTATTATTGTGTTAAAGTGAAATAAATTTAAAAAAGTATACATATTTGGTATCGCCACGTCCGTCACAACCAGCTCTATAAATATATCACATGATCCACCCGGTCTGATAAACACCATAAAAAAAAATTAAATACAAACTGTGTCAAAAAAAGCTATTTTTGGTCACCTTACATCACAAAATTTGCAACACCAAGAGATCAAAAAGGCGTATGCCCCCTAAAATAGTACCAATCAAACTGTCACCTCATCCTGCAAAAAACGAGACAGTACCTAAGACAATAAGTCAAAAAATAAAAGAGAGCTATGGCTCTCAGACTATGGAGACACTAAAACATAATTTTTTTGTTTCAAAAGTGCTATTATTGTGTAAAACTTAAATAAATAAGAAAAAGTATACATATTAGGTATTGCCACGTCCGTAACGATCTGCTCTATAAAAATGTCACAGGACCTAACCCCTCAGATGAACGCTGTAAAAATAAATAAATAAAAACTGTTCCAAAACAACCACTTTTTTGGTCACCTTGCCCCATAAAGTGTAATAATGAATGATCAAAAAATCATATGTACCCCAAAATGATACCAATAAAAACGTCAACTCTTTCTGCAGAAAAATTTAAAAATAAGGCGTTCAGAAAATAGACACAAAAACATCTATTTTTTTCATAAATGCTTTATTATGTAAAACTGAAGCAAACAAAGTATACATATTTGATAATTGCGTCCGTATCAACCTGCTCTATAAAAATAGCACATGATCTACCATGTCAGATGAATATTGTAAAAAATAAAAATGGTGCCAAAACAGCCATTTTTTGGTTACCTTGCCACACAAAAAACTTAATATAGAGCAATTAAAAATCATATGTACCCCAAAATAGTACCAATAAAACTGGTACATTATCCCCTAGTTTCCAAAATGGGGTCACTTTTTGGGAGTTTCTACTGTAAGGGGGGCTTCAAATGGGACATGGCATCTAAAAACCAGTCCAGCAAAATCTGCCTTCCAAAAACCATATGGCGCTCCTTTCCTTTTGCGCCCTGCCGTGTGCCCTTACATCAGTTTACGACCACATGTGGGGTATTTCTGTAAACTGCAGAATCCGGGCCATAAATATAGATTTTTGTTTGGCTATTAACCTTCCATGTGTTAAAGAAAAAAATGGATTAAAATGGAAAATCTGCCCAAAAAGTAAAATTTTGAAATTTCATCTCCATTTTCCTTTAATAATTGTGGAACACCTAAAGGGTTAACAAAGTTTGTAAAAGGGAAAAAATGCCCAATATGCCGAATGGTGGATTTGTCTTGGGGTAAGATAAAAAAAATATTAGGAATCTTGAACACTTCACATTTTTCACCTTTGTGGTGTAATAGCAACATTGTAGAGTTTCAATTAATCACAGACTACAAATACTGGGAAAATAAAGGTATTATTTATGTATCACAGTTAGTAAAGAACGGGACAATAAGAGCACTAAAAGAATTATGTCCCGGTAAAAATATAGACTTAATGAGCCAATATCGGTACCACCAACTAAAATACGCATTTGACGCCACACAAAATAGGGAATACTTTACCACTACAAAACACGATTTCATAGATTTTTGTTATCAACACACGTCAACAAGGGTGACCACCTCCCAAGTGTATAGGATAATAAGGAAGGGAATGGGGAAAATACTAATTGAGAGATATGAGGAATATGTGGTACGTCCTGAATGTGTGTCATCTTCATCCCGGGGTGGAGAGGGGGGAGAGAGATTGGAGCGACCACTGCTAAAGTTTACCGAGATGACCATCATGGCGGGGGGGGGGGGGGGGGGGGGGGGGGGAGATGGGTGATAAGTTTTGATAGTTAGTAGGCGATCTGAGTCAATTTGAATTTGGAATTGAATAGGAAGTATTTGAATTCTCCTAAAACAGTACAGATTATCCACTAGATTTGTATGTTTTTGTTTGTTCAAAGGGATATAATTTTTAATATCTGTTATGTGGGCAGACTGTGTATTGTTGTACACGGAATCAACACTGCTAAATTTTATTTCAATTTTGTAATGTAAGGAAAAAATTTAATAAGTAAATAAAAAACAAACAAAAAAAAACTAAGTTTGTAAAATCAGTTTTGAGTAACTTGAGGGTTGTAGTTTCTGCAATGGGGTCATTTATGGGGGTTTCCACTATGTAAGCCCCACAAAGTGACTTCAGACCTGAACTGGTCCTTAAAAAGTGGGTTTTGGAAATTATCTTAAAAATTTTAAGAATTGCTTTAAAAAAAATGAAAATGTCATTTACAAAATGATGCTAACATAAAGTGGACTTATGGGGAATGTTAAGTAATAAATATTTTATGAGGTATCACTTTCTGTTTTACAGGCAGAGAAATTGAAATTTTGAAAATTGCGAGATTTTTCAAATTTTTGGTAAATTTGGGATTTTTTTCATAAATAAAGGTGAAATATATTGACTCAAATTTATGACTATCATGAAGTACAATGTGTCACGAGAAAACAATCTCAGAATGGTTTGGATAAGTAAAAGCATTCCAAAGTTAATAGCACATAAAGTGACACATGCCAGATTTGCAAAATTAGACATGGTCACCAAGGTCAAAAATGGCTTGGTCTTGAAAGGGTTAATTACATGCAATTACAAAAGTATTCAAATCTGGGTGCTGGTTTGTAAAATATCTTTATTGGCACAACCCCTTTATTACTTAACCCCCGGGTCTCCACATGCCATCCTCCCAGCTGAATAGAAAGAGCTGAGAGGATGGGGTAACTTTAATAGGGCATCTTGGGAGAGGGATATGTTTCAGTAATATAATTTGTGACCATTTCATTAGTGCAGGGGTCAGGCATGGGGGACATGTATGCAGTGTGTACGTCCATGATTCTTGTTCCATTATCACAGATCTAGAAGTGATGGGAGGAGAGTAATGATTCAGGGAGTGCTCCGTGGCCGGGTAGACCAGGAGGGGACCTTTGCTGCAATGTGAAGGATCACACAGAAACGAGAACCAATTAGGTAGCAAATGAGAAGTCTGAATAAACAGAAGCAATCAGCCACAGATCACCCCCTCCTCAGCCTCTCACTGTCATTTTCACTGACACCACATGCAATATACAGTATATGGAGAGAAGACATGCTCTGGAGGGGGACTGGTATCTGTTATTATAATCCTTAAAAAGGTATATTGCAAACAGGCTATAGAACGAATGCTAGCTCTATGGATCAGTGTGTGTGGCAAACCTCTCCACCTGTCATCAGTATTGTTAAATTGGCAACATCTTAATTATTCAATTCAGCTGTTTCATTCGGCCCCATTACCACAGGTGTATAAAATCCAGCCCCTAGCTATGCAGTGTACCATTACCACAGGTGAATAAAATCCAGCCCCTAGCTATGCAGTGTACCATTACCACAGGTGTATAAAATGCAGCCCCTAGCTATGCAGTGTACCATTACCACAGGTGTATAAAATCCAGCCCCTAGCTATGCAGTGTACCATTACCACAGGTGAATAAAATCCAGCCCCTAGCTATGCAGTGTATCATTACCACAGGTGTATAAAATCCAGCCCCTAGCCAAGCAGTTTACCATTACCACAGGTGTATAAAATCCAGCCCCTAGCTATGCAGTGTACCATTACCACAGGTGTATAAAATCCACCCCCTGGCCATGCAGTTGCCCTTACAGACATTTGGGAAAGAATGGCTCATTCTATAGAGCTCACTAAACGCCAGCGTGGTTCTGTAATAGGACGTCACCGCTGCCACACATCACTTCCTGAAATGTCTTCCTCCTAGATATTCCAGCATCACCTGTGAGAGGTATTATTGAAAAGTGGAAGGAACCTCAGCACCTCAGTGAGCGGGGTCACTGAGTGCTGAGGAGCATAATGTATACAAGTCATCAACACTCTGCTGAGTCTATACCTGCAGAGTTCAGACCTCCTCTGCCATTAACATCAGCACAAAACCTGTGCTGTGTCGGGAGCTTCATGGCATGGGCTTCCATGGCCGAGCCGCTGCATGCCAGGTGTCCGATGCAGTGGTGTAAAGCATGGCGAACTGGACTCTGGAGCAGTGGAAACGTCTTCTGTGGAGTGATGAATCACACTTCTCTGTCTGGTAAATGCCAGGAGAACATTATCTGCCAGCTGTAAAGATGGTGGAGAAGGGATACATCTGTGGGGGGTGTTGTGAACAATTGTATACTTCCAACTTTGTTGGAACAGTTTGGGGAAGGCCCTTTTCTGTTCCAGCAGGACTGTCCCCAGTGCACAAAGCAAGGTCCATGAAGCCATGGTTTGGGGAGTCTGGTGTGGAAGAACCTGACCGGCCGCACAGAGTCCAGACCTCAACCCCATCCATCACCTAGAACAGAGATTGTGAGCCGAGTCTTCTCCAGCATCAGTGTGTGACCTCACAAATGCTCCTCTGGGTGAGTAGGCAACAAATTCCCACAGACGCCCTCCAAAATCTTGTAGTAAAACTGCTCAGAAGAGCAAAGAATTAACAACACCATGTTCATGCCTACGAATGCAGAATGGGACGTCATAAAACTTTTAGTATATACTATTAATATATAAATATAGGGGGCGTGGCCTGACTGCTATGGTGTGAGGACGCAAGTTCCTTCGGCTCCGTATCATCCTGGCATTATCCTGTCTTTCTGACTGCACAGATCCTAATTTTCTTCAGTAAAGACCCTCGGTGAAGACTAACAACCGGTCTACGTACCAGAGACCCGATCATCTAACCTGCGTTTGTCTCCGTCGCTGCCGGGCTGATCCCCCCTTGAGTGCGGCCTACACGCAGCAAGACACCCTGGACTGTGGACCTCCCGGTGAGAGCGGGAGGGGTGGGACGTGCAGACATTGTACCTGCTGGTGCCGGTGAGTGAGCGGAGCCTGGTGTTGCAGGTCAGAGTGACCCCCGGGCTCTCTGCTGGCTGGCCGGCTGAAGTTAAAAGTTTCCCCCACGTGTCTACTGTGACGGGCGCCATCTTTACCGGTGGTTCGGGGCCTACTCTTTCCATTTCTGGCCTGGCGGTGCTGTGGATCCTCCTGACTTCCTACCATTTAGAGCCTGCAATATAAGAGATATATACCTGGAGGGGAAGATTGATGAGCTGGAGGTGGTGAGGCGCCCCCTTGTGCTGCGGAGGGGGCTCTTTCAACTCAGTGGCGCAGCTGGGGTGCTTCTGTTCCTGGGGGAGGTGAGGGCTGGTGGTCCGCTATTACTGCCACTAGCAAAAGAGTGGCTGCCTTATGGGCCGGAAAACAGGCACCTCAGGACAGGCTATCCCGCCTAAATTAATGCTGGACAATATGAGTCAAACGGAAGATAGAGTGGTTGGGGCCCTTTCTCCGCAGCCGGAGGGTGATTGGGCGAAAGTTATGGCGGCCATCACTGGTTGTCAGACTGCACTCACAGTCAAAATTGACCATGTACAAGCGGATCTAACTCTCCTCAGGCACGATATTGACAAGATAAGAGAAAGAACGACTGAGGTTGAAAGGAGAATAAGTGACGTGGAAGATAGAGCTCAACGTGAAGATTCTGAAATTCACACCCTCCAGAATCAAGTCAAGACCCTAATGGCGAAAGTTGAAGACGCGGAGAACCGTAACAGACGGAACAATGTCCGCATTATGGGTCTACCCGAAAGAGCGGAGGGTACTGCACCTGAGGAGTTTGTGGAAAACCTCATTAAACAAGTCCTGAATCCAATAAATCTCTCAGGGACTTTTGCAATTGAACGGGCCCACAGGATTCCCACTCGGCCTCTGCCTCCGGGGGCCCCACCCCGTCCTTTTATTTTTAAAGTCCTGAACTATAGGGATCGAGATGCTGTGCTGGCGGCTGCCCGCCGTCTAAAGGACATACGTTTTGACAACACTAGGATCTCCTTTTACCCGGACTTCTCTACAGAGGTGCAGAAGCAACGCAAACAATTTACAGCAGTGAGGACCCGGCTGCGGGAAAGGGGACTTGTCTACGCTATGATGTATCCAGCGCGGCTCAGAATCCAGGACGGTGATCTGGTGAAATTCTTCACTAACCCTGAGGAGGCCTCGGACTGGCTTGACCGCAGGGGCTGAGTATAACGAGACGTCTGAGCTGGGGGTCTCAGCATTTTCTTTCAGATGACTACACTATATGATGGAGCTGAATGTGTAATGGTGAAGATATTTTGCTGTCTAGGTTAGGTTTAGTGGTTTACCTAGATGAGTTGGGCGACTAAGGGTCTTCGTCCCTATTTTCTCTGAGAGACGAATGGGGGGAGGGTATTTAGGCTTGGATGTGTTGGGGTTATCTAGGCAGGGAGGGGGTTGGGGCCAGATGTTTTGGGCTTCTGGGAAGTTTTTGGATTTGAATGTGATGAGTGGGTATGAGTGTGTGAGTGTATGGCTTGGGTGGTGCAGGTTCTTTTGGGATTATTGTGTTTTCGAACCGCCATGATGACAGTCTGTCGGTTGGTCTCCTGGAATGTCAGAGGTCTTAATGACAAAATTAAACGATCTCTGGTCTTTAATTTTTTACGTAACCATAACCCAGATCTGCTGATATTGCAGGAGACACATCTGCAAGGACGCAAACTCTTGGCACTACGGAGGCCGTGGGTGGGCGCAGCATATCATGCTACATATAACTCTAGGGCTAGAGGTGTGTCAATTTTGGTGGCGAAATCCCTTCCCTTCCGGTTACATTCTGTGCATAATGACATGTTGGGACGTTTTGTGGTTCTTCATGCTGCAATCAGGGGCATTGACTACCTTGTGGTAGGTGTTTATGTTCCCCCCCCCTTTCGGAGGGAAGTTCTAGATGAGATTATGAGACATGTAGCATCCTTGGCCCCGGTGCCTCTGATTGTGCTTGGAGACTACAATGCGGTCTTAGACCGTTCGCTTGATCGGCTTCGCCCCAGTGACACCCATAATGAAGCATTAAGCCTCTGGGCCGAGGTGTTTGATTTAACGGAGGGGTGGAGGTATTTGCATCCGGAGAGAAGTCAATATTCCTGTTATTCTGCCTCTCACGCAGCTCTCTCCCGAATAGACTTAGTATTCCTTAGTAGGGACCTGTTGCCCTCTTTGACGGTAGCTGATTACTTACCAAGAGGTATCTCTGACCATGCCCCCCTGTTGGTAATCCTGAAACAACCTCTTACGCCGGCTGAAAGAATATGGAGACTCAATAGTAAATGGCTGGAGGTCCTTCCTGTAGCTTGGTCTGCACAACAAGGTATGAAGGACTATTGGGAATTAAATGAGGGCTCAACTAACCCGTCAGTGGAGTGGGAGGCCTTTAAAGTGGTATTACGTGGTACTCTGATTCAGGCGATAGCCACACACAGGAAAGAGTTGAGTACTACTAGGACTAAGCTAGAAGGAGAAGTGGTAGAGAAAGAACAAGCCTTTATTGTAAACCCAAATGCAGAGAGTCGTAGGCTATGGGATGAGGCACAGAGGAAACTTAGTTTACACCTAACTGAGTATACCCAGAAGAAACTATTGTATCAAAGGCGCTTAGTATTTGCTGATGGAGATAAGAACGGGAGAGCTTTGGCCTTCCTAGCTAGGACGGAGACGCCTCAGACGGTGGTCCCGCATATTACATGTGGGGATGGATCGAGAGTATATCGGCCGGAAGATGTATGTGAGCAGTTTGCCCAGTTTTACGCGGACCTGTATAGCTCTAAAATTAGCTTGACCCCGGAAGAGATCCGATCTTTCCTTCGAGCCATTCCCCTTACAGAATTAGCAAGGGCGGACTATAAGTACTTAGATGGAGCTATTGATGAAGGAGAGATTAAAGCTGCGATTGGAGACATGGCAGTGGGGAAATCACCTGGTCCGGATGGCTTCCCAGTGGAATGGTATAGATTAGATGCTGAGGTACACTCTGCACGATTGCTAAAATTGTTTAACTACGCCTATGAATCTGGTGGGCTGCCTTTATCCTTTGGAGAGGCTACTATTGTGGTTATTCATAAAGCTGGGAAGTCTCCGGACCATTGTGCGTCGTATAGGCCTATTTCCCTACTGAATACTGACGCCAAAATTTTAGCCAAGGTTTTGGCTAAGCGGCTTAGTGGAGTAATCTTATCTATTATTGACCCTGACCAATCTGGTTTTATGCCTGGGAAGACAACGGATATTAACCTTAGAAGGCTATTTACAAACTTGCAGGTCAGGCATGATAATGCGGGCTCAAGGGTCCTGGCGTCTCTCGATAATGAGAAAGCCTTTGACTCAGTAGAATGGCATTTTATTTGGGAGACAATGTCCCGCCTTCATTTCCCTCTCTCCTTTATTAAATGGGTCCAGCTACTGTATCAGGCGCCCACAGCGCGTATCAGAGTAAATGGGTTTACTTCCCGATCTTTTAGACTGTATAGGGGCACAAGGCAGGGTTGTCCCATGTCGCCGCTATTGTTTGCCCTGATAATGGAACCCCTTACACAATTAATCAATAATAGCTCCTTGATAGAAGGGTGGTCGATAGCCGGGATACAAGAGAAGGTGTCGCTATATGCGGATGACCTGTTGGTGTACTTAGCTGATCCTGGCCCTTCCTTAGAAACCCTGCTAGACGTGGTAAATGGATATGGGAGATATTCTGGCCTGCGAGTGAACTGGGCTAAATCCAGTCTTTGCATAGTGGATGTAGATGAAGGGGTAGATATTTCTCCGGTGTCTCCCCTGAAAGTGGTGGACAGCTTTATTTATTTAGGCATTCATATTCATAGAGACCCTCGGCAATTCTGTCTTTTGAATCTGAGGCCCACTATGGAATACGTTACTCGTAAACTGGAAGCCTGGGAAAATTTACCCTTGACTTTAATAGGCAGAATTAACATTGTTAAAATGGTGTTGTTGCCGAAGTTATTATACGTGTATAGAGCAGCTCCAGTAAAGATTCCTAAGTCCCATTTTGATGTTTTAGACAAAGTCGTGTCTCGATTCTTATGGAGCCATCAGTCCCCAAGAATAGCAAGAAAGACGTTGAAAGCCTCCTACTTACAAGGGGGTTTGCAGCTCCCAGACATGTATATTTACTATATAGCGACACGCCTGATGTATGCATCCTGGTGGATTAGAGCGGATGCCAATAATCCAGCGGTAGTGTTGGAAGCAGCGCTAGTTGGGTCGTATGAGGCTCTAACAAACCTGGTTTATAGGGGAGGCGGGACTCTGCTTTGTGGGAGATATACGGAGGCTATGGTGACGGTTATAGAGGCCTGGGCGAGATTTGTGAATACACACATGGACACCCAAGTAGGAGAAACCTGGTCCCCGTATATCCCACTATGGCGTAATAAACACCTCCCTGAGCTTTTACACCTTTCAGATTTTGAATTCTGGCCTAAGAAAGGGCTTAAATATTTGACACAGTTGTTCCAAGATGGGGCCTTTCGCTCCTTTGGAAGTCTGCAGTCGGAGTTCCTATTACCTCGGACGAGTTTTTACCGGTTCCTCCAATTGAGACACGCTTGTGAGAAACAGTTCCAATCCTTGACTTTAAGCTTAAAGTGTGGTCCTCTTGAATCTGTAGCCAGGAGAGTACAACCGCACAAGCCAATTTCTTCCTTTTATGTTGAAATTATTAAAATGCAAGAATCCCCAATCCAGCGATCATTCGTTAGATGGTCGGCGGATATCCCAGAACTAGAAGACTCTCACTTGGAGGAATGGCGTCTAGGGTGGAGGAAGTCTGTTATAAGCGCTCGGGACCAACTCATTCAGGTCAAGTGGATACATAGGGTATACCTGACCCCGGTGCGTTTGTGCCAGATGCGGCAGTTATCGAGTCCTGGATGTGACAGATGTGGGGGGGACAGAGGTTCCTTTTTTCACATGGTTTGGAGATGTCCTACAATGCAGATATACTGGAAGGGAGTGTGCAATTTTATTAGTGTTAAGTTGGGGCTTCCTGGGATCGGTGATCCAATAATATGCGTTATGGGGCTGGTTTCTGAAGTGACCCCATCCAAGTATAGTAGAATCCTGCTACGGTTACTAATGTTTTACGGTAGGAAGAACATATTGTTGAACTGGAAACCGCCTAAATGCCCCACAGTGGATCAGTGGGTGCAACTCATTAATAAAGACCTCCAGATGTACAAATTGACATACGAAGCTAGAGGGGTGCCTGATCGATTTGACAAAATCTGGGGAATATGGGTACAAGCGGAGGGCACAGTTTAAGGTTCATTGCTGATTGGGTCTGCACTGCCCAAGCGTGTGATTGTGTGTGTGGATGAGGGTGAGTGAGTGCAGAATTCTTTTTGTGATGACAGTAATATTCTATGATAAAGATACATTGCTGGTTTTTTACTGTTGCGCAATATGATAATGACGGATTTATCTGCACCTGCTTATGTGTATGATTGTCATGCTGATTGTTTTTCCCTTTGGGATTGTTGTATTAACTGGTTTTCTTAAAGAAAAATTAAATAAATAAAGGCTATTAAAAAAAATATATATATAAATATAGGGGAAGATTTATCAAAACTGGTGTAAAGTAAAACTGGCTCAGTTGCCCATAGCAACCAATCAGAGTCCACCTTTTATTTTCCAAAGGAGCTCTGAAAAATGAGAGGTGAAATCTGATTGGTTGCTATGGGCAAGTAAGTCAGCTTTCCATTATACCAATTTCGATAAATCTCCCCCCTAGTGTGTATTAAAGTGTTCTCTGTAGATTTGGTGGTGTGGACCCTTTTAGTTTCATCAGATATCTAAGGGGCTTAAGCAAATACATAAAACACAAAAATAATAAAAATGGAGATGGTCTAGAATGATCTTCTTTATCCCAGGACTTCATGGAAGATCTGGATCTTACAGATCACCAGAGGTCTCTAAGGGGTCTCATATCTCAGGATCTTCATGGAAGATCTGGATCTTACAGATCACCAGAGGTCTCTGAGGGGTCTCATATCTCAGGATCTTCATGGCGGCCTATATATTCACAACACTAACACTGGGGACGCATGTAAGAAAGAAGTATATGCTCTTTATACCGTTCAACTTATCAGATATCCTTGCATATCCGGGATGGAGAATGAATCAGGAGAAATCAGGGATGACACCTCAAACCCAATAATCTATCCTATTTATTTTGTTGCATTTTTTCCCAAATATGTCTTCTGCCACAGTAAAGGATACAGAGGATTGCATCGATGGTAAGCTGTCTAATCAAGTGCCCCTGAGTTTTGGTGAGGAGAGCAAGGTCCATATTGGGGTCTCTCACTTCCAGTATACAGTGGTCTCAGATTGAGTCTTTGTAGCTACAGGGGGAAAGATTAACCCCTCATGTTTAGCTCCATAATAGTTTGTCATGATAGTAATTAGTGATCAGCAGCATACTATTGCAGTGCAGTGATGGCGGGGGCTCAGGAGCTGTGTCCGCACCATCACTTGTCGATGACAACCATATACAGCTGATACTCTGCTTTGACTACCAGGATCCTCTCATGCCGGCTTCCACGCTTATGCTCCTCATACCGGGCCTGATGAAGGGCTACATATAGCCTGAAACATTGCCTGAAATTCTGTCCGGCTGAATAAAATCATTAATTACTTCACCTTCAACTTTGGAGTGCTGTCTATTTGTATATACAGTGGGGGAAATAATTATTTGACCCCTCACTGATTTTGTAAGTTTGTCCAATGACAAAGAAATGAAAAGTCTCAGAACAGTATCATTTCAATGGTAGGTTTATTGTAACAGTGGCAGATAGCACATCAAAAGGAAAATCGAAAAAATAACTTTAAATAAAAGATAGCAACTGATTTGCATTTCATTGAGTGAAATAAGTATTTGAACCCTCTAACAAAAAAAGACTTAATACTTGGTGGAAAAACCCTTGTTTGCAAGCACAGAGGTCAAACGTTTCTTGTAATTGATGACCAAGTTTGCACACATTTTAGGAGGAATGTTGGTCCACTCCTCTTTGCAGATCATCTCTAAATCCCTAAGGTTTCGAGGCTGTCTCTGTGCAACTCTGAGCTTGAGCTCCCTCCATAGGTTTTCGATTGGATTAAGGTCCGGAGACTGACTAGGCCACTCCATGACCTTAATGTGCTTCTTCTTGAGCCACTCCTTTGTTGCCTTTGCTGTATGTTTTGGGTCATTGTCGTGCTGGAACACCCATCCACGACCCATTTTCAGTTTCCTGGCAGAGGGAAGGAGGTTGTCGCTCAGGATTTCACGATACATGGCTCCGTCCATTTTCCCGTTTATGTGAATAAGTTGTCCTGTGCCCTTAGCAGAAAAACACCCCCAAAGCAAAATGTTTCCACCCCCATGCTTGACGGTGGGGACGGTGTTTTGGGGGTCATAGGCAGCATTTTTCTTCCTCCAAACACAGCGAGTTGAGTTAATGCCAAAGAGCTCTATTTTGGTCTCATCAGACCACAGCACCTTCTCCCAGTCACTCTCTGAATCATTCAGGTGTTCATTGGCAAACTTCAGACGGGCCTGCACATGTGCCTTCCTGAGCAGGGGGACCTTGCGAGCCCTGCAGGATTTTAATCCATTGCGGTGTAATGTGTTTCCAATGGTTTTCTTGGTGACTGTGGTCCCTGCTAATTTGAGGTCATTAACTAACTCCTCCCGTGTAGTTCTAGGATGCTTTTTCACCTTTCTCAGAACCATTGACACCCCACGAGGTGAGATCTTGCGTGGAGCCCCAGAGCGAGGTCGATTGATGTTCATTTTGTGCTCCTTCCATTTTCGAACAATCGCACCAACAGTTGTCACCTTCTCTCCCAGCTTCTTGCTAATGGTTTTGTAGCCCATTCCAGCCTTGTGCAGGTCTACAATTTTGTCTCTGACATCCTTGGACAGCTCTTTGGTCTTTCCCATGTTGGAGAGTTTGGAGTCTGCTTGATTGATTGATTCTGTGGACAGGTGTCTTTTATACAGGTGACTAGTTAAGACAGGTGTCCTTAATGAGGGTGACTAATTGAGTAGAAGTGTCTAACCACTCTGTGGGAGCCAGAACTCTTAATGGTTGGTAGGGGTTCAAATACTTATTTCACTCAATGAAATGCAAATCAGTTGCTATCTTTTATTTAAAGTTATTTTTTCGATTTTCCTTTTGATGTGCTATCTGCCACTGTTACAATAAACCTACCATTGAAATGATACTGTTCTGAGACTTTTCATTTCTTTGTCATTGGACAAACTTACAAAATCAGTGAGGGGTCAAATAATTATTTCCCCCACTGTATATTGCATAGACGTGCGCAGCCTATTGCATTAGGGTGTGCACCCTAAAGCACAAACACACACGCTGCACGCGCGTGTATTTGTATATACACTCACCTAAAGAATTATTAGGAACACCTGTTCTATTTCTCATTAATGCAAATATCTAGTCAACCAATCACATGGCAGTTGCTTCAATGCATTTAGGGGGGTGATCCTGGTCAAGACAATCTCCTGAACTCCAAACTGAATGTCAGAATGGGAAAGAAAGGTGATTTAAGCAATTTTGAGCGTGGCATGGTTGTTGGTGCCAGACGGGCCGATCTGAGTATTTCACAATCTGCTCAGTTACTGGGATTTTCACGCACAACCATTTCTAGGGTTTACAAAGAATGGTGTGAAAAGGGAAAAACATCCAGTATGCCGCAGTCCTGTGGGCAAAAATGCCTTGTGGATGCTAGAGGTCGGAGGAGAATGGGCCGACTGATTCATGCTGATAGAAGAGCAACGTTGACTGAAATAACCACTCGTTACAACCGAGGTATGCAGCAAAGCATTTGTGAAGCCACAACACGCACAACCTTGAATCGGATGGGCTACAACAGCAGAAGACCCCACCGGGTACCACTCATCTCCACTACAAATAGGAAAAAGAGGCTACAATTTGCACGAGCTCACCAAAATTGGACTGTTGAAGACTGGAAAAATGTTGCCTGGTCTGATAAATCTAGATTTCTGTTGAGACATTCAAATGGCGTAAACAGAATGAGAACATGTATCCATCCTCTGATGGCTACTTCCAGCAGGATAATGCACCATGTCACAAAGCTCGAATCATTTCAAATTGGTTTCTTAAACATGACAATGAGTTCACTGTAGTAAAATGGCCCCCACAGTCACCAGATCTCAACCCAATAGAGCATCTTTGGGATGTGGTGGAACGGGAGCTTCGTGCCCTGGATGTGCATCCCTCAAATCTCCATCAACTGCAAGATGCTATCCTATCAATATGGGCCAACATTTCTAAAGAATGCTATCAGCACCTTGTTGAATCAATGCCACGTAGAATTAAGGCAGTTCTGAAGGCAAAAGGGGGTCCAACACCGTATTAGTATGGTGTTCCTAATAATTCTTTAGGTGAGTGTATATATATATATATATGGGGGTGCACGTGCACACAATGCCCCTCTATCATGGGGTGCAGGTCCCCACAATGCCCCTCTATCATGGGGTGCAGGTCCCCACAATGCCCCTCTATCATGATGTGCAGGTCCCCACAATGCCCCTCTATCATGGGGTGCAGGTCCCCACAATGCCCCTCTATCATGAGGTGCAGGTCCCCACAATGCCCCTCTATCATGGGGTGCAGGTCCCCACAATGCCCCTCTATCATGGGGTGCATGTCCCCACAATGCCCCTCTATCATGGGGTGCAGGTCCCCACAAAGCCCTTCAATCAGGGGGTAGGGGTCCCCACAAATAGTCTCTATCAGAGGGTGCAGATCCCCCAAAAAGCCCCCCTATCACTGCCACTTTATCAGAGGGTCGGGGTCACCCACTTCAGCAAACAAGTCACCATCTCCACATGACTACCCTCCAGACTATAAGAACAGCCTGGCTGCAAGGTGAACCCAAACTTCAGCACTCACTCCGCTCCCACTCAGCTCCGCTTCAGCTCCCACTCATTGCAGTCAGAGGGGTGCACGTCGCCCACTTACCTGCTGGGGACACACCTGCTCCGGGCTCCCTTTCACTTCACAACTAGAAAGTTTGCGGGG
The DNA here is from genome assembly GCF_905171765.1 of Bufo bufo. NCBI lineage: Eukaryota > Metazoa > Chordata > Amphibia > Anura > Bufonidae > Bufo > Bufo bufo. The sequence goes on along the minus strand of NC_053389.1, from coordinate 793,315,455 downwards.
CGCCCATGCTGCCGGCCCTGTCTGTAGCGTCACTCACCCCAGGGGCTGAAGGCGGAGACTGGATGCTGCCCGTGACTCCCGCTAGCTTAGCTCCTCCCGGTCTGTGTAAAGATGGCGGACGAGGACGGGATCCACTCCAGTCAATGGAACGGGGGCAGGCCGGCGGCACAACGCACGTGATTTATAAAAAATAAAAAAAGTTTCACAGCCGCCGGGCCTGATTAGGGTGTGCCCAGGCACACCCCGTGCGCACGCCTATGATATATTGACTACCAAGATCTGAGATGATTGTGATCCCGGCACAAAATATACAACCTGGCCTGCAAAAAGTAAGCCCTCATATTGCTATATCGATGAAAAAATGATTAGGGCTTATTAAAGTTATGGCTTTTTACCCTTTCCTGACATTCGCTGTACAATGGAACTAGAATTTATGGTAGAGTTTTTTTTATATGTCATAGGGACACATCAAAAGTTTAGGTTGTTGGCTAACGCTTCTCTCGTTGTGCATTATCAGGGACCTCTGCGTCCGTGTAACGTTGTGTGGCCTATGAAAAGAGGACATGCCTAACACTATTCTCACGACTTTTAAAATGTTGACAATTACACTGACGAGCAAAAGGGTAACAATGTTATGAACTTTTGACTTTCAGGCTCCATATCTCACTATCCACTACAGCTTTGAGCATGAGACTACCATCATTTTATAGACATCTTGGCTATCTCATATATAAATTGGACTATTTAGCATATGATTAGTTCTGCAGATTCTTGTCAGGTAACTTGCATTGTTACTGTTTTGCTCCTGGTGGTGGAACAATCTTTTTCTTCTTGTATACTACAAATTACAACCTGTTCTCACATTCCCTGATAGCTCTGTTTGTTATTAGGTTGATTCCCAAGTGTAAAGGTCACTGGTTCAAATCCAGGAGCAGCCATGAAGAAGATTTCCCAAGAAAAGAGAAACAGCATCATCCAGTTCATTAATAGCGGTATCTCGGCCAAGAAAATTGGCAACCTGCATCATGTGAGTGTCATGACAGTAGGAGGAACGCGAAATGAAGTCCTTTGATCCATTTCAAAGCCAGGAGGTGGGTGTCCAGGCAGAATATTGGAGTCAACAAGTCGGCTCATCACAAGGTCTATCAGTTCTGGTGCGAGAGTTGAAGAAAAAGCTGTATTCGTACCCAAGTGAGTCGACCAGTATGCACCAACATAGGGAACGTGTAGAAGAGACCTGGGAACAGATTGTCTATAAAATGATGGTAGTCTCACGTTCGAAGCTGTAGTGGATGGTAAGCAATGGAGCCTGAAAGTCAAAAGTTCAAAACATTGTTACCCTTTTGCTCATCAGTGTATTACACCATTACCTCCGCCATAAGGATGGGGGGGATTGCAAACCTTATCAGTTAATACACCATACACTGGCACCATGGGGAAATTATCAAACCTGATCTGGCCTTTTAACCCACGGTAGTCTGGTTTCATACTTTCAAAGAGATAGTTTCACTCTCTATCTGTGATAACCTGTCAAGTGCTTACCCAGCCAAAATTCTGTGCAAGAAGGGTTGCTATGCTGACCTGTCAAACCCTGGATGGTTTTTGGTTCTTGTCTGCTGAATTGGCTTCTTCTGATCCTCCTGGTATCCTGACTATGTTTCTGGATTAACCCTTCGTCTGCTGTTTGGGCTCTATCTTTCTCTCTTAGTTCTGACCCTGCTTGTCCACCACTCTTTGCGCCCCTGCCCTTAGGGTAGGTCTGCTTCTTGCGAGCTTGCGACAGTTTTCTGCTGCCTTATTCCACAGATGTAACCTGGCTCCAGCTTTGGTGAAGGACCTAGGGATAGCCATGGCTTCCTACCACCCAGGATGGTTAAAAAAGAATGGTACGAGTTTTTAAGTTTGCTGGTTGTGATTTTGGACGGTGACCCTAGTTTTTCCTTACATAACACTAGATCAGAGCTGAGACATTTCAATAGTTTAGATGTCAGGAGATGCCTTCTGCATTATATTGAAGCTTTCAAGGGGTTTTGTATTTTGCCAAGGACCAGGCTAGGCCATTGGTATGGTTTTTGAGTAAGGAGGGGAGTCTGTAACTTCAGACCTTAGAGCTTATTCTGCTAGAGCCTTGGCCACTTGTAAGGCAATTTTTAAGACAGCTACACAGGCTTTATCTTTTTCCACCAATCCAGGCTGAATTTAATTTCTGTGTCTGTCCTTTTCTTTGGCAGGAAAGTGTTGTAAGCAGTGGTCCCACCCTAGGGATATTAACTCTGTTATCTCTACAGCTGCTGTCATGGGTGAAGGGAAACATTACACTCATCGGAACCCATGACAGCTCCCGTCATTCCTTGGAAAACCTTGTTAAATTACTATATTCTCCTGTTCTCTCTGAGGCCATATAGTAGGTTCTATCTTTTTAGGCCTGCAGGTTTCCTGTCCTGGGGCAGATAACCTCTCCTGGTGCTGTCATGGGTTCTGGAAAGTCAATTACCAGCAAGTGTTATTATCATTATTCCATAGTAATAAAGTCATACTATGTTCTAACAACAGCCGCCTTGGTCCGTGGTTTCCAAATAGCAACATATTTTATTTCTGTGTTCAAAAACTAAAACTGAAAATGAAGTGAAAAATTCCATTTTAGGGTGTAAGCTTTTTGGAGCAGGGACATGTTGTATTTGTTGATAATGCAGATGCAGAAAAAAGTAAGAGAATCCAACGGAATTACCTGGACTTCTGTATTGATTACTAATGAAATGTGGTCTGATTGTTATCTAAGGTATAATCCAACTAATCTAATAACATGCAAACAGTTGTGCCGCTCATGTCTTTTATTGAATACATTGAGCAAACATCCAATGTGCAGGGATTCAAGGCGAACCCTTGAATTGAATAACCTGTAGCTAGCACATTAGCAGCATGAAATTGCAAATAAAGAGTTACACAACATTGAAGGGGAATTTTGGACCATTCCTTCCTGCAAATGTGTTTCAGTTCATCAGCAGTTCATGGATACCTTGTGTGTCAGGCCTCTTCAGGTCCTGCTGCAGTTAAGGTCAGGACTCTTGGCTATTCCACAGCACAAATGTTCTTCTTTTTCAGCCACTTTATAGTTGGTTGTCTTGTGCGCTTTGAGTTATTGTTTTCTTGCATCATGCATCTTTCCTTCAATGTAAGGTCATGGACCGCTGCCTTTACTTTCTCCTGTAAAATATTTTCATGTACCTTAGAATTCATTGTTCCCTTGACGATCGCAAGGCGTCCAGACCCTGAAGCAGCAGATCAGCCCCAAAACATGATGTCGTTCTCCAGCAGCACCCACCAAGAAATACTGATGAACTGAAATAATTATACAGGGAAGAATGGTCCCAAATTCCTCCTCAACATTGTGCATTCTGTGAAATGATATAGAATTGTAAATCTTTATCAGTGTATAGATACTACCATTATACGGTGTGATTATTATCAGTGTATAGATACTACCATTATACGGTGTGATTATTATCAGTGTATGGATACTATCATTATACGGTGTGATTATTATCAGTGTATAGATACTACCATTATACAGTGTGATTATTATCAGTGTATAGATACTATCATTATACAGTGTGATTATTATCAGTATATAGATACTACCATTATACGGTGTGATTATTATCAGTGTATAGATACTACCATTATACGGTGTGATTATTATCAGTGTATAGATACTATCATTATACGGTGTGATTATTATCAGTATATAGATACTACCATTATACAGTGTGATTATTATCAGTGTATAGATACTATCATTATACAATGTGATTATCAGTGTATAGATACTACCATTATACGGTGTGATTATTATCAGTGTATAGATACTATCACTTTACAGTGTGATTATTATCAGTGTATAGATACTACCATTATACGCTGTGATTATTAACAGTGTATAGATACTACCATTATACGGTGTGATTATTATCAGTGTATAGATACTACCATTATACGGTGTGATTATTATCAGTGTATAGATACTACCATTATACGGTGTGATTATTATCAGTGTATAGATACTACCATTATACAGTGTGATTATTATCAGTGTATAGATACTACCATTATACGGTGTGATTATTATCAGTGTATAGATACTACCATTATACGGTGTGATTATTATCAGTGTATAGATACTACCATTATACGGTGTGATTATTATCAGTGTATACAGTCATGTTAAAAAATTAGGACACCCTTTGAAAGCATGTGGTTTTTTGTAACATTTTTAATAAATGGTTATTTCATCTCCGTTTCAACAATACAGAGAGATTAAAGTAATCCAACTAAACAAAGAAAACTGAAGAAAAGTCTTTTCAAGATCTTCTGTAAATGTCATTCTACAAAAATGCCTATTCTAACTGAGGAAAAAGATAGGACACCCTCACATGTATTCCCTCTTAAATTGGCTCAGATCTCACACAGGTATATCACACCAGGTGCACATAATTAGTAGATCGTTACTCTGCATGTTGAATGAGGCTTGCCCTATTTAAACCTCAGACATTTAGTTTGGTGTGCTCCTGACTGTTGAAGTGAGAGTGAGCACCATGGTGAGAGCAAAAGAGCTGTCAGAGGACTTCAGAAAAAAGATTGTAGCAGCCTATGAGTCTGGGAAGGGATTTAAAAAGATCTCAAAAGATTTTGAAATCAGCCATTCCACTGTCCGGAAGATAGTCTACAAGTGGAGGGCTTTCAAAACAACTGCCAACATGCCCAGGACTGGTCGCCCCAGCAAGTTCACCCCAAGAGCAGACCGCAAGATGCTAAAAGAGGTATCCAAAAACCCTAAAGTGTCATCTCGAGAACTACAGCAGGCTCTGGCTACTGTTGATGTAGAAGTACATGCCTCTACAACCAGAAAGAGACTGTACAAGTTTAACTTGCATGGGAGGTGTGCAAGGAGGAAACCTTTGCTTTCCAAGAGAAACATCGAGGCCAGACTGACATTTGCCAGCGATAAAGTTGACAAAGACCAGGACTTCTGGAATAATGTTCTTTGGACAGATGAGTCCAAAATTGAATTATTTGGACACAACAGCAGAGGACATGTTTGGCGTAAACCAAACACAGCATTCCAAGAAAAGAACCTCATACCAACTGTGAAGCATGGAGGTGGAAGTGTCATGGTTTGGGGCTGCTTTGCTGCAGCAGGACCTGGTCAGCTCACCATCATAGAATCCACGATGAATTCTACTGTGTATCAGAAGGTGCTTGAAGAACATGTGAGACCATCAGTTAGAAAATTAAAGCTGAAGCGGAACTGGACCATGCAACATGACAATGACCCAAAACATACTAGTAAATCAACCAAAGATTGGCTGAAAAAGAAGAAATGGAGAGTCCTGGAATGGCCAAGTCAAAGTCCAGATTTGAATCCCATTGAGATGCTGTGGGGTGACTTGAAAACGGCTGTACGTGCAACAAACCCCTCAAACATCTCACAGCTGAAAAAGTTCTGCATTGAGGAGTGGGGTAAAATTTCCTCAGACCGATGTCGAAGACTGGTAGATGGCTACAAGAACCGTCTCACTGCAGTTATTTCAGCCAAAGGAGGTAACACTCGCTATTAGGGGCAAGGGTGTCCTATCTTTTTCCTCAGTTAGAATAGGCATTTTTGTAGAATGACATTTACAGAAGATCTTGAAAAGACTTTTCTTCAGTTTTCTTTGTTTAGTCGGATTACTTTAATCTCTCTGTATTGTTGAAACGGAGATGAAATAACCATTTATTAAAAATGTTACAAAAAACCACATGCTTTCAAAGGGTGTCCTAATTTTTTCACAAGACTGTAGATACTACCATTATACGGTGTGATTATTATCAGTGTATAGATACTACCATTATACGGTGTGATTATTATCAGTGTATAGATACTACCATTATACGGTGTGATTATTATCAGTGTATAGATACTATCATTATACGTGTGATTATTATCAGTGTATAGATACTACCATTATACGTGTGATTATTATCAGTGTATAGATACTACTATTATACGGTGTGATTATTATCAGTGTATAGATACTATCATTATACAGTGTGATTATTATCAGTGTATAGATATCACAATTATATGGTGTGATTATTATCAGTGTATAGATACTATCATTATACAATGTGATTATCAGTGTATAGATAGTACCATTATATGGTGTGATTATTATCAGTGTATAGATACTATCACTTTACAGTGTGATTATTATCAGTGTATAGATACTACCATTATACGGTGTGATTATTATCAGTGTATAGATACTACCATTATACAGTGTGATTATTATCAGTGTATAGATATTACCATTATACGGTGTGATTATTATCAGTGTATAGATACTATCATTATACAGTGTGATTATTATCAGTGTATAGATACTACCATTATACGGTGTGATTATTATCAGTGTATAGATACTACCATTATACGGTGTGATTATTATCAGTGTATAGATACTACCATTATACAGTGTGATTATTATCAGTGTATAGATACTACCATTATACGGTGTGATTATTATCAGTGTATAGATATTACCATTATACGGTGTGATTATTATCAGTGTATAGATACTACCATTATACGGTGTGATTATTATCAGTGTATAGATACTACCATAATACGGTGTGATTATTATCAGTGTATAGATACTACCATAATACAGTGTGATTATTATCAGTGTATAGATACTACCATTATACGGTGTGATTATTATCAGTGTATAGATACTACCATTATACGGTGTGATTATTATCAGTGTATAGATACTACCATTATACAGTGTGATTATTATCAGTGTATAGATACTACCATTATACAGTGTGATTATTATCAGTGTATAGATACTACCATTGTACGGTGTGATTATTATCAGTGTATAGATACTATCATTATACAGTGTGATTATTATCAGTGTATAGATACTACCATTATACGGTGTGATTATTATCAGTGTATAGATACTACCATTATACGGTGTGATTATTATCAGTGTATAGATACTACCATTATACAGTGTGATTATTATCAGTGTATAGATACTACCATTGTACGGTGTGATTATTATCAGTGTATAGATACTACCATTATACAGTGTGATTATTATCAGTGTATAGATACTACCATTATACAGTGTGATTATTATCAGTGTATAGATACTACCATTATACGGTGTGATTATTATCAGTGTATAGATACTACCATTATACAGTGTGATTATTATCAGTGTATAGATACTACTATTATACAGTGTGATTATTATCAGTGTATAGATACTACCATTATACGGTGTGATTATTATCAGTGTATAGATACTACCATTGTACGGTGTGATTATTATCAGTGTATAGATACTATCATTATACAGTCCAGTATGGTCATCCCTGTGGTCACTGTTGTGTGGATAGGATCAGCACCAGGGACAGCTCCATAATGTTTTAGGGACAGGATCTTCTCCTCCCAGCTCCTGTCTGTGCAGTGTACCTGTGACATTTTTCAGTGGCTGACTGGTGGGCTTGGTCAGTGTTTGTAGCCGGTGTCTCCCCTCCCTCGGTGACAGTGTAGCTGGTCTTTGTGTGGATGTATGAGAGTATAGCAGAGTGCCAGCCTCCTTCCCTCCTACCCCTCCCCACTCCTCTCCTCCCTCTCTCTCCTTTCCTGCCTGTATCTTCCCCCTCCCTGTCTCATTCTCTCTGTTCCGCACTCTCCATATGACATGGATGATTCTGCCATCATCAGACGCAGGAGGCTGCAGGTACAGTGCTTGCCTTATTTATTACACTGTTTTGTCTTGGGTTTTATTGGCTAGCACTTTACTGTGCAGGTCTCAGATCTCCTGCTGGATTTACTGTAATGCCATCTTTTCTTAGTCCTGACATATCTTCACTGCCACCCTATAGCTGTACTCCTCCCTCCATCCTATTCACTACCCCTCCTTCTCCCCCTCCTCTTTTCGATGGCTATACCTACATGTAGCAGTATGGTTATATGTGTGTGTGTATATATATATATATATATACTGTGTATATATATATAAATATATGTATGTACATATGTGCACAAATGTCCTTTCACTTCCTGAAAACCCTTATAATACTCATTATACCATCTTATATATTCTATTACTTCATATCAACTCTCCTGTATCTACTCGTATTACTCCATATAACCTTTCCTAGATCTCCTTCTATTACTCCACATAAGCTCTCCTATATCTCCTCTTATTATTCTATATAGCCTCTCCATATATCTCCTCCTATTACTTCATATATCCTCTCCTATATCTTCTTCTATTATTATATATAACCTCTCCTATATCTTCTTCTATTATTATATATAACCTCTCCTATTTCTCCTCCTATTACTGCATATAACCTTTCCTATATCTGCTCCTATTACTTCATATACTCTCTCCTATATATCCTCCTATTACTCCACATAAGCTCTCCTATATATCATCCTATTACGCCTTATAACCTCCCCTATATTCCCTCTTATTACTGCATGTAACCTTTTTTATATCTCCTATTACTTTATATACCCTCTCCTATATATCCTCCTATTACTCCACATAACCTCTCCTATATATCCTCCTATTACTCCATATAACCTACACCTTCTCCTATTACTCCATATAACCTCTCCCTAGATTTCCCCCTTTTACTCCATATAACCTCTCATATCCCCCTATTACTCCATTTAACCTCTCCCAACATATCCTCCTATTACTGCATATCACCTCTCCTATATATCCTCCCATTACTCCATATAACCTCTCCTATATCTGCTCCTATTACTCTATATAATCTCTCCTACATCTACTCCTATTACTCCATATAACCTCGCCTATATTTCTTCCTATTACTCCATATAACCTCTCCTATATCTCCTCTTATTACTCTATACAACATCCCCTATATCTCTTCCTATTACTCCATATATCCGACTCCTACTACTACTTTATATAACTTCTATATTTCTCCTTTTACTCAATATAATCTCTCCTATATTTACTTTTATTAATCCATATAACCTGTCCTATATCTCATTCTGTTACTCCATATAAACTCTGTTATATCTCCTTTTATTACTCCATATATCCTCTCCCTATATCTCCTTCTGTTACTCCATATATCCGTTCCTATATCTCCTCCTATTACTCCATTTATTCACTACCTATATATCCTTATATTACTCCATATAACCACTCCTATATTCTCTTATTACTTCATATATAATCTTCAATATCCTGTTAATCCATATAACTTCTTCCTATATCTTCTGCTGTTACTTTATACAAGCTCTCCTTATATCTCATCCTCTTACTTTATATAACCTCTCATATATCTACTCCTATTACTCCATATAAACTCTCCCTATAACTCCTCCGATTAGTTCATATATCCTCTCCATATATCTCCTCCTCTTAATCGATATATCCTTTCATATATATCTCCTTCTATTACTCCATATAACCTCTCCTATATTTCCTCCTATGACTCCATATATCCTCGCCTATACCTCCTACTATTACTTCATATCTCCTTTATTACTCCATATACCCTCTCTTGTGTTTCCTCCTATTATTCCATATAACCTCTCCATATATCTCCTCCTATTACTTCATATAACCTCTCCTACATCTTCTCCTATTATTATATATAACCTCTCCTATATATCCTCCTATTACTCCTTATAACCTTTACTATATCTCCTATTACTGCATGTAACCTTTCCTATATCTCCTCCTATTACTTCAAATACCCTCTCCTATATATCCTCCTATTACTCCATATAACCTCTCCTATATATCCTCCTATTACTCCATATAACCTACACCTTCTCCTATTACTCTATATAACCTCTCCCTATATTTCCTCCTATTACTCCATATATCCTCTACCTATATTTCCTCCTATTACTCCATATAACCTCCCCTATCCCCTATTACTCCATATAACCTCTCCCAACATATCCTCCTATTACTGCATATCACCTCTCATACGTTATATATCCTCTCCTTACTCCATATAACCTCTCCTATATCTCCTTCTATTACTCCATAAAACCTCTCCTATATCTCCTCCTATTACTCCATATAACCTCTCCTATATTTCCTCTTATTACTCCATATAACCTCTCCTATATCTCCTCCTATTACTCCATATAACCTCTCCTATATTTCCTCTTATTACTCCATATAACCTCTCCTATATCTCCTCTTATTACTCTATACAACCTCCCCTATATCTCTTCCTATTACTCCTTATATCTCCTACTACTACTTTATATCACTTCTATATTTCTCCTTTTACTCAATATTATCTCTCCTATATTTACTTTTATTAATCAATATAACCTCTCCTATATCTCATTATGTTACTCCATATATCCGTTCCTATATCTCCTCCTATTACTACATTTATCCACTACCTATATATCCTTATATTACTCCATATAACCACTCCTATATTCTCTTATTACTTCATATATAATCTTCAATATCTCCTCCTGTTAATCCATATAACTTCTTCCTATATCTTCTGCTGTTACTCCATACAAGCTCTCCTTATATCTCATCCTCTTACTTCATATAACCTCTCATATAGCTACTCCTATTACTCCATATAACCTCTCCTGTATCTCCTCCTATTACTCCATATAACATCTCATATATCTCCTCCTATTACTCCATATAACATCTCATATATCTCCTCCTATTACTCCATATAACATATCATATATCTCCTCCTATTACTTCATATAATTTCTCCTATATCTCCTCCTATTACTCCATATAAACTCTCCCTATAACTCCTCCTATTATTTCATATATCCTTGCCATATATCTCCTCCTCTTACTCCATATATCCTTTCATATATATCTCCTCCTATTACTCCATATTTATATATGTTCCTATATCTCCTACTATTACTCCATTTATCCACTTCCTATATCTTCTTATATTACTTTACCATATAGCCTCTCCTATTTTCTCCTGTTACTTCATAAATATAATCTCCAATATCTCCTCTTGTTAATCCATATAACTTCTTCTATACCTCCGCCTGTTATCTCTTCCTATTACTCCATATACCCCCCTCCTATATCCCCTCCTATTACTCCATATCTCCTCCTATTACTCTATATACCCTCTCTTATATCTCCTATTACTCCATATAACCTCTCCTATATCTCCTACTTTATATTGTGCCTTTTAACCATGTCTGACATTGGCAGTGGATATGTGTATATGATGGATAGAATGATAATTCATTATTTTCGCAATCATAAAAATTTCGGATTACATGGATGACCAACAATTTGATATACAGCTGTGTTGCATGATGTGTCAACATCTTTAAAAGACTGACATGATCATTGTCAATCTTTTAAAGAGGTTTTTCTGCATTAGAGTTTGATGACGTCTGATGATGCAGTTGAAATGAAATTTATGGAAAAAAAATTTCACAACTCCTTTTTATTTTTACCAGAGAGTGACACAGTCCTATTTACATGTCATAAAACTCATATGTTTGAAATCCCCTTTAATTAAAGGGAAGGTTTAATTAAAGGGAAAGTGTCAACAGGTCTGGTTCTCTGTACATTTGTTTATTTGTATGATGCCCTATAAAAAAATATTTTTGGAGTGACTGCATTTTCTACATTTCTAAAAGAAAAATGTATCAGGAACCTGAGAATGTTTCCATGAAATGGAATGCTTCCTGTTTCCTAGAAGTCAGTACTTTCAGAGAGGCATGTCATGTGACTACTTTCTGCTTTTTTAAATCGCTGAAAGCTCACAAGGGGGAGGAGCTTATGTGGGAAGCTTCCCCCCCCCCCCCCAGCTCTGATTATATCAGAGCATCGACCAGGGGCCTTGTTCCCTTTAAATGGATAGACTGACCTGGTCCTCCCGTCCTTTCTATATATACAGGCTTCATACATCCGGCTCCTGTATTTCTTTAAGCTGTCAGTGTCTTTGTATTATATCCTGACCATGATACGCTCTCTCTGGTATCAGTTGCTAGGAAACCACTGCATCATAATGTGTAACTGGTAGAGATATTGCATCCTCATGCTATTCATCCTGGGTCCTATAGGCCTGTCCAGTTCAATGCATTCTGGGGCTGGTGTACTTAGGATTTTTGGATTGGTCAGACTGATGTCTTGTGTGATGTGATGTGATACCCACAACATAGTCATACGGCTTGTGCTATGTGTTTATAATGTTCTTATAAACACCATACGTACCAAATGGGTATTTTTCTGGGCAGCTCCTTTCACAGGCCATGCTTTTTTTTAAAGTAAATCTTACCCCCTCATTGCGTTGCGACAGCACCCCCTTTATCTGTTTTTGGATGCTGGTGACACAGCATCCTGGTGCTACACGCTTATCGGGGTCTTCTGCGGGATGTGCCAGGAGGCCTCTGTGGCACCCAGTCTTCCAGTTGTCCAGGAGGTTTCCCCTTTATCCTCTAGGCTTCTGGATGTTTCAAATGTAGCAGTGATGAATTTGTCATTTAAATTTGTCATTTAAACTACAGCGACCAGGTCACAGAGGTGTGTGTGTGTGACTGAGTGGCCGGGTGGATGTAGTAGTAGTTGTACTCATGGTTCTGATGCTCCCTGGGCCGGTGTAAAGTGATGGGAAAAGGGGCACTTTTCTTACTTTCGGGCAAACTCCTGTTTTGGGGATCTTCTGCTTGGTGACGGTTGAGGTACCCTTGGTGTTGAAGGTTTTGAGGTACAAGGCAGGGTCCTAATTGTCATGACGCCAACACTTTGCAGTTTAATAGTGGTCCAGGAAGCAATGATGAGGCAGTTGTACAGTAGAACTTTTATTTACTGAAGAATTAAAATGCAAACAGATCATCACAGTTCTTAGCATGCAATGGACTGGCAGATGTTTCAGGTTTCACAGATGCACAGATAGATAATAGGCCAAAGCGTCTCTGTAAAATGGTCTTCCCTACTTTGCACTTCACTAGCTGACTCTGACATAAGTATTCAGATATGGAGTGCATATTTTAGACAATACAATGCAATCAGAGGGTGGTCCCGTCATGGCTGGCAAGCTGTTCTGCATCTTTTTTGAATCCTGACAGATCACATATAGCCAATCCTAGGTATAGGTTCATCAGTGTTTGTGCCTGGAGAACCCCATTAACTCTTGATGCTTCATCTGTTATATAGTAGATTGACTTGCCTTCCTATGTAAGGCTGTAGATATTGTATAGTGGCATCATGGCACAATAAAAAATGTCCCTGTTGCTCATAGCAGCTTTCTTTTTTACATAGCTTGTGGGATCCACCAAAGATCTAATGTGTTTGGTGGCACCACAACTGTCTATGATGTCTTCTGCTAGGGAGGTCAAGGATCCAGCATGTTTGTTTTCCTAGAAGACAAGCAGCTTTTCCCCTTCTTTTTAAGTGCATGGCTAGTCCAAAAACAGATATGGAGGGTCAGTTTAACTGACAGAATGGCCATATTAGTTTTAGAAGGTCATCTTCATGGATGGCCAGATCCTGCTCCGAACTTTCTCTTAAGAAGACACTTATTGCCTCATTTATAGTCAGTGGGTAGTGCTGCTCATACATACTGTAGATGGGTTGTGGAGCCACAGTAGATGACTCCCTGTTTTTGGGTTGTCCGGTCAAGGTTTGGCCTGAGGTTGGGTGATGCCCTTGGTGGTACCTCCCAAATAACACAGTCCAGTGCAGCTACCATCATGTTGATCCAGGCACCAATAATTATGTTGGAGTGCAAGTTCTGATTGTCTATCAGGACAAGTGGCATAACTGCAGTAGTTACTAGCAATGCAACCATAATGCTAGACATGGTCTTCTCTGAAATATTGTTAGCCTGGGACTATTGCATCACCGTCACCTTATGTTATACTGGTTTACAGATGGTTGTTGTGCAAGGCTGATATATCAGAAATGAAATCACCTCCTTTAACCTGGCACATTGCAAGCCCCAGCATTGGGTAGAAAGTAAACATCAGGATTTCCCCTCACTGTAAACAAGAAGCCGTCCCTTATATGTTACCCTGAAGCTATTTTGTTACTTGAGTCTTAGGCGATTTGCAACCTCAGGGGAGTCTGGGTCTTTTCTTTTATCCTCATAGAAACACACTGTTATTTGGGGAAGCAGGATGCCCACAAATCACTGGAAGGATAGAGGAAAAAGTTCAAAGCACAAATATTAAGGCATTTTTCTCTAGTAAACATGTTTGGGACATTGTGCAAAATATTCATGACAAGGATGAAAGAAGAGCAGAGCAGGGACGGATGAGGAGCAGGACAGAAACGGAAGGGGAGCAAGACAGAGATGGAAGAGGAGCAGGACAGGGACAGAAGAGGGGCAGGGCAGGGATGGAAGAAGAGAAGGACAGAACATAAGAACAGTGGGACAAAGAGAAAAGAGGAGCAGCAAAGGAAAGGAAAATAATAGAGGCAAGACAGGGATGGAAGAGGAGCAGGACAGAGATGAAATAGGAGCAAGACAGGAATGGAAGAGGAGCATGGCAGAGATGGAAGAGGAGCAGGACAGGGATGGATGAGGAGCAGGACAGGGATGGATGAGGAGCAGGACAGGGATGGATGAGGAGCAGGACAGGGATGGATGAGGAGCAGGACAAGGACAGAAGAAGAGCAGGAAAGGGGCATAAGAACTCTGGGACAGGGTTGGAAGTGGAGCAGGACAGGGATGGAAGTGGAACAGGGCAGGGATGGAAGTGGAACAGGACAGGGATGGAAGTGGAACAGGACAGGGATGGAAGTGGAGCATGACAAGGATGGAAGTGGAACAGGACAGGGAACAGAAGAGGAGTAGGATGGAAATGGAGCAGGACAGGGAAAGAGGAGGAACAAAACAAGGAAAGAAGAGGAGTAAAACATGGAAAGAAGGGCAGGGCAGGGGCAGAATAGGATCAGGAAAGGAGGAGGGGCAGGGTAGAGATGGAAAAAGGACAAGATAGTGGCAGAAAAGAAGCAGGACAGGGACATGAAAGGAGCAAAACAGGGATAGAAAAGAAACAGGAAAGGGACAGAAGAGGAGTAGGGAAGAGGGACATGACATGGGTGGAAGAGGAGCAGGGCACAGAAAGTATAGGAGCAGGAAGGGATGTAAGAGGAACATAACAAAAAAGGACAGTGAGAAAAGAGGAGCAGAATAGAGATGGAAGAGAAGCAGACCAGGGACAGAATAGTAGCAGGACAGGAAAGGAAGAAGAGCACGGCAGAGAGGGAAGAGGAGCAGGACAGGGATCGGAGAGGAACAGGACAGGGGCAGAAGAAGAGCAAGCCAGAGATGGATAAGGAGCAGGACAGGGACAGAAGAAGAGCAGGAAAGGGCATAAGAACTCTGGCACAGGGTTGGAAGAGGAGCAGGACAGGGAAAGAAGAAGAGCAAGACAGAACTGGAAATTGAGCAGGACAGGGAAAGAGGAGGAGCAAAACAAGGAAAGAAGAGGAGCAGGGCAGGGACAGAATAGGAGCAGGAAAGGAAGAGGGGCAGGGTAAAGATGGAAAAAGGACAAGATAGGGGCAGAAAAGAAGCAGGACAGAGACGGAAGAGGAGCAGGACAGGGACAGAAGAGGGGCAGGACAGGAATGGAAGAGGAGCAGGACAAAACATAAGAACAGTGGGACAAAGAGGAAAGAGGAGCAGGAAAAGAACAGAGGCAAGACAGGGATGGAAGAGGAGCAGGACAGAGATGAAATAGGAGCAAGACAGGGACGGAAGAGGAGCATGGCAGAGATGGAAGAGGATCAGGACAGGGATGGATGAGGAGCAGGACAAGGACAGAAGAAGAGCAGGAAAGAGGCATAAGAACTCTGGGACAGGGATGGAAGTGGAGCAGGACAGGGATGGAAGTGGAGAAGGACAGGGATGGAAGTGGAACAGGACAGGGATGGAAGTGGAACAGGACAGGGATGGAAGTGGAACAGGACAGGGATGGAAGTGGAACAGGACAGGGATGGAAGTGGAACAGGAGAGGGATGGAAGTGGAACAGGAGAGGGATGGAAGTGGAACAGGACAGGGATGGAAGTGGAACAGGACAGGGATGGAAGTAGAGCAGGACAGGGATGGAAGTGAAATACGACAGGGACAGAATAGGAGCAGGACAGGAAACAGAAGAGGAGCAGGACAGAAATGGAAATGGAGCAGGACAGGGAAAGAGGAGGAGCAAAACAAGGAAAGAAGAGGAGTAAAACAAGGAAAGCAGGGCAGGGGCAGAATAGGAGCAGGAAAGGAGGAGGGGCAGGGTAGAGATGGAAAAAGGACAAGATAGGGGCAGAAAAGAAGCAGGACAGGGACATGAAAGGAGCAAAACAGGGATAGAAAAGAAGCAGGAAAGGGACAGAAGAGGAGTAGGGAAGAGGGACATGACATGGGTGGAAGAGGAGCAGGGCACAGAAAGTATAGGAGCAGGAAGGGATGTAAGAGGAACATAACAAAAAAGGACAGTGAAAGAAGAGGAGCAGAATAGAGATGGAAGAGAAGCAGACCAGGGACAGAATAGTAGCAGGACAGGAAAGGAAGAAGAGCACGGCAGAGAGGGAAGAGGAGCAGGACAGGGATCGGAGAGGAACAGGACAGGGGCAGAAGAAGAGCAAGCCAGAGATGGATAAGGAGCAGGACATGGACAGAAGAAGAGCAGGAAAGGGGCATAAGAACTCTGGGACAGGGTTGGAAGAGGAGCAGGAAAGGGAAAGAAGAGGAGCAAGACAGAACTGGAAATTGAGCAGGACAGGGAAAGAGGAGGAGCAAAACAAGGAAAGAAGAGGAGCAGGGCAGGGACAGAATAGGAGCAGGAAAGGAAGAGGGGCAGGGTAGAGATGGAAAAAGGACAAGATAGGGGCAGAAAAGAAGCAGGACAGAGACGGAAGAGGAGCAGGACAGGGACAGAAGAGGGGCAGGACAGGAATGGAAGAGGAGCAGGACAAAACATAAGAACAGTGGGACAAAGAGGAAAGAGGAGCAGGAAAAGAACAGAGGCAAGACAGGGATGGAAGAAGAGCAGGACAGAGATGAAATAGGAGCAAGACAGGGACGGAAGAGGAGCATGGCAGAGATGGAAGAGGATCAGGACAGGGATGGATGAGGAGCAGGACAAGGACAGAAGAAGAGCAGGAAAGAGGCATAAGAACTCTGGGACAGG
This sequence comes from Bufo bufo, assembly GCF_905171765.1. Taxonomy (NCBI): domain Eukaryota; kingdom Metazoa; phylum Chordata; class Amphibia; order Anura; family Bufonidae; genus Bufo; species Bufo bufo. The sequence goes on along the minus strand of NC_053389.1, from coordinate 793,298,242 downwards.
GATGGAAGTGGAGCAGGACAGGGATGGAAGTAGAGCAGGACAGGGATGGAAGTGGAACAGGACCGGGATGGAAGTGGAACAGGAGAGGGATGGAAGTGGAACAGGAGAGGGATGGAAGTGGAACAGGACAGGGATGGAAGTAGAGCAGGACAGGGATGGAAGTGAAATACGACAGGGACAGAATAGGAGCAGGACAGGGAACAGAAGAGGAGCAGGACAGAAATGGAAATGGAGCAGGACAGGGAAAGAGGAGGAGCAAAACAAGGAAAGAAGAGGAGTAAAACAAGGAAAGCAGGGCAGGGGCAGAATAGGAGCAGGAAAGGAGGAGGGGCAGGGTAGAGATGGAAAAAGGACAAGATAGGGGCAGAAAAGAAGCAGGACAGGGACATGAAAGGAGCAAAACAGGGATGGAAAAGAAGCAGGAAAGGGACAGAAGAGGAGCAGGGAAGAGGGACATGACATGGGTGGAAGAGGATCAGGACACAGAAAGTATAGGAGCAGGAAGGGATGTAAGAGAAACATAACAAAAAATGACATTGAAAGAAGAGGAGCAGAATAGAGATGGAAGAGAAGCAGACCAGGGACAGAATAGTAGTAGGACAGGAAAGAACGAAGAGCACGGCAGAGAGGGAAGAGGAGCAGGACAGGGATCGGAGAGGAACAGGACAGGGGCAGAAGAGGAGCAAGCCAGAGATGTAAGAGGAGCAGGACAGGGATGGATGAGGAGCAGGACAGGGACAGAAGAAGAGCAGGAAAGGGGCATAAGAACTCTAGGACAGGGTTGGAGGAGGAGCAGGGCAGGGAAAGAAGAGGAGCAAGACAGAACTGGAAATTGAGCAGGACAGGGAAAGAGGAGGAGCAAAACAAGGAAAGAAGAGGAGCAGGGCAGGGACAGAATAGGAACAGGAAATGAGGAGGGGCAGGGTAGAGATGGAAAAAGGACAGGATAGGGGCAGAAAAGAAGCAGGACAGGGACATGAAAGGAGCAAAACAGGGATGGAAAAGAAGCAGGAAAGGGACAGAAGAGGAGAAGGGAAGAGGGACATGACATGGGTGGAAGAGGAGCAGGACACAAAGTATAGGAGCAGGAAGGGATGTAAGAGGAACATAACAAAAAAGGACAGTGAGAAAAGAGGAGCAGAATAGAGATGGAAGAGAAGCAGACCAGGGACAGAATAGTAGCATGACAGGAAAGGAAGAAGAGCACGGCAGAGAGGGAAGAGGAGCAGGACAGGGATCGGAGAGGAACAGGACAGGGGCAGAAGAGGAGCAAGCAAGAGATGGATGAGGAGCATGACAGGGACAGAAGAAGAGCAGGAAAGGGGCATAAGAACTCTGGGACAGGGTTGGAAGAGGAGCAGGATAGGTAAAGAAGAGGAGCAAGACAGAACTGGAAATTGAGCAGGACAGGGAAAGAGGAGGAGCAAAACAAGGAAAGAAGAGGAGCAGGGCAGGGATAGAATAGGAGCAGGAAAGGAGGAGGGGCAGGGTAGAGATGGAAAAAGGACAAGATAGGGGCAGAAAAAAAGCAGGACAGAGACGGAAGAGGAGCAGGACAGGGGCAGAAGAGGGGCAGGACAGGGATGGAAGAGGAGCAGGACAGAACATAAGAACAGTGGGGGAAAGAGGAGCAGGAAAGGAAAGGAAAAGAACAGAGGCAAGACAGGGATGGAAGAGGAGCAGGACAGAGATGAAATAGGAGCAAGACAGGGACGGAAGAGGAGCATGGCAGAGATGGAAGAGGATCAGGACAAGGATGGATAAGGAGCAGGACAAGGACAGAAGAAGAGCAGGAAAGAGGCATAAGAACTCTGGGACAGGGTTGGAAGTGGAGCAGGACAGGGATGGAAGTGGAACAGGACAGGGATGGAAGTGGAACAGGACAGGGATGGAAGTAGAGTAGGACAGGGATGGAAGTGAAATACGACAAGGACAGAATAGGAGCAGGACAGGGAACAGAAGAGGAGCAGGACAGAAATGGAAATGGAGCAGGACAGGGAAAGAGGAGGAGCAAAACAAGGAAAGAAGAGGAGTAAAACAAGGAAAGAAGAGCAGGGCAGGGGCAGAATAGGAGCAGGAAAGGAGGAGGGGCAGGGTAGAGATGGAAAAAGTACAAGATAGGGGCAGAAAAGAAGCAGGACAGAGACGGAAGAGGAGCAGGACAGGGACAGAAGAGGGGCAGGACAGGGATGGAAGAGGAGCAGGACAGAACATATGAACAGTGGGACAAAGAGGAAAGAGGAGCAGGAAAGGAAAGGAAAATAACAGAGGCAAGACAGGGATGGAAGAGGAGCAGGACAGAGATGAAATAGGAGCAAGACAGGGACGGAAGAGGAGCATGGCAAAGATGGAGGTGGAACAGGACAGGGATGGAAGTGGAACAGGACAGGGATGGAAGTAGAGCAGGACAGGGAGGGAAGTGAAACCGGACAGGGACAGAATAGGAGCAGGACAGGGAACAGAAGAGGAGCAGGACAGAAATGGAAATGGAGCAGGACAGGGAAAGAGGAAGAGCAAAACAAGGAAAAAAGAGGAGTAAAACAAGGAAAGAAGAGCAGGGCAGGGGCAGAATAGTAGCAGGACAGGAAAGGAAGAAGAGCACGGCAGAAAGGGAAGAGGAGCAGGACAGGGATCAGAGAGGAACAGGACAGGGGGCAGAAAAGGAGCAAGCCAGAGATGGGAGAGGAGCAGGACAGGGATGGATGAGGAGCAGGACAGGGACAGAAGAAGAGCAGGAAAGGGGCATAAGAACTCTGGGACAGGCTTGGAAGAGGAGTAGGATAGCGAAAAAAAGAGGAGCAAGACAGAACTGGAAATTGAGCAGGACAGGAAAAGAGGAGGAGCAAAACAAGGAAAGAAGAGGAGCAGGGCAGGGACAGAATAGGAGCAGGAAATGAGGAGGGGCAGGGTAGAGATGGAAAAAGGACAAGATAGGGGCAGAAAAGAAGCAGGACAGGGACATGAAAGGAGAAAAACAGGGATGGAAAAGAAGCAGGAAAGGGACAGAAGAGGAGCAGGGAAGAGGGACATGACTTGGGTGGAAGAGGAGCAGGACACAGAAAGTATAGGAGCAGGAAGGCATGTAAAAGGAACATAACAAAAAAAGACAGTGAAAGAAGAGGAGCAGAATATAGATGGAAGAGAAGCAGACCAGGGACAGAATAGTAGCAGGACAGGAAAGGAAGAAGAGCACGGCAGAGAGGGAAGAGGCAAAAGACACAGGGACAGAAGAGAAGCAGGACAGGCATGTGAGAGGCACAGGACAGTAAGAGAAGAGGACATGGTTGGGAGAGGAGCAGGACAGGAGGAGAAGAAAAGCAGGACAGGGACGGAAGAGGAGCAGGACAGGGATGGTAGAAAAGCAGGAGGGAAAAGAAGCAGGATATTGAAAGAAAATGACCAGGACAGTTTTGAAAATAACGAAGGACTGGTTTAACTATACACTGCATTGAACATTTGCAGCACATGCAAAAGGGGTTCTCTGGGAATGATAACCTATCCTCAGCATAGCTCATTTGTATCTCATCTGTGGAGGTCTGACTCCTGACACACCTGCCAATCAGCTGTTGGAAGGGTTCGAGGTGCTCGGGTGAGAGTGCTACAACCTCTGCCTGTGACGTGTCATTTAGGGAATGCTGTATGTAGGACCACCACTGGCCTCTAAAAGTTCTAATGTAATTTTATAAGAAAACTATATATCTGTTCAGCTACTCTTGCTCTATGACATGCTGTCCGTGGACTGCACTGCATTCTCAATGTGACAGCTGCATGACATAGACATGCAATGACCGTCTGGTTGTGCTCCTGTGTAGTAGTGGCTTATGTCCTTTTTTTCCTCTCATAAGCAATTACCCATGAAAAATACTGATAGTATCACAGCCTCCGAGCAGCTGCATCAGAAGAGGGATACAAGCCCACCACCAAGGAGCGAGGCCCCCAAACCTATTCTCAGTCATGCTGGACATCCTTAGAGGCATGGAAGTTTCCATTCATTAGATATTGTGAGATGATCACCCTTGAAGACCAATTTGGGTAGCTTCAAAGAGGGCTATTGTATTAAAGGGTACTCTCATTTTGGCCAATCCCTACTTCTTAGAAGGGTTCCTTGTTCACAAGCTGATCACAAAGTGTTTCTTGCTGGCAGGAGTGGACTGGGAACTTAAAGTGGCTCTGGACAAAAACAAAACTACAATAGTCCCATGTTGTAGGCAGGTTCAACAGAAGTAAGTAGTGGAGTGAAGAACCGCACTCAATCAATTGTCTCTGGTGCCAATCAAGGACTGCGAGCAGTCAATAAATATGAAATGAAAATTGCGGCACTCAGATACTGGATTATTGCGTACAAAACTTTTTTATTTTTTCATTTTGTCAAGCATTTAGCAGTGATTCATCCAAAACAGCCCAATTTTAGATCCTTGGTACAAACAGTGGATTGGAGACCAGACGTTTCGGTCGTGACAGACCTTCATCAGTGGTCACATATTTTATCTGTTCTTGTAGGGTCCGGACATCTGGGTTTGGATGCATCCAAACCCAGATGTCCGGACCCTACAAGAACAGATAAAATATGTGACCACTGATGAAGGTCTGTCACGACCGAAACGTCTGGTCTCCAATCCACTGTTTGTACCAAGGATCTAAAATTGGGCTGTTTTGGATGAATCACTGCTAAATGCTTGACAAAATGAAAAAATAAAAAAGTTTTGTACGCAATAATCCAGTATCTGAGTGCCGCAATTTTCATTTCACGGTTCAACAGAAGTAGGCGGGGCCAGCAACAATATACCGCCCCAGCAGAACCAAATACTACGGTGCAACATACAATACTGCCCCAGCAAAACCAGATACCACAGTGCAGCACAATATACTGCCCCAGCAAAACCAGATACCACAGTGCAGCACAATATACTGCCCCAGCAAAACCAGATACCACAGTGCAGCACAATATACTGCCCCAGCAAACCAAATACCATAGTGCAGCACAAAATACTGCGAACATCGCTGGCCAGATGGATAAGTACCCGATGCTCCTACATTAATTAATGCTGAGAGTATCAGATCTTTATGTACCTGGCTGGCGGCCAAAAGGAGGGCTTGGTTGACCCTCTGGGCATTGGCCCATCATGAAATTTCTCTGTAGATTCTATGGCCATTCTGCCCATCCTTGCTGGGATCATTTGTAATTTGTGGAGAAACCCGGCAATAAGTGTTCAATTTCCCTACAGCACCACCACAGGGGAAATGAATTATTACACAGTGTCTATTCCAATTAATGGGTTGTCTTTGTAATGCAGGATAGGACAGATCCTCCAGAGTGAGAGACACTCTCCACTCCTGATCCAGAACAGAGAACCCCTCTCTATTAATTCCCTAAAAGGATAAATGCATCCAGGTCGTTCTGCAGCATGTATAATTTAAATGTACCCCACTGTGTTCCCACACCACCCCCTCCCCACGTATCCTCATGTCCTGCTTACTGCTTTACAAGAGGGCATTGTGACTTCACCGGAGCCTAGCAGACATTTGGGAATCACTGGCCTCTGAGGTGAGAATGCAGCACCAGATTGAAGTTTGCACACCCCTTCTAATCAAAATATGCTAAAATAATGAATTTTTGATGTAAAAGAAAATACAGACATCCTCACGTGATGTAAACCAGGCAGCAAGCCACCGTAGACTAGTTCTGCCAGCAGCTATATAAAAACTACATTTCCCATGAGAGGCAGCCGGCTCGCTCTCAGCATGCTCACATGAATATGCAGGAGGCTTCTTACCGCCATTGCAGGCCATCCATGTATAATGAATCCGGTTAATGAGGCTCAGGATGGGTGGCCGCTCACCGCTGCACTGGGCCTAGATCTTGAGGAGTTGTCTACGATCCGGGTCTAGCTGTCAGTCAAACCTGATAATGCTTTATCAACAAATTTATTCTGTAAGCCGATACCTGAGGCATCTGAAATTTACATACCGAGAGGAGAGCAGCTGGAAAATAATTCAAGTGTATAATGTTGATAGCAGATAATATACAAAGCTCTGTATCCTCTCCATATACGAAAAATAATAAACTACCCTGCATGTAGTTCACCGCCGAGTGTATACAGTATATAAGCATGGAAGCTGCTATATACAGAACATAACACCTAACTTAAATTAGGACCATGATGCTTTGTGAATTTGCACCAAATTCACGGATCTCTTGCATAGACCTGAGTTAGAAACACCCCTTCAAGGGAATTTCTACCATATGACATGTCAGACAGGCCATAAAGTTTTGATTGATGGATGGTTAGTCACTAGGAATTTGGAGGGCCTTGGGGCCCTGTAGACCATAAGTCCTTAACACCAAAGGCAACAACTACCGCTCAGTGGCGTCTCTAGCTTTCAAATTTTGGGGGGGCACACTGGGGGCCAGGACAAAAGTAGGGGAGGGGGCAGCTATAACAACGATACATTTACACAAGTACGCTTAGAAATGCTGCGATACTTTACCCAATACCTAAAACCGCAACAGGGAAGAAAAGTCCTGCTGTCTGTGGTTTAAAAAATAAATAAAAAAATCACTCAGATTTCAACATGTCCTAGCTGCCTGTGGATGACACTTTTATAGGGAGGGGGATCTGTGCATGACACTGCTATGGGGGGATGGGGGGATCTGTGAATGACACTGCTATGGGGGGGGGGGGTTCTGTGGATGACACTGCTATGGGGGGGGGGGGTCTGTGGATGACACTGTTATGGGGGGGGGATCTGTGGATGACACATACCGTATATAGCATCTTATGCTATATGTGTCATCCACAGATCCACCCCATGACAGTGTCATCCCCATTTCCCCCTCTATAACAGTTTCATCCACAGATCCCCCTCCCTATAACAGTGTCATCCACAGATCTCCCTCCCCGCCTCTCACAGGAGTGTACATTTGACATTTCTAAACTGTAATCCATATCCTGCAGTAACTTTAAATCCGGATTCAGCGGCCGCTCATCTCTACTAGTACCTTAACCTTACACCACTCGGCTAGCTTCGGTAACAGGGCCAGGCTACAGCCTACAGGTACTGCCTGTTAGTTGTTACCGAGCGAGTGCTGATTTCTGCAGGTCAGAGGATACGGATTACAGTTTAGAAGAAATGTACACTCCTGTGAGCGGTCCAGTGGCGGATCCAGAGCCTGGTCTCAGGAGGGGCACTTCCAGGTTATTTTCTGTCTGCCGCCACAGAACAAGGGTGCTTATAGAACAGACTACACAGTGTAGAGGTATACTGTACATTGTGTGGCACAGTGTAGAGGTATACTGTACATTGTGTGGCACAGTGTAGAGGTATACTGTACATTGTGTGGCACAGTGTAGAGGTATACTGTACATTGTGTGGCACAGTGTAGAGGTATACTGTACATTGTGTGGCACAGTGTAGAGGTATACTGTACATTGTGGGGCACAGTGTAGAGGTATACTGTACATTGTGGGGCACAGTGTAGAGGTATACTGTACATTGTGTGGCACAGTGTAGAGGTATACTGTACATTGTGTGGCACAGTGTAGCGGTATACTGTACATTGTGTGGCACAGTGTAGCGGTATACTGTACATTGTGTGGCACAGTGTAGCGGTATACTGTACATTGTGTGGCACAGTGTAGCGGTATACTGTACATTGTGTGGCACAGTGTAGAGGTATACTGTACATTGTGTGGCACAGTGTAGAGGTATACTGTACATTGTGTGGCACAGTGTAGAGGTATACTGTACATTGTGTGGCACAGTGTAGAGGTATACCTGTACATTGTGTGGCACAGTGTAGAGGTATAATGTACATTGTGTGGCACAGTGTAGAGGTATACTGTACATTGTGTGGCACAGTGTAGCGGTATACTGTACATTGTGTGGCACAGTGTAGCGGTATACTGTACATTGTGTGGCACAGTGTAGAGGTATACTGTATATAGTGTGGCACAGTGTAGAGGTATACTGTATATAGTGTGGCACAGTGTAGAGGTATACTGTACATTGTGTGGCACAGTGTAAAGGTATACTGTATATTGTGTGGCACAGTGTAGAGGTATACTGTATATTGTGTGGCACAGTGTAAAGGTATACTGTATATTGTGTGGCACAGTGTAGAGGTATACTGTATATTGTGTGGCACAGTGTAGAGATATACTGTACATTGTGTGGCACAGTGTAGAGGTATACTGTACATTGTGTGGCACAGTGTAGCGGTATACTGTATATTGTGTGGCACAGTGTAGAGGTATACTGTATATTGTGTGGCACAGTGTAGAGATATACTGTACATTGTGTGGCACAGTGTAGAGGTATACTGTATATTGTGGGGCACAGTGTAGAGGTATACTGTATATTGTGGGGCACAGTGTAGAGGTATACTGTATATTGTGGGGCACAGTGTAGAGGTATATGTGTATAACATATTCCACATGAACACTTACAATTACTTGGCTTGGCCCTTGGGGATCTCGGATACCACTTCCACACTTTGGCCGGGGGCTCGGCGGAGCTGATGAGGTGTTTTACCCTAATGAGAAAGATTTCATAATAAGGATTTGGAGAAGGGGCAGAGGGATAGAGGAGCAGGGAGAGGCTGGTGCTGCTACTAGGGGGTCATACCATGGGGGAGTAATAAAGCCCACCATAATGCCCCCCCAGTAGAAATAATTCTCCTTAAAATGTGACAGTGCAAAAAATACCCCCTTGTAATGCCCCTAGTTGAGCTAATGTCCCCCATAATGTGCCAGTATAAAATACCCCTATGTAGTGCCCCCAGTAAATGCCCCCATAGTGCTCCTCTCCCCCCTTCCTCCTAGTGCCCCCATAATGTACCAGTATAAAATTCCCCATATATCGTGCCCCAGTAGATGCCCTCAGTGTCCCCCATAATTTGCAAGTATAAAATACCCCTTCTTAGTGCCCCCTGTAGATGACTCCATAGTACTCCTCTCCCCCCTTCCCCATAGTACCCACCATAATGTGTCCCAATATAAAATGCTACTGTACAGAGCCCCCCATATAAAATACCCCTTCTTTGTGGCCTCAGTAGATGCCCCTATAGTGCCCACCAATAACGTGCCAGTAATAAGTGCCCCCCATCATGTGCCAGTAACAAGTGCCCCCATCACGTGCCAGTAACAAGAGCCCCCATCACGTGCCAGTAACAAGTGCCCCCCATCACGTGCCAGTAACAAGAGCCCCCCATCATGTGCCAGTAACAAGAGCCCCCATCACGTGCCAGTAACAAGAGCCCCCATCACGTGCCAGTAACAAGAGCCCCTAAAATACGTGCCAGTAACAAGAGCCCCCCAATACGTGCCAGTAACAAGAGCCCCCCAATACGTGCCAGTAACAAGCCCCCCATCACGTGCCAGTAATAAGGCCCCCCATCACGTGCCACTAATAAGCCCCCCATCACGTGCCACTAATAAGCCCCCCATCACGTGCCACTAATAAGCCCCCATCACGTGCCACTAATAAGGCCCCCATCACGTGCCAGTAATAAGCCCCCCATCACGTGCCAGTAATAAGCCCCCAATGTGCCAGTAATAAGCCCCCCCCCAATTTGCCAGTAATAAGCACCCCCCATTGTGCCAGTAATAAGCCACCCCCCCCAATGTGGCAGTAATAAGCCCCCCCAATGTGCCAGTAATAAGCCCCCCCCAATGTGCCAGTAATAAGCCCCCCCAATGTGCCAGTAATAAGCCCCCCCCCCCGCAATGTACCAGTAATAAGCCCCCCCCAATGTGCCAGTAATAAGCCCCCCCCCCAATGTGCCAGTAATAAGCCCCCCCACCCCAATGTGCCAGTAATAAGCCCCCCCGCCCCAATGTGCCAGTAATAAGCCATGCCCCCAATGTGCCAGTAATAAGCCCCCCCCCCCACAATGTGCCTGCGCCGGCCTCTGATAGGCTGCCGGCCTAGTGCCTGCAGCCTATCAGAGGAAGGGGAAGGGACACGCCTCTCCCTTCCCTGCACTGCCGCAGCACAGGCCGGCAGATGACTATGGAGATGAGCGCAATGGAAGCGCTCATCTCCCTGTGCCCGACTGCGGCCGCGGCGGCTTACTTGTGGGGGACATTTTAGTTGGGGGGGAACAGCATGATGTAGGGGGGGCCGTGGCCCCCCCCTGGCGACGCCACTGCTACCGCTGTATGTTACTGGTAGAAGAACCAAAACAGTGCTCCTTCTCTGACATCACTTACTGCTCTGCAGTAACTTTACTGCCCCTCCCCACCTCCATCATGCAGATAATACTGAGATCTCTCTGCTCCTTTTCAGAAAATATTCCTTGCTTTATAGTACAAATGCAGCACGCCAGACCTGCAGGGTATAGCGAAGCGAGGTCACGGTTATGGGCAATCGAGAGTTGCTCACTGTATTGGAGAACCCTGGGCAGGCATGCGGCAGTGAAGGAGAGGTAGACACAAGTTCCTCTGGGGCACACTCTGTATGTAGGGACCAGGCCTGATGGAGGATGAGGTGCCCTGGATGTTACAGGTATTTTGAGTGCCTGGGGCAAGGTCCCTTTTGGATTCGTGACGCCAGTGCCTGTAACGGTGGCACACCGATTTACAGTTGGAATAACTGAGGTACACAGATGGTATAGTGAACCAAACGTTGCTTTACTGAACAGTCCAACTTTGTACATACAGATGGTAATACAGTCCTTTAGATCACAGCTTTACAAGCAGGCTTACTCCACAAGATGGCAGGTATTGATCATGCAAGATACTCAGAGGGTAAATCCACAATGCACTCAGAATCAGGTTGTACCTTTCCTCAGAAATAGCGTACACTGTCCTTTTCTAGAACTCCTGTCTGGTTTCAATCCCAAGGCCCGGATGCCTAAATGGTGGCTTAAATCCTTGGTATATATATTTCTTCCTCTCGTATTAAATCCTTGCGTTGCTTCCTATATAGCATCTGCCCATCAGTGTTACTTATCTTTGCTTGGATGAGGAAGGACTGCGGGTTTCTCCCAGGAGGTGCTGTCCTGCAACTGGGGTGTCTCTACTGAGCTAATCCTAGCCTCAGGAGCTTCAGGTGGACGAAGTAACTCCTCTAGTCCCCTGGAATGAACTACCACTCCCCTGTCTGGGCCTTCCTATTTATATCTAGGGCTCTCTGGCTCCCTCTAACGTCTGGGAGGCTAAACTACACCCTGACAGGCCTGACACCAGCTAACACAGGGAAATGCATACACATAACATTAAAGGTAATAAAGACACATTAACCCCTTTTGTGCAGTGCCCACCGTTACCTAGTGGGACACTACACAAATAGAGGCATGAGCAAATGAAGCAGAGAGTCCTCCCTATTAATAGTATTCTGTATGGAGTGTTTGCAGGGGGGCGAGCAGAGCAGGAAGTCTGGGAAATGCAGTTTAACCCAATAGCTGCACAGCAGGAAGTGATGTCAAAGGAAAGGCAGTGTTTTGGCAATTTCTTTTGTGTAGGACGGTAACATGCTGCAATAGATGTTGCCTTTTGTGTTAAGAAATTACAGTATATTGTACAGAGCATCTTAGAAACTTACATTTGTGGGAACCAATTGAAAGAATTCATAGCTCAAATGTTCCCTTTAAAGGGAACCTGTCATATCCTGTATACTGCTGCAGCATAAAGTACCAACAGACATGCTGGCTACAGTTTAAGGGCCCATTCACATGACCGTTTGCTGTCCACATCCATACTTCCATTCCACAAAAAAGATAGAACACGTTGTGGATCCGGCAATTTGCGGACTGCAACACACATACGTTCGTCTGAATGAGCAGCGCGTGCCATAGAAGAGTCCAGCAGGTTCAGGAGCTCCCTTTCTCCTGGCAATCATCGGTAGTGATTTCCCTAGTGTTATCAGTAGGAGATAAATGTCAATGTCGGGTGGGTGGAGGGTGGAGAAAAGGAACTCATGAATAAGCTGGACTCTTCTCTGGCAGAGCATGACTCTCATCCACCATGAGCTACCAGCATTAGACTGTAAACTCCCTGTAAGAATTTTATATTACCAGATTCAGTCTTGGCTAAAAGTGTTGGCACCCCTGAAAGTATTTCTCCCAGAAAATTATTGCAATTACACGTTTTGTTATACACATTTTTATTTCCTTTGTCTGTATTGGAACAACACAAAAAATAGAGAAAAAAAGGCAAATTTATCATAATTTCACACAAAACTGTGGGTAAATAACTTTGTTCCAAGCATGTGATGGTCGTTCAAATTCCCCTGTGGCAAGTAACAGATGTGGGCGATCTACAAATCACACCTGAAACCAGATAAAAAGGGGAGTAAGTGACTCACTCTTTGCATTGTTTGTCTGTGTGTGCCACACTAAGCATGGAGAACAGAAAGAGGAGAAGAGAACGGTCTGAGGACTTGAGAACCAAAATTGTGGAAAAATATCAACAATCTCAAGGTTACAAGTCCATCTCCAGAGATCTTGATGTTCCTTTGTCCACGGTGCGCAACATAATCAAGAAGTTTACAACCCATGGCACTGTAGCTAATCTCCCCGGATGTGGATGGAAGAGAAAAATTGATGAAAGGTTGCAACGCAAGATAGTCCAGGTGGTGGATAAGCAGCCCCAATCAATTTCCAAAGAAATTTAAGCTGTCCTGCAGGCTCAGGGTGCATCAGTGTCAGCGCAAACTTTCCATCGATATTTGAATGAAATGAAACGCTATGGCAGGAGACCCAGGAGGACCCCACTGCTGACAAAGAGACATAAAAAAGCTGGGCAGCAGTTTGCCAAAATGTACGTGAGTAAGCCAAAATCCTTTCAGGAAAACCTCTTGTGGAAAGATGAGACCAAGATAGAGCTTTTTGGTAAAGTACATCATTCTACTGTTTACTGAAAATGGAATGAGGCCTACAAAGAAAAGAACACAGTACCTTACAGTCAATTATGGTGGAGGTTCAAAGATGCTTTGGGGTTGTTTTGCTGCCTCTGGCACTGGGTGCCTTGACTGTGTGCAAGGAATCATGAAAACTTTGGGTCGCTATCCAGGGCCCAGTGTCAGAAAGCTGGGTTTGCGTTCTAGGTCATGGATTTTCCAGCAGGACAATAACCCCAAACATACTTACGAGTCCCTATCAGATTGGAACAGTTTCATTGGAGTCCAGGAGAAATGGGACTACTTAAAAGTGGCACTATTAAAGGCAACCGAAAATTGCATTAGGCTTGTCAGTAAAAGCAAAAAAGGAAGATACCACTGTGGTACTCAGCAGAAGTGGCCAAAATCATTAAAAACAAAAAGATAGCATTTAGGAATTATAAAAAAAAAAAAAAAACGAGCATGACAGGCAAATTTATAAGATTAGGCAGAGAGAGGCCAAACAAGTTATAAGAGCTTCTAAAGCACAGGCAGAAGAGAAATTAGCTCAGTCAGGGAAAAAAGGCGATAAGACATTCTTCAGATACATATACATAAATGAAAAACGGAAACTAAAACAAGGAATTGCAAAATTAAAAACAAAAGAAGGAAGGTATATGGAAGAAGATAAAGAACTAGCTGAGTGCCTCAATGAATATTTCTGTTCAGTTTTTACAAAGGAAAATGTAGGAAAAGGACCTCAGTTAGACAAGAAGACTAATGAATCTTTTGATGCATGTGTCTTTACAGAGGAAGAGGTTCTAAGTCAGCTGTCTAAAATTAATACAAATAAGTCACAGGGGCCTGATGGGATACACCCAAAAGCTATTAAAAGAGTTCAGCGGTGAACTAGCAAAACCATTAACAGATTTATTTAACCAATCTCTGGCAACAGGAGTCGTCACAGAAGATTGGAAATGAGCAAATGTGCCCATTCACAAGAAAGGTAGTAGGGAGGAATCGGGCAACTATAGGCAGGGCCGGGCCGACACAGAGGCTGGGGAGGCTCCAGCCTCAGGGCGCAGCCTGGGGTGGGCGGAAAAACAAACCTTTTTTTTTTTTTTTATCACTTACTTGCTGCCGGGCGCCCTCCCCCGGCAGCGTGCCCTGTCTATCCCTGCAGAGCTAAACATATGGGGATCCCTCAGCTCCGCGCCCCCCCTCCCAGTATACCAGACATAGGGGCTCTGCGCCCTGCAGCTCAGTGTAGATGCGAGATCCTTCTAAGCTACAGGACCTTTGATGATGTCATGACCATGTGACCGGTCATGTGGGTGGGAGGAGCCAGGCTGTGGACTTGTAGCGCCTTTATGATCCTCATCTGCTCCTGACTTTGGCTTGAACTGTTGAACATATGAGGTTAGCACCCTAGCACTTACAATTCCGGGTACTTAGGGGTTAATGCAGGGATGATGTGTATGGCCTCATTCACACATTGCAGATTTAGTCAAATCTGCAAACAAGATGTACAGCGAGCTTGTAGCAGAGCTGTGTGTGTCTGCCTACCCAGAGCAGCTGTGTGTGGGGTGCATGTAGCAGAACTGAGGGTGCTTCATGTGTATAATGCAGCAAAGATAGGTGTATAGTGTGAATCCAGAACAGTAGTGTGTGTGGTGTATGTAGCAGAGCTGTGTGTGTCTGCCTACCCAGAGCAGCTGTGTGTGGGGTGCATGTAGCAGAGCTGTGTGTGTCTGCCTACCCAGAGCAGCTGTGTGTGGGGTGCATGTAGCAGAGCTGAGGGTGCTTCATGTGTATAATGCAGCAAAGATAGGTGTATAGTGTGAATCCAGAACAGTAGTGTGTGTGGTGTATGTAGCAGAGCTGTGTGTGGGGTGCATGTAGCAGAGCTGAGGGTGCTTCATGTGTATAATGCAGCAAAGATAGGTGTATAGTGTGAATCCAGCACAGTAGTGTGTGTGGTGTATGTAGCAGAGCTGTGTGAGACAGAGGAATGTATAATGTGCACAGCGGAGCTGTGTATGTAAAATGTGCAACACAGTGATATATAATGTGCCACCCAGAGCTGTGTGTGTGTGCGCATGTAGCAGAGCTGTGTATGTAAAATGTGCAAAAACCCTGATGCTCTCAAAAAGAGCAAGCAATATAAAACATTGTAGTTTGATACCTTTTACCCCTAAAGACCGGCCCCATTTTCATTTGTACATTAGCCATAGCCTTTTTATTTTTCCATTCACAGTTATATGAGGGCTTATTTTGTGTGGGACAAGATGCATTTTTTAAATGCCGCCAATTAGTTTACCATCTCTTGTATCAGAAAGCAGGAAAAAAATATATTTGTGGGTTAAAAAAACTAAACAAAAAAAAAACACACACAATTCCACCAAGATTTTTGAGGTTTTCACATCACAGCGTTCACTAAAAATGCCGTCTTTATTCTGCGGCTCAATACGATACTAAACTTGTATGGTTTTTATTTCGTTTAATTACTTAAAAAAATTACTTTTCTATATTTCGGTCTATGTGAGGGCTTGTTTTTGTTTAACGATCAGTAGTTTTCTGGGGGAAGGGGGGGGCCATACAAAAATTTGCTGTGGGGCCCAGTCACTTCTAGTTACGCCCCTGAGCAGGAGGCTGCTGATTGGCCAGTATCAGCTAGCTGCCCTGCCATTGGTCCATCCTTTCACACCCCCTTCTCTCTGGAGCTGAACACAGCAGGAGGCAGGCGTTCTCACAGTGGATCATGTGACCATGAAGGAGCATGTGACCAGTGACGTCACAGACCTCCTTCTAACAAATCCATTCTAGCATCTACCCAGCATGTATGGCAGGACTCTGCTGAGCAAAGACCATGTGCCCAGGTGAGGTGACCACAGAAGTGCCCTGGCATCTGTCTGCTGCTGGAAGCTCAATGTGGAGCTTTATGAATGTAAAAACTAATAGCCAAGAGGCTAAACAAAACCCTGCTTGTCTGCTTCTGACCCTAATCTTCTGACACATAACGTTCATTTGATTGCAATTTACTATAACACCTAAAGGGATTTGTTTAAAGCCTGCTGTTTCTCTAGAAGATGACCTTATGCTGATAGTAGTGTTAATAGAGACTCAAAGGTCTATAAAAATAGGGTAACTGCTTTTATAGACCCTTGAGACTCTATTAACACTACTATAAACATAAGGTCACCTAGAGAAAGAGCAAGTTTTTTAAATGATCTTTTTCCTTTAGGTGTTAAAACATAACTTATTTGATTGCTTGAACACCTAAAGGAAATCAAATTAAAAGCCTGCTGTTTCTCAAGATGACCTTATGTTGATAGCAGTGGTAATAGAGTCTGAAAGGTCTATAGAAGCAGTTACCCTATTTTTACAGACCTTTGAGGCTCTATTAACACTACTGTCAACATAAGGTCATCTAGAGACACAGCAGGTTTTTAAAAAGATTTTTCCTTTAGGTGTTACAGCAATCAAATGAAAGTTATGTTTTAACACCTAAAGGAAAACAAATTAAAAACCTGCTGTTTCTCTAAATGACCTGATGTTGATAGTAGTGTTAATAGAGTCTCAAAGGTTTGTAAAAATTGTGTACCTGCTTCTATAGACCTTTGAGACTCTATTACCATGACTTTTAGCATAAGATCGTCTGGAGAAACATCAGGTTTTAAAAATAAATAAATAATTTCTTTAGGTGTTAGAGCAATCAAATGGAGGGGGAGAAATGTGACATGGGTGAGGATGGGGTTACATGATGGGCCGGAGACAATGTCTGTAGTCTGTCTGTGCCATGGACGGGGAGAAATATGACACGGAGGGCTGATTGCTGACATGGGGGTCTGATCTGAGGCATTGGGGCTGTGCCTGTGAGCTGGGGTCTGATGGCTGGTCTGACCTAAGGTGGAATGAAAAATATTGTTTCCTATTATCCTCCTTTAAAACCTAGGTGCGTCTTATGGGACGAACCTACATTTTGGCGCACCCCCCCCCCCTTCCCCCAGGTGAGCTGAAGGGGTCGGGGGGGGGGGGGGGGGTCGGGGGCACCAAAATGTAGGTTCGCTTGTGTTGGTAAAAAACCTTGCACCGGCCCTGGGCGCAGGCAAGGGGGGGGGGCGCACTTGGGCAGCTCAGCCTCTGTTGGTGGTGGACCTTGTCCCAGCCCTGACTATAGGCCAGTAAGCCTGACATCAATAGTGGGGAAATGAATGGAAACCATACTTAAGGAGAGGATTGTGGAACATCTAAAATCCCATGGATTGAAAGATGAAACACAGCATGGGTTTACTTCAGGGAGATCATGTCAAACTAATCTTATTGATTTTTTTGATTGGGTGACTAAAATATTAGATGGTGGAGGTGCAGCAGACATCGCTTATCTAGACTTTAGTAAGGCTTTTGATACTGTCCCACATAGAAGGCTTATCAATAAATTGCAGTCTTTGGGCTTGGACTCCCATATTGTTGAATGGATTGGGCAGTGGCTGAGGGACAGGCAACAGAGGGTTGTAGTCAATGGAGTATATTCAGACCAAGGTCTTGTTACCAGTGGGGTACCTCAGGGATCTGTTCTGGGACCCATATTGTTTAATATCTTTATCAGCGAAATTGCAGAAGGCCTCGATGGTAAGGTGTGTCTTTTTGCTGATGACACAAAGATTTGTAACAGGGTTGATGTTCCTGGAGGGATACACCAAATGGAAAAGGATTTAGGAAAACTAGAGGAATGGTCAAAAATCTGGCAACTAAAATTTAATGTTGATTAGTGCAAGATAATGCACCTGGGGCGTAAAAACCCAAGAGCAGAATATAAAATCAGTGATACAGTCCTAACCTCAGTATCTGAGGAAAGGGATTTAGGGGTCATTATTTCAGAAGACTTAAAGGTAGGCAGACAATGTCATAGAGCAGCAGGAAATGCTAGCAGAATGCTTGGGTGTATAGGGAGAGGCATTACCAGTAGAAAGAGGGAGGTGCTCATGCCGCTCTACAGAGCACTAGTGAGACCTCATTTGGAGTATTGTGCTCAGTACTGGAGACCCTATCTCCAGAAGGCTATTGATACTTTGGAGAGAGTTCAGAGAAGAGCTACTAAACTAGTACATGGATTGCAGGATAAAACTTACCAGGAAAGATTAAAGGACCTTAAACATGTATAGCTTGGAAGAAAAGACGAGACAGAGGGGATATGATAGAGACTGCTAAATACATAAAGGGAATCAACAAGGTAAAAGAGGAGAGAATATTTAAAAGAAGAAAAACTGCTACAAGAGGAAATAGTTTTAAATTAGAGGGGCAAAGGTTTAAAAGTAATATCAGGAAGTATTACTTTACTTAGAGAGTAGTGGATGCATGGAATAGCCTTCCTGCAGAAGTGGTAGCTGCAAATACAGTGAAGGAGTTTAAGCATGCATGGGATAGGCATAAGGCCATCCTTCATATAAGATAAGGCCAGGGGCAATCTATAGTATTCAGTATATTGGGCAGACCAGATGGGCCAAATGGTTCTTATCTGCCGACACATTCTATGTTTCTATGTTACTATACTTCAAGAAGCACCCAGAAATGGATGGGAACAAAGCGCTGGAGAGTTCTGAAGTGGCCAGCAATTAGTCCGGATCTAAATACCATTGAACACCTGTGGAGATATCATAAAATTGCTGTAGAGAGAAGGCACCCTTAAAATATGAGAGACCTGGCGCAGTCTGCAAAAGAAGAGTGGTCCAAAATTCCAGTTGAGAGGTGTAAGAAGCTTGGTTATGGCTATAGAAGCGATTGATTTCAGTTATTTTCTTCCCAAAGGGTGTGCAATGAAATATTAAGTTGAGGGTGCCAGTAAATTTGTATGGCCCATTTTTGGTGTTATGCGTGAAATTTTATCATTGTTGGCTTTTTTTCTCCGTTTTTTGTGTTGTTCCGATACACCCAAAGGAAATAAACATGTGCATAAGAAAACATACGTAATTGCAATCATTTTATGGAAGAAATACTAAATTTTCTGGAAAAATTTCATAGATGCCAAAACTTTTGGCCATGACTATAGGTGGCAGTCCGTTGAGGGTGGTATGAAGGGTTCGCTTTAAGTATGTTCACATTTGGCAGATGCGTTGCTAGTTTGTAGGACTAAGTTCACAAAATCTCATCTGTACACTGCAGAAAAAAAGATACAGCATAAATTTTACCTTGGTACCTCTTGTTTTGGTAATCTGAGGGCACCAAGCAGGGCTTTTATGTTGGCACCTAGACTATTTACTGAGTACTGTGAATATTGTGAGTACTAGGCTAGGAACTGGGTTGGTACTGATGTAGGCACTGTGACATAGTAGTAATGGGGGTACCTTGGCCTGTTATTTTTTGGGGGGAGCATTGTGGCTTTTATTAGTTGGTGGTAATACAGTATGGTTTACATTCATGGGGGACATTTTGCTTGGCACTAATGGTTTCATTATGTCTTGAAACTCCTTGGAGGTGCATTGGTCAACAGTGTAGGAAAGCTGTGGGAGCTGTGAGAAGAGCCATGTTTGTTGTCCCCCAGCTTCTGCTAAAACACAGGTGGGATGTCAAACAGCATGACAGTAGAGGACAACTGAAGGACTAATATTTTCTACGGAAAAATGCTCTGTATCTCAGTATCTAAGAAAGAGAATCTCCCAGCGCATGGCTGAATATTATACATGCTGTACTTTGATTCATGCTCTGAAGCACATTTTTGTAAACAGGCTGAGTGCTGCTCACAGAGGCGTCTCTTTGGGATGGGAGGTAATAGGTATTCTGCTGAAGCCCAGGAAATTGGCAAGAGAGGAAAATCTACCACTGACAGATTTTCACATGGAGACAGAAGAGACTGCACCAGCTGGCAGATGAGTCTGCAGAGTGGCCAATGGAAGGAAGAAGGGATGACACAGAGCTATTGATCCAAGAGGATTATTGCTTCTTCACCATAGGGAGAAGATGGCACCGTCAACCTTTTAATGTCTGGCTAAGATTTTCCTTTCTAGTCACACAATTCTGTGTCTAAGCAATGTAAGACTTGTCATCATTTATTTGAAAGGTAGCATCTGTTCTCTAATCAATCAGTGCAAAGTATTGTAGGTATCATAATGAGGTGCAAAGAGTTAGATGGGGGTCCCTACTACGCCCTGACACCCACATTGGTAGAAATGGTGGTGGAGGTCCCTGCCAGGCTGTTGGCACTGCCTGACTACTTGGCATCTCAGTTTGCCCTTAACGGTCCATGTCTACAGCAGTACCTGTACTGCACTTTCCGTACCCGCCTGTCATCTTCCACAAGGACGGGGTCACATGCGCATTGCGGTGTGGTGTCTCCAAAAGGCACATGACCCAGCAGGGACATGTAGCTTGAAGCCCGCAAAGGTAAGTCACTGCCTGCAACAGTGCACAAGACATAGTCTGTGCAGGGAGTTTACAGACATGGAAGGGAAGTTCAGTGGAGACAGCCAGGGAGCCAGAATGGATGGAGGTGAACTATGTGTCTCGTTACAGACTACAGACATGTAGTCTGATCCTCTTGATAACCAACTGACAGTAGAAGAATGGGCAGGTACAGTGGAGTAACACATTATTAGACTACACAGGGATTATTTGTAATTTTTTTGCATGGAGAAACATAGGTCTGCATGTAAGATGTTTACACAACTTGGTCTAGCTTTAAGCATTGCTATATGCACATTTGCTTTATATTCTTCCACCGATGTTTGTGAAAGAAATCTCTAAACTGTGAGTGGCACTCTCTTGTACAAGCAATTAAAGATAGTGAACTCGCTATAATAATTCCCCTAGCGACACCAGTTGCATGTAGAATTCCAGTAAGGGAGATGCAATCGATATGCCTGTAGGTAATTTATTAAATGTACCTTGGTAAATGATGATAGAGGTGAAAGGAAAATTCTTTCTCCAGCTCTGTGATGTATGTCTGACAAACAGGAAAGGAGCAAGGACACAATATGTAAGTTCACAGAAAAGAAGGAGAGATAAGATGAATGATATAAGGAAATACAGCCATAGATAATTTACATTAACCAAATATACAAAATGGCCACTAGATGGCAGAAAAGTACATTAAGTATAGTGATTAATAAGTATAGCAGAAAATACAATAAAATTAATTCTAAATGAGAAACCATTAGCTGGGGGGGGGGGGGGGGGGAAGGTTGCAAATGTGAACATATCCTTTATTACAATCCAGCTAGCTGCATTTAAAGGGAATCTGTCACCTGGTTTGAGCATACTAAGGTGTTACTGCAATGTACACTGCTCAAAAAAATAAAGGGAACACTTAAACAACACAATGTAACTCCAAGTCAATCACACTTCTGTGAAATCAAACTGTCCACTTAGGAAGCAACACCGAGTGACAATCAATTTCACATGCTGTTGTGCAAATGGGATAGACAACAGGTGGAAATTATAGGCAATTAGCAAGACACCCCCAATAAAGGAGTGGTTCTGCAGGTGGTGATCACAGACCACTTCTCAGTTCCTATGCTTCCTGGCTGATGTTTTGGTCACTTTTGAATGCTGGCGGTGCTTTCACTCTAGTGGTAGCATGAGACGGAGTCTATAACCCACACAAGTGGCTCAGGTAGTGCAGCTTATCCAGGATGGCACATCAATGCGAGCTGTGGCAAGAAGGTTTGCTGTGTCTGTCAGCGTAGTGTCCAGAGCATGGAGGCGCTACCAGGAGACACGCCAGTACATCAGGAGACGTGGAGGAGGCCGTAGGAGGGCAACAACCCAGCAGCAGGACCGCTACCTCCGCCTTTGTGCAAGGAGGAACAGGAGGAGCACTGCCAGAGCCCTGCAAAATGACCTCCAGCAGGCCACAAATGTGCATGTGTCTGCTCAAACGGTCAGAAACAGACTCCATGAGGGTGATATGAGGGCCCGACGTCCACAGGTGGGGGTTGTGCTTACAGCCCAACACCGTGCAGGACGTTTGGCATTTGCCAGAGAACACCAAGATTGGCAAATTCGCCACTGGCGCCCTGTGCTCTTCACAGATGAAAGCAGGTTCACACTGAGCACATGTGACAGACGTGACAGAGTCTGGAGACGCCGTGGAGAACGTTCTGCTGCCTGCAACATCCTCCAGCATGACCGGTTTGGCATTGGGTCAGTAATGGTGTGGGGTGGCATTTCTTTGGAGGGCCGCACAGCCCTACATGTGCTCGCCAGAGGTATCCTGACTGCCATTAGGTACCGAGATGAGATCCTCAGACCCCTTGTGAGACCATATGCTGGTGCAGTTGGCCCTGGGTTCCTCCTAATGCAAGACAATGCTAGACCTCATGTGGCTGAAGTGTGTCAGCAGTTCCTGCAAGACGAAGGCATTGATGCTATGGACTGGCCCGCCCGTTCCCCAGACCTGAATCCAATTGAGCACATCTGGGACATCATGTCTCGCTCTATCCACCAACGTCACGTTGCACCACAGACTGTCCAGGAGTTGGCAGATGCTTTAGTCCAGGTCTGGGAGGAGATCCCTCAGGAGACCGTCCGCCACCTCATCAGGAGCATGCACAGGCGTTGTAGGGAGGTCATACAGGCACGTGGAGGCCACACACACTACTGAGCCTCATTTTGACTTGTTTTAAGGACATTACATCAAAGTTGGATCAGCCTGTAGTGTGTTTTTCCACTTTAATTTTGAGTGTGACTCCAAATCCAGACCTCCATGGGTTGAAAAATTTGATTTCCATTTTTAAATTTTTGTGTGATTGTGTTGTCAGCACATTCAACTATGTAAAGAGCAAAGTATTTCAGAAGAATATTTAATTAACTCAGATCTAGGATGTGTTATTTTTGTGTTCCCTTTATTTTTTTGAGCAGTGTACAATAAAATACCTTATTTCCAGCTGTAGTCTTCATTTTACGTTTCATGGTTTCGTAAGCGATAAAATCAACTTTATATGTTATGCAAATGAGTTTCCAAGGTGCCCAGAGGGGCGTTATTATCCTTCTCTGGAGCCCAGTAACTCTCACGTACAATGCCCAGCCCCCCTTCCTTTAGTGCCCAAGCACGCCTCTTCCAGCATAACCACAACCAAACTCTTTGCCGCCGCCCCCCTCCGCTATGTGAAATCTCACGCAGGTGTAGTACCGCGGACTGCCTGCGCCTGCGAGATGTAGAAGCTCCTGAGGGCAACAGCTTCAAATGTGTCACTGGGCATGCGCCGAGCCCAGTGACAAATTTAAAGCTATTGCCCTCAGGAGCTTCTACATCGCGCAGGCAGTCCGCGGTACTGCACCTGCGTGAGATTTCACATAGCAGACGGGGAGGGCGGCAAAGAGTTTGGGTGTGGGCAGTTACCTATGCGCCCCTCTGGGCACCTTGGACACTCATTTGCATAACATATAAAGTTGATTTTATCGCTAATGAAACCATGAAACTTAAAATGAAGACTACAGCTGGAAATAAGATATTTTATTGTACATGGCAGTAGTAACACCTAAATATGCTCAAACCAGGTGACAGATTCCCTTTAAAAGGGTGGCTGCTATAGACAATCCTGGTTTATCGGCAAAAATGGTATGAGTGTACTAAATATGTGTAATCCACCTGACAAAATGGTGGTCATCAGAAACTCCCAGTAACTTCATATCAGAGCATAGAAGACAATTATTATATAACGTTTGATGATCTAAGACAGATGTCCTCCATAATCCGAACCTCTCACATTCGTCTCCACAACTTCTCTTGTGCTGCATCAGTTCTTTGGAATGCACTACCCCAAACAATCAGATTCATTTCCAACATCTACAGTAGAGATGAGTAAAACTGACAAGGCTCGGTTCACTTCACGTTCGCCAAATTTTATGAAAAATTTGATTTGGGCACAAACCAATTTGTCCCGAACCAACTAGAGAGTGAGAGAGCTCAGTATGAGCTGCAGTACCCATATAGGTGCTGTGTTCTCCTTACTAATTACCTGCTTGCTGTGCAGCATCGAGTAGGTGTAATTATAGCTCTGCTGTCCCAATTCACTTCAATGGGATGGCTCCTGTCTATTCACCTGAGGATACATCATGAATATAGAAAAGCAGACTATCCATTCACAAATTAGCATTTTTCTCTCTCTAAATATTTTGTGTGAATCTGAACTTTTTGAGAAGTTTGCTCATGCTTAAAGAGGTATTCCCATTACATACAATGGGGGCATATCACTAGGATATGCCCACATTGTCTGATAGGTGCGGGTCCCACCCGTACCTACAAGGAAAATGGAGCGGGGAGAGCTGTGGCTGGAGGACCCCGGGTTTCCCGGGGGCCGTCCACCACCAAGCGCTGCTCCCCGCTGCTCCCTCACAAGTGAATGGGAACGCACCGCGCACACGCGGCCCCTGCTCCCATTCATTTCTATGGGGCAGACAGAAATAGCCGAGCCAGCGCTCGGCTATTTTCGGTGGCCCCATTGAAATGAATGGAGGGCGCATGCGCAGTTTGCCCTACATTCATTTCATTGCTCTGTTCTCGTTGTAGGGAGACCTGCACCTATCAGACAATGGTGGCATATCCGAGTGATATGCCCCCATTGTAACTGATGGCAAAACCCCTTTAAAGGGGTTGTCCAGGCTTTTACTATTGATGACCTATGCTCAGGATAGGTCCTCCATATCAGATCAGAGGGGGTTCGACACCCGGCACCCCCATCGATCAGCTGTATGAGGAGACGGCGCATGCAGTGCACACGTGCTGTCTCCATTATCTCTTCCTGTCCGCTGCTGCTGCTGTCTATGGCAAAGACCAACGCCTTTAATCCTCACATTTAAAGAGTTTGTCCACCTCGGACTCAGGGGCCTTTGACCATATAGCAAGCCCAGGAAGGGAGAGAAGGACTGGAGTGGTGGTAGTAATGATGGAAGTAGTAGTTACAGTGGTGATCCTCACACCAGCACTCCATGCAGTGATGGGAGGGTGCACCCTTTCTTCCCTCGGGCACACCCTGGTGATGTGAAGATCTTCTGCCTGATGTGAGCCAGGATGCCCTTGGTGTTGGTCGGTGTTGTGATTGCTGCAGCCCAGGAGGAGCAGAGCAGAGGATGGCAGTGGTCGTGGCTCTGGCTGCAACAGTTAGACCTTATGCACTTGACCGTATCCATTTTGCGGGTCGCGGTCATGTGCATGCCAGCAATTTTTCATTTGACTCAAAATGGACAAGAATAGGGTGTTCTATCTTTTTTATGGGGTCGCAGAAGGTGACTTATGGATGCGGAAAGCACATGGTGTGCTGTCTGCATCTTTTGTGGCCCCATTGAAATGAATGGGTCCGCATCTGATCCACAAAAAATGTGGATTGGATGTGGACCGAAACTATGCTCTCGTGGAGGATGCCTTATTCACATAAATCACAGTGGCATTCCTCACACCGAAGCTCCCTAATATTGATCAGGTGCCCTTGATGTTGTTTTGTCAGAGTGCAAGGCAGGAGGTGTAGGGGGCAGTGGCCGGCGAATGGTGCTGGAGTCAGTAACCAGGCCAGTTGCAGAAAATAGAAAAGTCTCTCTTTGCTAAAGTGCAGAATGGCAGTTGTAGTACATCCAACAGTATCAAAGAATTCACAGTGCAAATCTTCCCTATGTATGGATATGAGCAATGATGAGGGTTGTAGTACTCCTTCTCTTTTTCTTTCGAAAGTCTCTCTCTGAAGCATCTAAGACTGGCAATAAGGTTCTTGCAAACTTGTCTGTTATTCCCAGCTGAGGGGTGTAGGACTAAGATACGGTTGGCCAGGACCGTGTCAAAGCGTGGAACGGTATATTGTCCCCCTCACTGCAGTAAAGTCTTTATCAGCCTTAAACAGCGAATACCTTACTGACTGACTCCAGTGCTCCGCCATGCAGATTCTGGACCTTCTAGTTCTTTCTCTCTGGAGTACTGTAGAGATGGCTTGCTTGATGCAAAGAGATAGCGATTCTCTGTGACTCAGACCTAGTTTCTCCAAGGAGTGAACAAATGTAGCTCTGCTCTCTTCCTCAACTAACACTAGACTCCATCACTAGGGGTGGACTTAAGTCCATCTACCTGCTTCCTACAAGGGCAGAGTCAGGATTGTTAACCCTGACTTATCCATACAGAACTGTATGGATACAATGCAATACATCAAATAACATTATATAACAAAAAAATAATTTTACAAGCACCCTATCCTGGGGTACTGCATGGGGTGCAAGGCAGAGTCCCAGGCAGATGTTGGTGCAGTGCAGCGATGCAGGTGTGGGTGTATACAATGAAGAGGCTGGTGTAACAGTAGAACAAAGCTTTACTGACAAAGTTCAAATACAGCCTTCACAGTTCTCAGCATGCATGGGCTGGCAGTTCTTACATAGATTGCAATTTTCACAGTTCTTGCAGTTTTACAGGCTGCAAAGGTAGTTAACAGGCCAACTTCTTTCTCTGGAGCAATCTTCCTTACACTGCATGTCTCTCTCGAGCATTAGCATCCAGAAAATAGGGGTGCAAAACGCCACTTCTAACTGCACTTACATGCTTTCTCTTCTCGTAATACTATATGGCACTACAGATTTTCTCTGCGGGATATAGTCCTTAAAGGGCTTCTGTCACCCCACTAAAGTGTTTTGTTTTTTTTGGGCTAGTTAAATTAGTTATATTGCGATATATGAAAATATAATTGTGTTACTTACTTTGATCCAGCAGTTTCTGCAAAAAACGAAGTTTTATAATATGTAAATTCGGTCTCTACCAGCAAGTAGGGCGTCTACTTGCTGGTAGCTGCTGCAGAAATCCGCCCCCTCGTCGTGTTGATTGACAGGGCCAGCCGGGATCTCCTCCTCCGGCCAGCCCTGTCGGCATTTCAAAAATCGCGCGCCTGTGTTGATTCGGCGCAGGCGCTCTGAGATGAGGAGGCTCGTCTCCTCAGCACTCCCTCCGTGCGACTGCGCCGATGACGTCTTCTATTTCGGTGATGTCATCGGCGCAGGCGCACTGAGGGAGTTCTGAGGAGACGAGCCTCCTCATCTCAGAGCGCCTGCGCCGAATCAACACAGGCGCGCGATTTTTGAAATGCCAACAGGGCTGGCCGGAGGAGGAGATTCCGGCTGGCCCTGTCAATCAACACGACGAGGGGGCGGATTTCTGCAGCAGCTACCAGCAAGTAGACGCCCTACTTGCTGGTAGAGACCGAATTTACATATTATAAAACTTCGTTTTTTGCAGAAACTGCTGGATCAAAGTAAGTAACACAATTATATTTTCATATATCGCAATATAACTAATTTAACTAGCCCAAAAAAAAATAATCACTTTAGTGGGGTGACAGAAGCCCTTTAAGCTACTTTCACATCTGTGTCCGGTTGTTCCTGTCAGCAGTTCTGGCAGAAAATGCCAGATCTCTGTCAGACCCCATTACAGTCAGTGGGGTCTGGCGGGAAGATGGCAGTATCCGGCAATGCTGGATGTGGAAAGAGCAGCCTACCAGAGGTTCTGCGGCAGATTTTAACCTAGCCTTAGTGGAACCTCAGTCTGTTCTAAAGTATGTCCAGGCCCCCGAAGCCTTTTATCTCCTGGACAAGGTGGCTGTGGAGTCCACAAGTCTCTCAGACAATTTTTCTCCACAGTTTTTTACACCCACCTCTTCTCCACACTGGTATACTCCACAAAGTTCTCTTTTTCCTTCTCAGAGGTGGATTTAAAGCTTCTTCTTTACATCTTTGCTCCTCTCTGGCTGGTTTGTTTCCCGGGTTGCTTCCTCTTACCATTCTCTTCTACACTGTTCTGTCTTGCCCTATACAAGGAGAGGGGAACAGCCCCACCTAGTAATGGTTACTAACAGCCTGTTAACTCCTCGTGCAGTAAACATAGGAAACGCATAGAACACATTTTTCCCACTTAAAGGGAACCTGTCACCAGTTTTATGGTATCCTAACTAAGGGCAACATAAATAAGTGACTGATTCTCTTAGCAAAATGCTGGGTCACTTTCTTTAATTGACCCAGTCAATCTGCCAACATCTTGTATTAAAAAGCTCCAGCTGATAATGATGAGTCATGAATATTTATGAGCTCCTGACTCTCCCCGCCCACCTGCTGCAGATTGACAGTTATTTTCCATATGAATCAGCAGCAGGTGGGCAGGGGAGTGGCTATAGCTCTGAATTAAATATACGCTGGACTCAATGACATCACGCTGGACTCAAATCAGCTCATTAGCATGCAGCATCTTTGTGTGTATATTATGAGGTAACCATCTGTCACACCAGTAAGTGAATACATCAAAGGCACTTTTTAGTACTTAATGATTGCATATAATTAGTTAGATTATAATCAAATATCCACATGACAGGTTCCCTTTAAGCAGTAGACCACTACAACCAGACCCCCCGATGTTGCTCAACCTGTGAAGGGAAGCATACTTACCTGCTCCCAGCTGCAGGCTTTACGCTCCTTCAATCCCCTGCTGCCACACTGTGGTCCCATTTGTCAACACCTGGTTTGACGTCACATGTGACGCTACAGCCAATGACTGGCTGTAGCTGTGATGTGTCCCCCATGAGTCATGTGACCCATTGATGTGATGAATGGGGAGCTTGTCCCTAGCCAGGCATTGGCTGCAGTGGCACACGTGACCCCGTCAAACCAGGTATTGACAAATGGACCAGAGCAAGGCAATGGGTGATCAAGGGAACCGGAACATTGTGGAGGTGAGCAGGTGAATATGCTTCCATCCACAGGCCTGGTGATATGGGGAGGCGGTTTGGGCATAAGGCCCCAAAAGTGGAAAACCCCTTTAAGTGTATGTATAAACACATCTTTTTAGGTAGGCCTATCATATTGCCTAATCTGACTCTTCCTAAAATGCCCCCTATGCCCTACTAATGATGCCTACAGGGCACTGCCCAGAGGCCTCCCTATAATATTTGTCATGAAGTCAGCCTTCCATATTTAATTGTAATGAATGGCTTTCATCCCCTCTCCTCACGTGCTGAGTATTTTTCCTGTATTTGGGCATTAGACTCAACATTTGCTGCCAAACTCTGTTTACTTCTATTTTCATAGATCATCTCCATTCACCGTGAAGTAGTCAAAATAGGTATCTGTATTGTGACTGATCGTCTGGGCTGTGTCTGCTCATCTTCTGGTTGTTAGGTCTATGCATTGTCTGATATCTCTGCCACACCCACATTAGGCTGCTTACATTGTAAACATTACGCCATTTTCGGAAAAGCAAAATGAAAATGAATTTGTTTTTAGCACTCAGCATTGCCATAAGGGTTGTATTATTGTGGCCATTGTATTCATTGACATCCATGGGATTCTCCATATAACAGCTCCAAGAACATTTCCTAAAATTTTAACAGCAAAAAAAAGCACAAGTGAAAAATAATTATTGTACTTTGCTCTGTGTTGTAATACTGCAACATTATTCTATGTTGGAGGCCAAATGGACACTCTTTTGGCTTCCATTGGTTGATATGTTTGCCGTATGCACCAGGAACTTTCTCAATTCATATGCAAAATGGACACTGGGGGGCTGGATTTATTTTTTATGGGCTGGCACTGTCAAGTCTAGGGGCTAGAGGTTTAGGTGCTGGCACTGTCAAGTCTAGGGGCTGGAGGTTTAGGTGCTGGCACTGTAAAGTCTAGGGGCTGGAGGTTTAGTTTCTGGCACTGTGAAGTCTAGGGGCTAGAGTTTTTAGGAGCTGGCACTGTGAAGTCTAGGGCCTGGAGGTTTAGGTGCTGGCACTGTAAAGCCTAGGGGCTGGAGGTTTAGGTGCTGGCACTGTCAAGTCTGGGGCCGTGAGGTTTAGGTGCTGGCACTGTCAAGTCTAGGGGGTGAAGTTTTTAGGTGCTGGCACTGTAAAGTCTGGGTGAAGGTTTAGGTTCTGGCACTGTAAAGTCTTGGGGTTGGAGGTTTAGGTGCTAGCACTGCAAAGCCTCGGGGCTGGAGGTTTAGGTGCTGGCACTGTAAAGCCTAGGGGCTGGAGGTTGAGGTGCTGGAACTGTCAAGTCTAGGGGCTGAAGGTTTAGGTGCTGGCACTGTAAAGTCTAGGGGCTGGAGGTTTAGGTGCTGGCACTGTAAAGTCTAGGGGCTGGAGTTTTTAGGAGCTGGCACTGTGAAGTCTAGGGCCTGGAGGTTTAGGTGCTGGCACTGTAAAGCCTAGGGGCTGGAGGTTTAGGTGCTGGCACTGTAAATCCTAGGGGCTGGAGGTTTAGGTGCTGACACTGTCAAGTCTAGGGGCTGGAGTTTTTAGGAGACGGCACTGTGAAGTCTAGGGCCTGCAGGTTTAGGTGCTGTCACTGTAAAGTCTGGGGCCTTGAGGTTTAGGTGCTGGCACTGT
Source organism: Bufo bufo (assembly GCF_905171765.1). Lineage (NCBI taxonomy): Eukaryota > Metazoa > Chordata > Amphibia > Anura > Bufonidae > Bufo > Bufo bufo. The sequence continues at coordinate 793,268,102 of NC_053389.1, read as the reverse complement.
CAAGTCTAGGGGCTAGAGTTTTTAGGTGCTGGCACTGTAAAGTCTGGGTGAAGGTTTAGATTCTGGCACTGTAAAGTCTTGGGGCTGGAGGTTTAGGTGCTAGCACTGTAAAGCCTAGGGGCTAGAGGTTTAAGTTCTGGCACTGTAAATTCTAGGGGCTCAAGTTTTAGGTTCTGGCACTGTAAAGTCTAGGGCCTGGAGGTTTAAGTGCTGGTACTGTAAAGCCTAGGGGCTGGAGGTTTAGGTGCTAGCACTGTAAAGTCTAAGGGCTGGAGGTTTAGGTGCTGGCACTGTAAAGTCTAGGGGCCAGAGGTTTTAGGTGCTGGCACTGTAAAGCCTAGGGGCTGGAGGTTTAGGTGCTAGCACTGCAAAGTCTAGGGGCCAGAGGTTTTATGTGCTGGCATTGTAAAGTCTAGGGGCTGGAGGTTTAGGTGCTGGCACTGTAAAGTCTAAGGGCTGGAGGTTTAGGTGCTGGCACTATAAAGTCTAGGGGCCAGAGGTTTTAGGTGCTGGCACTGTAAAGTCTAGGGGCTGGAGGTTTAGGTGCTGGCACTATAAAATCTAAGGGCTGGAGGTTTAGGTGCTGGCACTGTCAAGTCTAGGGGCCAGAGGTTTAAGGTGCTGGCACTGTAAAGTCTAGGGGCTGGAGGTTTAGGTGCTGGCACTATAAAATCTAAGGGCTGGAGATTTAGGTGCTGGCACTGTCAAGTCTAGGGGCCAGAGGTTTAAGGTGCTGGCACTGTAAAGTCTAGGGGCTGGAGGTTTAGGTGCTGGCACTATAAAATCTAAGGGCTGGAGATTTAGGTGCTGGCACTGTCAAGTCTTAGGGTTGGAGGTTTAGGTGCTGGCACTGCAAAGCCTCGGGGCTGGAGGTTTAGGTTCTGGCACTGTAAAGTCTAGGGGCTGGAGTTTTTAGGAGCTGGCACTGTGAAGTCTAGGGCCTGGAGGTTTAGGTGTTGCCACTGTAATGCCTAGGGGCTGGAGGTTTAGGTGCTGGCACTGTAAAGCCTAGGGGCTGGAGGTTTAGGTGTTGCCACTGTAAAGCCTAGGGGCTGGAGGTTTAGGTGCTAGCACTGTAAAGTCTAAGGGCTGGAGGTTTAGGTGCTGGCACTGTAAAGTCTAGGGGCCAGAGGTTTTAGGTGCTGGCATTGTAAAGTCTAGGGGCTGGAGGTTTAGGTGCTGGCACTGTAAAGTCTAAGGGCTGGAGGTTTAGGTGCTGGCACTGTAAAGTCTAGGGGCCAGAGGTTTAGCTGCTGGCACTGTAAAGTCTAAGAACTGGAGATTTAGGTGCTGGCACTGTCAAGTCTAGGGGCCAGAGGTTTAGGTGCTGGCACTGTAAAGTCTAAGGGTTGGAGGTTTTAGGTGCTGGCACTGCAAAGCCTCGGGGCTGGAGGTTTAGGTTCTGGCACTGTAAAGTCTAAGGGTTGGAGGTTTTAGGTGCTGGCACTGTAAAATCTAGGGTCTGGAAGTTTAGGTGCTGGCACTGAAAAGTACAGTACCTTTTGCGGTTTCATCTGATAGATTTACTACTCTGTATTATAAGATCGCAATTTACAACTTAAGGAATGTCATACTGGTTATGTCTGCAAGATGTATGTACGGGGTCACTTTTTCTTGCACGATTCTGAGGTAAATATAATTTATTATTAGTCTTTTTATAATTTTATGGGGAGAGGCAAAATACAGCTTTTTTGCCTTTTTTCATGTGATGTAGTTTAAATAATACCCTTTTTCTACATATTATTGTGACTGCTTTATCGTATTCTTTTTTTACAATTTTTTTTAAAATAAAGTATTTTTCTAAAAATTTTTTCATTAGGGGGATATTTAATTAAACTTTATTGAACTTAATTAATTCATTTTATTTATCCCAGTAAGGATTTTGAAGTTGCAATTGTTTGTCTTCTTAATATTGCACTGAAATGTTTAATACCTAAACACTATTGCCTGTCATGGAAACCCATTGGCACCCTGTGATCCTCTGTGAAACTTCTTAGATGTCGTGGTTGATACTGAGCATTGTATCTAAGCGAATGAAATAACCAGAATTGGAGATAACCGCCGCCCTGTAAATAAGTGCCATGCACAGTGTCCCCTGTTGGTACGTGCTTTGCATAGTGGCCCCATAAGTGACTTATATAGCTCCCTCTGTGCCACACATACGGCTTTCATAAAATAGTGCCACAGACTTGGCTGTCCTCTGAATTACGGTGGTGCCCTCAGGGCTAACAAATACATACAGCAGTTCTTCAAACTTTGTGAAACAATCTGCATAAATTTGACCTAAAACTACATAAGATTTTCACACAAGTCCCATATTTAGACATTTGGGGCGTATATTTAGAATAGAGCCCGCAAAGTGAAAGAGTGCGCCCTGCACATGCGCGGCCATCCTCCATTCATTCCTATGGGAGCGTCAAAAATACCCAAGTGCTGGCTATTTCCGTCAGCCCTATAGAAGTGGACGCAGCGGAGGCCGTGGTACGCCCTCCTTCACTTTGCGAGCTCTGTTCTAAAGATAGGTGCGAGTCCCAGAGGTGGGACCCGCACCTGTCATACTTTGGGGGAATATCCTAGTGATTTGCCACCAATGTCTGAAGTGAGAAAACCCCTTTAAAAATAAAAAATCTAACTAGATGGTGTCGTTTCTGAAGAAACCACAGGATGTTGGCTTGAAATCTAATTGGCTGTTTGTGGCTCCACCCACTTTTTAAAATTTTAACCCAAGTCACCCAATGACTGACTGTGCCAAATTTGAGGACCCTGCCATTAACAGTCAAAGAGTAGCGGCAGTAATTTAAATTTTCCCATATAAAACGAATGGCTGAAATGTGATTGGCTGTTAAAGGCTTCACCCACTTCCTAAATTTTAATCACACTCACCCAGTGACCCATGGTGCCAGTTTGGGGATTCTGGCTTTCATATTGTAAGAATAACAGCTTTTTACATTTTCTCATTGAAGTCAATAGGGAAAATCTGATTGGTTGTTTGTGGCTCCACCCACTTTTTAAATTTGAATTCCCATCACCTAGTTACCGAATGTACCAAGTTTGAAGACCCTGCCATTAACAGTGTAAGAATGGCAGCAATTTAAATATTCCCATTGAATAGCACTAGGTAATATTTGATTGGCTGTTTTAAGCTCCGCCCAGTTTTACGAATTATAAGCCCAGTCACCCAGTCATGCTCTGTGCCAAGATTGGGGCCTCTGGCTTTAAAACTGTGAGAATGGCAGTATTTGAAAGTTTTACATTGAAGTCAATAGGGGAAATCTGATTGGCTGTTTTCGGCTCCACCCACTTTTCCTAAATTTTGACCGCAGTCACCCAGTGAGTAATTGTGCTAGGTTTGGGACACTTGGCATTTAAACTGTGATAATAGCAGCAATTTATCTGCTTTTCATTAAGGTCAAAGGATGAAATCTGATTGGCTGTTGTTGCCCCGCCCATTTTTTTCCTAATTGTGAACCACAGTCACGCAGTGACTAACACTTTAAGGTTTGGGAATTATGGCATTTAACCGCCTCCAGACCGCCTAATGCAGGATCGCGTTCCGGAGGCGGCAGCTCCAGGCAGAGTCACGCATATACGCGTCATCTCGCAAGACGCAAGATTTCCTGTGAACGCGCGCACACAGGCGCGCGCGTTCACAGGAACTGCAGGTAATCGAGTGGATCTGCAGCCTGCCAGCGGCGATCGTTCGCTGGCAGGCTGTAGATGCAATTTTTTTAACCCCTAGCAGGTATATTAGACGCTGTTTTGATAACAGCGTCTCATATACCTGCTACCTGGTCCTCTGGTGGTCCCTTTTGCTTGGATCGACCACCAGAGGACACAGGCAGCTCAGTAATAAGTAGAACCAAGCACCACACTACACTACACCCCCCCTGTCACTTATTAACCCCTTATTAACCCCTGGTCACCCCATATAGACTCCCTGATCACCCCCCTGTCACTGATCACCCCCCTGTCATTGATCACCCCCCTGTAAGGCTCCATTCAGATGTCTGTATGTGTTTTACGGATCCACGGATACATGGATCGGATCCGCAAAACACATACGGACGTCTGAATGGAGCCTTACAGGGGGTGATCAATGACGGGGGTGATCACCCCATATAGACTCCCTGATCACCCCCCTGTCATTGATCACCCCCCTGTAAGGCTCTATTCAGATGTCCGTATGTGTTTTACGGATCCACGGATCCATGGATCGGATCCGCAAAACACATACGGACGTCTGAATGGAGACTTACAGGGGGGTGATCAATGACAGGAGGGTGATCAATGACAGGGTGGTGATCACCCCATATAGACTCCCTGATCACCCCCCTGTCATTGATCACCCCCTTGTAAGGCTGGCTCCATTCAGAGGTCCGTATGTGTTTTGCGGATCCACGGATCGGATCCGCAAAACACATACGGACGTCTGAATGGAGCCTTACAGGGGGGTGATCAATGACAGGGGGTTGATCACCCTATATAGACTCCCTGATCACCCCCCTGTCATTGATCACCCCCCTGTCATTGATCACCCCCCTGTAAGGCTCCATTCAGACGTCCGTATGTCTTTTACGGATCCACAGATCCATGGATCGGATCCGCAAAACACATACGGACGTCTGAATGGAGCCTTACAGGGGGGTGATCATTGACAGGGGGGTGATCACCCCATATAGACTCCCTGATCACCCCCCTGTGATTGATCACCCCCCTGTAAGGCTCCATTCAGACGTCCGTTTGTGTTTTGCGGATCCGATCCGTGGATCCGCAAAACACATACGGATGTCTGAATGGAGCCTTACAGGGGGGTGATCAATGACAGGGGGGTGATCACCCCATATAGACTCCCTGATCACCCCCCTGTCATTGATCACCCCCCTGTCATTGATCACCCCCCGGTAAGGCTCCATTCAGACGTCCGTATGTGTTTTACGGATCCACGGATCGGATCCGCAAAACAAATACGGACGTCTGAATGGAGCCTTACAGGGGGGTGATCACCCCATATAGACTCCCTGATCACCCCCCTGTCATTGATCAGCCCCCCCTGTCATTGATCACCCCCCTGTCATTGATCACCCCCCTGTAAGGCTCCATTCAGACGTCCGTATGTGTTTTACGGATCCACGGATCCATGGATCGGATCCGCAAAACACATACGGACGTCTGAATGGAGCCTTACAGGGGGGTGATCAATGACAGGGGGGTGATCACCCCATATAGACTCCCTGATCACCCCCCTGTCATTGATCACCCCCCGGTAAGGCTCCATTCAGACGTCCGTATGTGTTTTACGGATCCACGGATCGGATCCGCAAAACACATACGCACGTCTGAATGGAGCCTTACAGGGTGGTGGTCAATGACAGGGGGGTGATCACCCCATATAGACTCCCTGATCACCCCCCTGTCATTGATCAGCCCCCCCTGTCATTGATCACCCCCCTGTCATTGATCACCCCCCTGTAAGGCTCCATTCAGACGTCCATATGTGTTTTACGGATCCACGGATCCATGGATCGGATCCGCAAAACACATACGGACGTCTGAATGGAGCCTTACAGGGGGGTGATCAATGACAGGGGGGTGATCAGGGAGTCTATATGGGGTGATCACCCCCCTGTCATTGATCACCCCCCTGTAAGGCTCCATTCAGACGTCTGTATGTGTTTTGCGGATCCGATCCATGGATCCGTGGATCTGTAAAACACATGTTTTTTAGTTTTTTTTGTTTTTTCTTACAAAGTCTCATATTCCACTAACTTAGACATTTATATTCCAGACTTCTTCTCACGCTTTAGGGCCCCTAAAATGCCAGGGCAGTATAAATACCCCACATGTGACCCCATTTCGGAAAGTAGACACCCCAAGGTATTCGCTGAGGGGCATATTGAGTCCATGAAAGATTGAAATTTTTGTCCCAAGTTAGCGGAAAAGGAGACTTTGTGAGAAAAAACAAAAAAAAATCAATTTCCGCTAACTTGTGCCCAAAATTTTTTTTTTCTATGAACTCGCCATGCCCCTCATTGAATACCTTGGGGTGTCTTCTTTCCAAAATGTGGTCACATGTGGGGTATTTATACTGCCCTGGCATTTTAGGGGCCCTAAAGCGTGAGAAGAAGTCTGGGATCCAAATGTCTAAAAATGCCCTCCTAAAAGGAATTTGGGCCCCTTTGCGCATCTAGGCTGCAAAAAAGTGTCACACATGTGGTATCGCCGTACTCAGGAGAAGTTGGGCAATGTGTTTTGGGGTGTCATTTTACATATACCCATGCTGGGTGAGATAAATATCTTGGTCAAATGCCAACTTTGTATAAAAAAATGGGAAAAGTTGTCTTTTGCCGAGATATTTCTCTCACCCAACATGGGTATTTGTAAAAAGACACCCCAAAACACATTCCCCAACTTCTCCTGAGTACGGAGATACCACATGTGTGACACTTTTTTGCAGCCTAGGTGGGCAAATGGGCCCACATTCCAAAGAGCACCTTTTGGATTTCACAGGGCATTTTTTACACATTTTGATTTCAAACTACTTCTCACGCATTAGGGCCCCTAAAATGCCAGGGCAGTATAACTACCCCACAAGTGACCCCATTTTGGAAAGAAGACACCCCAAGGTATTTCGTGATGGGCATAGTGAGTTCATGGAAGTTTTTATTTTTTGTCACAAGTTAGTGGAATATGAGACTTTGTAAGGAAAAAATAAAAATAAAAAATCATCATTTTCCGCTAACTTGTGACAAAAAATAAAATGTTTTATGAACTCACTAAGCCCATCAGCGAATACCTTAGGGTGTCTACTTTCCGAAATGGGGTTATTTGTGGGGTTTTTCTACTGTCTGGGCATTGTAGAACCTCAGGAAACATGACAGGTGCTCAGAAAGTCAGAGCTGCTTCAAAAAGCGGAAATTCACATTTTTGTACCATAGTTTGTAAACACTATAACTTTTACCCAAACCATTTTTTTTTTTTACCCAAACATTTTTTTTTTTATCAAAGACATGTAGAACAATAAATTTTTAGAAAAATGTATATATAGATGTCTTTTTAAAAAAAAAAAATTACAACTGAAAGTGAAAAATTTCATTTTTTTGCAAAAATTTTGTTAAATTTTGATTAATAACAAAAAAAGTAAAAATGTCAGCAGCAATGAAATACCACCAAATGAAAGCTCTATTAGTGAGAAGAAAAGGAGTTAAAATTCATTTGGGTGGTAAGTTGCATGACCGAGCAATAAACAGTGAAAGTAGTGTAGTGCAGAAGTGTGAAAAGTGGTCTGGTCATTAAGGGTGTTTAAGCTAGGGGGGCTGAGGTGGTTAATGTATAAAAATGGCAGCAGTTTCATTGTTTTTATTGAAAATCAATGAGTAAAATTTGATTGGTTGTTGGTGGCTCCGCCCACTTTGTAGAGTTCCCAAAATGTGACAGAAATTTTCAGGTTGACCCCATTACTAAGTGACCCAAGTTTGGTGAGTTTAACTTCAAAGCTGTATGAGTGGCAAAAGTTTACAATTTTCCAATGAAAGTCTACGACAAAAAGTGGGGTCTTCGGGAAGCCACCCCAGGGTCCCGGAGGGTTGGAACGGTTAACAAAGCACAAGCAACCTATTCGGGTGTGTGCCGAACAAGTGTGCAAAGTTTGGTAATTGTACTCCTAAAACTGTGGGAGGAGTAGCGTATAGAAAATAGCAAAATTTTCATTGGCCGTTGCTAGCTCCGCCCACTTTGGGGTGTCCCCTCAAAATGTACCCTTTTATTCGGTTTGACACCAACAATATGTGGTCCAAGTTTGGGGAGTGTAGCTTCAAAACTGTGCGAGTGGGAGCGATTTAAAAATTTTCCCTGTCAAAGTCAATGGCAAAAAAGGGGTATTCGGTGGTCCGCCGCAGGGGCCCAGAGGGTGGGATCACTTATTAAAGCACAAGCAACTTACCTCACTATAGGTCAAAGAAGTGTGGAAAGTTTGGCGTTTGTAACCCCAAAACTGTAGGAGGAGTAGCGTATAGAAAAAGGGGGGGGCGCGGAGAATAATAATAAGCTGAAACAATCGAATAACAGTATGATACAGAATAACAGTATGATACAGAATAACAGTATGATACAGAATAAAAAATGAGTCAAAAAAGTTATACTTGGCCATTTATTTGTTGAGGAAAATGATCCAATATCACGTCTTTTAGCAAGAAAAGTAAGTGAAGAGTCAGGTGTTTTCAATCATTGGGATGACAATTAGGTGTGAGTGGGCAACCTTTTTTTATTTAAAAAAAAACGGGATCTATCAAAGTTAGGTCTTCATGTATCATGGCATGAGCAAAAGAGATTTCCTCTGAAGCCTCAGAAGCAACGTTGTTGATGCTCATCAGACTATAGTTACGGAACCATCTCTAAAGCGTTTGGACTCCACCAATCCGCAGTCAGACAGACTGTGTACAAATTGATGGAATTTAAGACCATTAATACCTTCCCAAGAGCCAAGAGTATGGAGTGTAATAGTCTGCAAGGTCACAAAGGAAACCAAGGTAACCTCTAAGCGACTAAAGCCCTTTCTCACGTTAGCTAATGTTCATGAGTCCACCATCAGTAGGACACTAAGCAATGATGGTGTGCAGGGCAGGAATGCAAGGAGAAAGCCGCCGCTCTCCAAAAAGAACATTGCTGCCCGTCTGCAATTTGCTAAAGATCACCTCCTGTGTGCAGCACGTGAGCAGCAGACCAGTTCCAGGCTGTATGCAAGCGCTCATGTTGATATTGTGGCATCAGTGCACACAATGTATCCCAATATCAATAAGAACGGATCAGTCTGGTACGAGTCGGGTGGGTAAATATTGTATTTTTTTAAACAAAAAATGTCTTTGATTAAGGGATTGTGCTTGGGGCCCCAGAAATGACAAGCAGGCCCCCAACTGTCAGCACCACTGTATAATAGTAATAATGATACCGTACTGTTCGTCTTCCCCCGATGCAGGCCACCTCTGGCATGGCACCTTCAGTTTTATGAATGTGGAGCGAATGATGTCATTTGCTGCCTACATCACTTAAAAGGTGCTGACTGACAGGGCCGGGAGGCAAGCAGGGCTTTCCTACATGACTCAATTCTGCACAATTGAAACCATGGGGATTCTGGATCGGCGTCCTACTTCTCCTCTCTTTGTTTGATCCAACCCATATGTTGTCGTGTTACATGTAAGGTTTTATAATCATGTGTTCTCCAAGCACAGGACAATGCCACAGCAGCACAGAGCACCTCCAGCTGCTTGCATTGTAAACTTTACACACGACACTGCAGCTGCGGCATTTTCCCATACTGTATTATGTCACACTTCTGGACAACCCCTTGGCGCTTGATGTCAAGTAATGGAATTAACGACAGGGTGCATCATGGTGCCCTCAAGCTTCTGTCCCTCACAACCTATGGGGCTCAGCACTCCTCCATGTGCTCCACTGATGAAGTCACAGATCACCACATGCTCTCGCAGCTTTCTGTTTTCCGCTAGGCTCTGATCTCTCTCCGGAGTGTCTCAGCATTTTCTGTAACTGCTTACTGGTCTCCTTAGAAACTGAGATCCAATGCGGCAAGGTTTGGGAATATGGGAATATTACAGATTTTCACTTAAAGGGGACGGTAAAAAAAGGATTTCTCTCTGTGCAGATACACTATGATTATGGCTTTATATACATCAGTAGATGTAGACTCCATAGGCAGGTCATGTGTTTCCTGACATTTTTATTGGGTTAGATATCCATGTTTTATTGCACCCTATAAGTGAAAATGTATCACTCCTTGAGATTTCTTTGTGAAGGAAACCCTGGTTTCAGTTGAAATTATGCATTCACAACGGTTCATAGAAAAAATGCACTTTTTATGGTGACCACTAGAGGTCAGAACTTTAGGCACACGTTTTAGAAAACCATCTCGCTTTACAGTCTACAGCAAAATGACCGCAGTGGCCTTATGAAGTTCTCCATCTCATTCTGAAAGGTTTGTATTATAAAACCAAGCAGACATTAGGGTTTATAACTGTAGGTGGCGAGGCCTGCGAGGAAATCTGGTTCACCACAGATTGGTGCTAATGTAGACTACAAGGAGCAGCTTTGTGACGTCAGTTCCTGTAGGGATGTTGTTGAATTGATCATTCGTGATAGGGGTTACTATAGGATTATGTTAAAAAATATATATGTACATTATATGGACAATCTCTTAAATTTATGTCTTTTGTCTCTACAGGATCTGCCCCTGCCCAGGAAGAGCAGCGGGTAAGTGATCTGGCCATATGGCCATCAGAGGGATGTACTGTATGGGTGGAGTGAATGACAATAAGTAGTGCGGCAGGATCCTTTGTCACTATTTGTACTGTATAATTTATGTCATGTGTAGATCTGGACATGGAGGTATATAGTGTATAATGTATAGAGCAGGACATGGAGGTATATAGTGTATAATGTATAGAGCTGGACATGGAGGTATATAGAGTATCATGTATAGATCTGGACATGGAGGTATATAGTGTATCATGTATAGAGCAGGACATGGAGGTATATAGTGTATAATGTATATAGCTGGACATGGAGGTATATAGTGTATCATGTATAGATCTGGACATGGAGGTATATAGTGTATAATGTATAGATCTGGACATGGAGGTATATAGTGTATCATGTATAGAGCAGGACATGGAGGTATATAGTGTATAATGTATATAGCTGGACATGGAGGTATATAGTGTATCATGTATAGATCTGGACATGGAGGTATATAGTGTATAATGTATAGATCTGGACATGGAGGTATATAGTGTATCATGTATAGAGCAGGACATGGAGGTATATAGTGTATAATGTATAGAGCAGGACATGGAGGTATATAGTGTATAATGTATAGATCTGGACATGGAGGTATATAGTGTATAATGTATAGAGCTGGACATGGAGGTATATAGTGTATAATGTATAGAGCTGGACATGGAGGTATATAGTGTATAATGTATAGAGCAGGACATGGAGGTATATAGTGTATAATGTATAGATCTGGACATGGAGGTATATAGTGTATAATGTATAGAGCAGGACATGGAGGTATATAGTGTATAATGTATAGAGCTGTACATGGAGGTATATAGTGTATAATGTATAGATCTGGACATGGAGGTATATAGTGTATCATGTATAGATCTGGACATGGAGGTATATAGTGTATAATGTATATAGCTGGACATGGAGGTATATAGTGTATCATGTATAGAGCAGGACATGGAGGTATATAGTGTATAATGTATAGATCTGGACATGGAGGTATATAGTGTATCATGTATAGAGCAGGACATGGAGGTATATAGTGTATAATGTATAGAGCAGGACATGGAGGTATATAGTGTATCATGTATAGATCTGGACATGGAGGTATATAGTGTATAATGTATAGAGCTGGACATGGAGGTATATAGTGTATAATGTATAGAGCAGGACATGGAGGTATATAGTGTATAATGTATAGATCTGGACATGGAGGTATATAGTGTATAATGTATAGAGCTGGACATGGAGGTATATAGTGTATAATGTATAGAGCAGGACATGGAGGTATATAGTGTATAATGTATAGAGCAGGACATGGAGGTATATAGTGTATAATGTATAGATCTGGACATGGAGGTATATAGTGTATAATGTATAGAGCAGGACATGGAGGTATATAGTGTATCATGTATAGAGCTGGACATGGAGGTATATAGTGTATAATGTATAGAGCAGGACATGGAGGTATATAGTGTATAATGTATAGAGCAGGACATGGAGGTATATAGTGTATAATGTATAGATCTGGACATGGAGGTATATAGTGTATAATGTATAGAGCTGGACATGGAGGTATATAGTGTATAATGTATAGAGCAGGACATGGAGGTATATAGTGTATCATGTATAGAGCAGGACATGGAGGTATATAGTGTATAATGTATAGAGCAGGACATGGAGGTATATAGTGTATCATGTATAGATCTGGACATGGAGGTATATAGTGTATAATGTATAGAGCTGGACATGGAGGTATATAGTGTATAATGTATAGAGCAGGACATGGAGGTATATAGTGTATAATGTATAGAGCTGGACATGGAGGTATATAGTGTATAATGTATAGAGCAGGACATGGAGGTATATAGTGTATAATGTATAGAGCAGGACATGGAGGTATATAGTGTATAATGTATATAGCTGGACATGGAGGTATATAGTGTATAATGTATAGATCTGGACATGGAGGTATATAGTGTATCATGTATAGAGCAGGACATGGAGGTATATAGTGTATAATGTATAGAGCAGGACATGGAGGTATATAGTGTATAATGTATAGAGCTGGACATGGAGGTATATAGTGTATAATGTATAGAGCAGGACATGGAGGTATATAGTGTATAATGTATATAGCTGGACATGGAGGTATATAGTGTATAATGTATAGATCTGGACATGGAGGTATATAGTGTATCATGTATAGAGCAGGACATGGAGGTATATAGTGTATAATGTATAGATCTGGACATGGAGGTATATAGTGTATAATGTATAGAGCAGGACATGGAGGTATATAGTGTATAATGTATAGAGCAGGACATGGAGGTATATAGTGTATAATGTATAGAGCAGGACATGGAGGTATATAGTGTATAATGTATATAGCTGGACATGGAGGTATATAGTGTATCATGTATAGAGCAGGACATGGAGGTATATAGTGTATAATGTATAGATCTGGACATGGAGGTATATAGTGTATCATGTATAGAGCTGGACATGGAGGTATATAGTGTATCATGTATAGAGCAGGACATGGAGGTATATAGTGTATCATGTATAGAGCAGGACATGGAGGTATATAGTGTATAATGTATAGATCTGGACATGGAGGTATATAGTGTATCATGTATAGAGCAGGACATGGAGGTATATAGTGTATAATGTATAGAGCAGGACATGGAGGTATATAGTGTATAATGTATAGATCTGGACATGGAGGTATATAGTGTATAATGTATAGAGCTGGACATGGAGGTATATAGTGTATAATGTATAGAGCTGGACATGGAGGTATATAGTGTATAATGTATAGATCTGGACATGGAGGTATATAGTGTATAATGTATAGAGCAGGACATGGAGGTATATAGTGTATAATGTATAGAGCTGTACATGGAGGTATATAGTGTATAATGTATAGATCTGGACATGGAGGTATATAGTGTATCATGTATAGATCTGGACATGGAGGTATATAGTGTATAATGTATATAGCTGGACATGGAGGTATATAGTGTATCATGTATAGAGCAGGACATGGAGGTATATAGTGTATAATGTATAGATCTGGACATGGAGGTATATAGTGTATCATGTATAGAGCAGGACATGGAGGTATATAGTGTATAATGTATAGAGCAGGACATGGAGGTATATAGTGTATCATGTATAGATCTGGACATGGAGGTATATAGTGTATAATGTATAGAGCTGGACATGGAGGTATATAGTGTATAATGTATAGAGCAGGACATGGAGGTATATAGTGTATAATGTATAGATCTGGACATGGAGGTATATAGTGTATAATGTATAGATCTGGACATGGAGGTATATAGTGTATAATGTATAGAGCAGGACATGGAGGTATATAGTGTATAATGTATAGAGCTGTACATGGAGGTATATAGTGTATCATGTATAGATCTGGACATGGAGGTATATAGTGTATAATGTATATAGCTGGACATGGAGGTATATAGTGTATCATGTATAGAGCAGGACATGGAGGTATATAGTGTATAATGTATAGATCTGGACATGGAGGTATATAGTGTATCATGTATAGAGCAGGACATGGAGGTATATAGTGTATAATGTATAGAGCAGGCAGGACATGGAGGTATATAGTGTATAATGTATAGAGCAGGACATGGAGGTATATAGTGTATAATGTATAGAGCTGGACATGGAGGTATATAGTGTATCATGTATAGATCTGGACATGGAGGTATATAGTGTATAATGTATAGAGCTGGACATGGAGGTATATAGTGTATAATGTATAGAGCTGGACATGGAGGTATATAGTGTATAATGTATAGAGCAGGACATGGAGGTATATAGTGTATAATGTATAGAGCTGGACATGGAGGTATATAGTGTATAATGTATAGAGCAGGACATGGAGGTATATAGTGTATAATGTATAGAGCAGGACATGGAGGTATATAGTGTATAATGTATATAGCTGGACATGGAGGTATATAGTGTATAATGTATAGATCTGGACATGGAGGTATATAGTGTATCATGTATAGAGCAGGACATGGAGGTATATAGTGTATAATGTATAGAGCAGGACATGGAGGTATATAGTGTATCATGTATAGATCTGGACATGGAGGTATATAGTGTATAATGTATAGAGCTGGACATGGAGGTATATAGTGTATAATGTATAGAGCAGGACATGGAGGTATATAGTGTATAATGTATATAGCTGGACATGGAGGTATATAGTGTATAATGTATAGATCTGGACATGGAGGTATATAGTGTATCATGTATAGAGCAGGACATGGAGGTATATAGTGTATAATGTATAGATCTGGACATGGAGGTATATAGTGTATAATGTATAGAGCAGGACATGGAGGTATATAGTGTATAATGTATAGAGCAGGACATGGAGGTATATAGTGTATAATGTATAGAGCAGGACATGGAGGTATATAGTGTATAATGTATATAGCTGGACATGGAGGTATATAGTGTATCATGTATAGAGCAGGACATGGAGGTATATAGTGTATAATGTATAGATCTGGACATGGAGGTATATAGTGTATCATGTATAGAGCTGGACATGGAGGTATATAGTGTATCATGTATAGAGCAGGACATGGAGGTATATAGTGTATCATGTATAGAGCAGGACATGGAGGTATATAGTGTATCATGTATAGAGCTGGACATGGAGGTATATAGTGTATCATGTATAGAGCAGGACATGGAGGTATATAGTGTATAATGTATAGAGCAGGACATGGAGGTATATAGTGTATAATGTATAGAGCTGGACATGGAGGTATATAGTGTATCATGTATAGAGCAGGACATGGAGGTATATAGTGTATCATGTATAGAGCAGGACATGGAGGTATATAGTGTATAATGTATAGAGCAGGACATGGAGGTATATAGTGTATAATGTATAGAGCAGGACATGGAGGTATATAGTGTATCATGTATAGAGCAGGACATGGAGGTATATAGTGTATAATGTATAGAGCTGGACATGGAGGTATATAGTGTATAATGTATAGAGCTGGACATGGAGGTATATAGTGTATAATGTATAGAGCAGGACATGGAGGTATATAGTGTATAATGTATAGAGCTGGACATGGAGGTATATAGTGTATCATGTATAGAGCAGGACATGGAGGTATATAGTGTATCATGTATAGAGCAGGACATGGAGGTATATAGTGTATAATGTATAGAGCAGGACATGGAGGTATATAGTGTATAATGTATAGAGCAGGACATGGAGGTATATAGTGTATCATGTATAGAGCAGGACATGGAGGTATATAGTGTATAATGTATAGAGCTGTACATGGAGGTATATAGTGTATCATGTATAGATCTGGACATGGAGGTATATAGTGTATAATGTATATAGCTGGACATGGAGGTATATAGTGTATCATGTATAGAGCAGGACATGGAGGTATATAGTGTATCATGTATAGATCTGGACATGGAGGTATATAGTGTATCATGTATAGATCTGAACATTATTATTATTATATTATTATTAAACCTCCATTCATTCCATAGCACTGTACATGAGAAGGGGTATACATACATAATACAGACAAGAGCACTAAGCATGAACAAGACGAGTTACAAACTGGTACAGAAGGAGAGAGGGCCCTGCCCGTGAGGGCTTACAATCTACATGGTATAGTAGAAGGACACAGTAGGTGCGGGTGAAGTTGGTCATGGCGGTATAGAGGCAGCAGGGTCACTGTAGACTTGTCTGAAGAGGTGGGTATTTGGGTTTATTTGAAGGATTCCACTGTAGGTGAGAGTCTGATATGTTGGGGTAGCGAGTTCCAGAGTATGGGGGATGCACGGGAGAAGTCCTGGAGGCGATTGTGGGAAGAGGTGATAAGAGGAGAGGAGAGAAGGAGGTCTTGTGAGAATCGGAGAGTGCGTGTGGGGGTGTATCGGGAAAGTAGCTCAGAGATGTAGGGAGGGGACAGGATGTGGACGGCCTTGTATGTATTTGTTAGTACTTTGAAGTGAATTCGCTTGAAGTGAATTCTCTGGGCAATGGGGAACCAGTGAAGGGATTGGCAGAGGGGAGAGGCAGAAAAGTAACAGGGTGAGAGGTGGATTAGTCGGGCAGCAGAGTTGAGGATAGATTGGAGGTGTGCGAGAGTGCTAGATGGAAAGCCACAGAGGAGAGTGTTGCAGTAGTCTAGGCGGGAGATGATGAGGGCATGTACAAGCATTTTCACAGACTCAAAGTTGAGGAAAGCGCGGATGCAGGAGATGTTTTTGAGTTGGAAGCGGCAGGTGGTGGAAAGGGCTTAGATGTGTGGTCGGAAAGAGAGGGCAGAATCCAAGGTCACTCCAAGGCAGCGGACTTGGCCGGGGAGAGTGTGCAGCCATTGATCGTTATGGATAGGTCTGTTGGGGGGGTTAAGCAGGATGGGGGAAAGATGATGAATTCAGTTTTATCCATGTTAAGATTTAGAAAGCGAGAGGAGAAGAAAGATGATATAGAACAGGGGTGGCCAACCTTACAGGCACAAAGAGCCAGAAAAAAAAATCGTATGACTGCCAGGAGCCACAAGCTTTCCGTTTACACAAATATGCGTGCACACGACAGTATTACTGCAATTGAGTTATCAAACATTTAAAAGTGCATTTAAACCACCTTTCCTACCTGCAATGTAGACAGCTTTAGTGAGACTTCTGGCAATCTTTGTTTTTCACAATGTGTTTCAAGATTTCTCAGATGATACCCCATGCTCAGATGAACGCCCCATGCTCAGATGACCGCCCCATGCTCAGATGACCGCCCCATGCTCAGATGACCCCCCCATGCTCAGATGACCGCTCCATGCTCAGATGACCGCCCCATGCTCAGATGACCGCCCCATGCTCAGATGACCGCCCCATGCTCAGATGACCGCCCCATGCTCAGATGACCGCCCCATGCTCAGATGAACGCCCCATGCTCAGATGACCGATCTATGCTCAGATGATCGCCCCATGCTCAGATGACCGCCCCATGCTCAGATGACCGCCCCATGCTCAGATGACCGCCCTATGCTCAGATGATCGCCCCATGCTCAGGTGACTGCCCCATGCTCAGATGACCGCTCTATGCTCAGGTGACCGCCCCATGCTCAGGTGACCGCCCCATGCTCAGGTGACCGCCCCATGCTCAGGTGACCGCCCCATGCTCAGATGACCGCCCCATGCTCAGGTGACCGCTCTATGCTCAGATGACCGCCCCATGCTCAGGTGACCGCTCTATGCTCAGATGACCGCCCCATGCTCAGGTGACCGCTCTATGCTCAGATGATCGCCCCATGCTCAGATGATCGCCCTATGCTCAGATGATCGCCCCATGCTCAGATGACCGCCCCATGCTCAGATGACCGCCCCATGCTCAGGTGACCGCCCCATGCTCAGGTGACCGCCCCATGCTCAGGTGACCGCTCTATGCTCAGGTGACCGCCCCATGCTCAGGTGACCGCTCTATGCTCAGATGACCGCCCCATGCTCAGATGACCGATCTATGCTCAGATGATCGCCCCATGCTCAGATGACCGATCTATGCTCAGATGATCGCCCCATGCTCAGATGACCGATCTATGCTCAGATGATCGCCCCATGCTCAGATGACCGCCCCATGCTCAGATGACCGCCCCATGCTCAGATGACCGCCCTATGCTCAGATGATCGCCCCATGCTCAGGTGACCGCCCCATGCTCAGATGACCGCCCCATGCTCAGATAACCGCTCTATGCTCAGGTGACCGCCCCATGCTCAGGTGACCGCTCTATGCTCAGATGACCGCCCCATGCTCAGGTGACCGCCGCATGCTCAGGTGACCGCTCTATGCTCAGATGACCGCCCCATGCTCAGATGACCGCCCCATGCTCAGGTGACCGCTCTATGCTCAGATGACCGCCCCATGCTCAGGTGACCGCTCTATGCTCAGATGATCGCCCCATGCTCAGATGACCGCCCTATGCTCAGATGATCGCCCCATGCTCAGGTGACCGCCCCATGCTCAGATGACCGCCCCATGCTCAGATGACCGCCCCATGCTCAGATGACCGCCCTATGCTCAGGTGACCGCCCCATGCTCAGGTGACCGCTCTATGCTCAGGTGACCGCCCCATGCTCAGGTGACCGCTCTATGCTCAGATGACCGCCCCATGCTCAGATGACCGCCCCATGCTCAGATGACCGCCCCATGCTCAGATGACCGCCCCATGCTCAGGTGACCGCCCCATGCTCAGGTGACCGCCCCATGCTCAGGTGACCGCCCCATGCTCAGATGACCACCTATGCTTAGACTACCACCCATATGCTCAAACACGCTTGGTGTTGGGCAGTGGCACCTGTAAAAAAAAAGGCAGAGCAGCAGTGGCAGAGAGACTGAGGCCAGCAGCAGCCATTTCAGTCAGATTAGAGCCAAAGCTGCAGAGTGGCTGTAATCGGACTAAAATGGCTGCTGCTGGCCTCAGTGAGTCTCTCTGCCACTGCTGCTCTGATTGAGTGCCCACTGCCCTGCTGTCCACCATTAACAGTCATTAAAATTTACTATGGAGCTGGAAGCAGGTCCTCCTTGCTTGCTGCGCCACTTCTTGCCGCCCCCATAGCCCCAGCCCGCGGTCTGATGAATCTGGCTGCTGGGCTGGCACTGAGAAGACTGGGGGCGGGCATTACGACACAAACACACTCACAGATAGGGGTGTGGGGCCGTGGGCGGGCACATCGGCGGCTGGTGGCGGGGATAAGCACTGAAGCTTCGCCTTCTCTGCCGGAGGAGGGGGCGGAGCTGCAGTGAGTGATTGAGTCACGTGCCCGCTCTCGGCGCTCTGAGTCCTCTCCACTCTTCCACCTCGTTCCAGCGCTTGAAGTTCACTTACGCGCTGCAGAGAGGAGACCGTAATCGCTGGCCGCACCGCTCCCCTGTGAGCCGCAAATGAAGGCTCAAGGAGCCGCATGCGGCTCGCAAGCCGCAGGTTGGCCACCCCTGATATAGAAGATAGGCATTGTGGGATTCTGGATAGTAAGGTGGTGATGTCTGGACCAGAGAGGTAGATTTGTATGTCGCCAGCATAAAAGTGATACTGAAAGCCATGGGACTCTATGATCTGTCCCAGACCGGAAGTGTAGATAGAGAAGAGCAGGGGTCCTAGGACAGAGCCTCGCGGGACACCAACAGAGAGGGAATGAGACGAGGAGGTGGTGCGGGAGTGGGAGACGCTAAACATGGAGGTATATAGTGTATCATGTATAGAGCTGGACATGGAGGTATATAGTGTATAATGTATAGAGCAGGACATGGAGGTATATAGTGTATAATGTATAGAGCAGGACATGGAGGTATATAGTGTATAATGTATAGAGCTGGACATGGAGGTATATAGTGTATAATGTATAGAGCTGGACATGGAGGTATATAGTGTATAATGTATAGATCTGGACATGGAGGTATATAGTGTATAATGTATAGATCTGGACATGGAGGTATATAGTGTATAATGTATAGAGCAGGACATGGAGGTATATAGTGTATAATGTATAGATCTGGACATGGAGGTATATAGTGTATAATGTATATAGCTGGACATGGAGGTATATAGTGTATAATGTATATAGCTGGACATGGAGGTATATAGTGTATAATGTATAGAGCAGGACATGGAGGTATATAGTGTATAATGTATAGAGCAGGACATGGAGGTATATAGTGTATCATGTATAGAGCTGGACATGGAGGTATATAGTGTATAATGTATAGAGCAGGACATGGAGGTATATAGTGTATAATGTATAGAGCAGGACATGGAGGTATATCGTGTATAATGTATAGAGCAGGACATGGAGGTATATAGTGTATAATGTATAGAGCAGGACATGGAGGTATATAGTGTATCATGTATAGAGCAGGACATGGAGGTATATAGTGTATAATGTATATAGCTGGACATGGAGGTATATAGTGTATAATGTATATAGCTGGACATGGAGGTATATAGTGTATAATGTATAGAGCAGGACATGGAGGTATATAGTGTATAATGTATAGAGCAGGACATGGAGGTATATAGTGTATCATGTATAGAGCTGGACATGGAGGTATATAGTGTATAATGTATAGAGCAGGACATGGAGGTATATAGTGTATAATGTATAGAGCAGGACATGGAGGTATATCGTGTATAATGTATAGAGCTGGACATGGAGGTATATAGTGTATAATGTATAGATCTGGACATGGAGGTATATAGTGTATAATGTATAGAGCAGGACATGGAGGTATATAGTGTATAATGTATAGAGCTGGACATGGAGGTATATAGTGTATAATGTATAGAGCAGGACATGGAGGTATATAGTGTATAATGTATATAGCTGGACATGGAGGTATATAGTGTATAATGTATAGAGCAGGACATGGAGGTATATAGTGTATAATGTATAGAGCAGGACATGGAGGTATATAGTGTATAATGTATAGAGCAGGACATGGAGGTATATAGTGTATAATGTATAGAGCTGGACATGGAGGTATATAGTGTATAATGTATAGAGCTGGACATGGAGGTATATAGTGTATAATGTATAGAGCAGGACATGGAGGTATATAGTGTATAATGTATAGAGCAGGACATGGAGGTATATAGTGTATAATGTATAGATCTGGACATGGAGGTATATAGTGTATAATGTATAGAGCAGGACATGGAGGTATATAGTGTATAATGTATAGAGCTGGACATGGAGGTATATAGTGTATAATGTATAGAGCTGGACATGGAGGTATATAGTGTATAATGTATAGATCTGGACATGGAGGTATATAGTGTATAATGTATAGAGCAGGACATGGAGGTATATAGTGTATAATGTATAGAGCTGGACATGGAGGTATATAGTGTATAATGTATATAGCTGGACATGGAGGTATATAGTGTATAATGTATAGAGCAGGACATGGAGGTATATAGTGTATAAAGTATAGATCTGGACATGGAGGTATATAGTGTATCATGTATATAGCTGGACATGGAGGTATATAGTGTATCATGTATAGATCTGGACATGGAGGTATATAGTGTATCATGTATAGAGCAGGACATGGAGGTATATAGTGTATAATGTATAGAGCTGGACATGGAGGTATATAGTGTATAATGTATAGAGCAGGACATGGAGGTATATAGTGTATCATGTATAGATCTGGACATGGAGGTATATAGTGTATCATGTATAGAGCTGGACATGGAGGTATATAGTGTATAATGTATAGAGCTGGACATGGAGGTATATAGTGTATAATGTATAGAGCAGGACATGGAGGTATATAGTGTATAATGTATATAGCTGGACATGGAGGTATATAGTGTATAATGTATAGAGCAGGACATGGAGGTATATAGTGTATAATGTATAGAGCAGGACATGGAGGTATATAGTGTATAATGTATAGAGCTGGACATGGAGGTATATAGTGTATAATGTATAGAGCAGGACATGGAGGTATATAGTGTATAATGTATAGATCTGGACATGGAGGTATATAGTGTAAAATGTATAGATCTTGACATGGAGGTATATAGTGTATAATGTATAGAGCAGGACATGGAGGTATATAGTGTATAATGTATAGAGCTGGACATGGAGGTATATAGTGTATAATGTATATAGCTGGACATGGAGGTATATAGTGTATAATGTATAGAGCAGGACATGGAGGTATATAGTGTATAATGTATAGAGCTGGACATGGAGGTATATAGTGTATAATGTATAGAGCTGGACATGGAGGTATATAGTGTATAATGTATAGAGCAGGACATGGAGGTATATAGTGTATAATGTATAGAGCTGGACATGGAGGTATATAGTGTATCATGTATAGAGCTGGACATGGAGGTATATAGTGTATAATGTATAGAGCAGGACATGGAGGTATATAGTGTATAATGTATAGAGCAGGACATGGAGGTATATAGTGTATAATGTATAGAGCAGGACATGGAGGTATATAGTGTATAATGTATAGAGCAGGACATGGAGGTATATAGTGTATAATGTATAGAGCTGGACATGGAGGTATATAGTGTATAATGTATAGAGCTGGACATGGAGGTATATAGTGTATAATGTATAAAGCAGGACATGGAGGTATATAGTGTATAATGTATAGAGCTGGACATGGAGGTATATAGTGTATAATGTATAGAGCAGGACATGGAGGTATATAGTGTATAATGTATATAGCTGGACATGGAGGTATATAGTGTATCATGTATAGATCTGGACATGGAGGTATATAGTGTATCATGTATAGAGCAGGACATGGAGGTATATAGTGTATAATGTATAGAGCAGGACATGGAGGTATATAGTGTATAATGTATAGATCTGGACATGGAGGTATATAGTGTATAATGTATAGATCTGGACATGGAGGTATATAGTGTATAATGTATAGAGCAGGACATGGAGGTATATAGTGTATAATGTATATAGCTGGACATGGAGGTATATAGTGTATAATGTATAGAGCTGGACATGGAGGTATATAGTGTATAATGTATAGAGCAGGACATGGAGGTATATAGTGTATAATGTATAGAGCTGGACATGGAGGTATATAGTGTATAATGTATAGAGCAGGACATGGAGGTATATAGTGTATAATGTATATAGCTGGACATGGAGGTATATAGTGTATCATGTATAGATCTGGACATGGAGGTATATAGTGTATCATGTATAGAGCAGGACATGGAGGTATATAGTGTATAATGTATAGAGCAGGACATGGAGGTATATAGTGTATAATGTATAGATCTGGACATGGAGGTATATAGTGTATAATGTATAGATCTGGACATGGAGGTATATAGTGTATAATGTATAGAGCAGGACATGGAGGTATATAGTGTATAATGTATATAGCTGGACATGGAGGTATATAGTGTATAATGTATAGAGCAGGACATGGAGGTATATAGTGTATAATGTATAGAGCAGGACATGGAGGTATATAGTGTATAATGTATAGAGCTGGACATGGAGGTATATAGTGTATAATGTATAGAGCAGGACATGGAGGTATATAGTGTATAATGTATATAGCTGGACATGGAGGTATATAGTGTATCATGTATAGATCTGGACATGGAGGTATATAGTGTATCATGTATAGAGCAGGACATGGAGGTATATAGTGTATAATGTATAGAGCAGGACATGGAGGTATATAGTGTATAATGTATAGATCTGGACATGGAGGTATATAGTGTATAATGTATAGATCTGGACATGGAGGTATATAGTGTATAATGTATAGAGCAGGACATGGAGGTATATAGTGTATAATGTATATAGCTGGACATGGAGGTATATAGTGTATAATGTATAGAGCTGGACATGGAGGTATATAGTGTATAATGTATAGAGCTGGACATGGAGGTATATAGTGTATAATGTATAGAGCTGGACATGGAGGTATATAGTGTATAATGTATAAAGCAGGACATGGAGGTATATAGTGTATAATGTATATAGCTGGACATGGAGGTATATAGTGTATAATGTATAGAGCAGGACATGGAGGTATATAGTGTATAATGTATATAGCTGGACATGGAGGTATATAGTGTATAATGTATATAGCTGGACATGGAGGTATATAGTGTATAATGTATAGAGCAGGACATGGAGGTATATAGTGTATCATGTATAGAGCAGGACATGGAGGTATATAGTGTATAATGTATAGATCTGGACATGGAGGTATATAGTGTATCATGTATAGAGCTGGACATGGAGGTATATAGTGTATAATGTATAGAGCTGTACATGGAGGTATATAGTGTATAATGTATAGAGCTGGACATGGAGGTATATAGTGTATAATGTATAGAGCAGGACATGGAGGTATATAGTGTATAATGTATATAGCTGGACATGGAGGTATATAGTGTATAATGTATATAGCTGGACATGGAGGTATATAGTGTATAATGTATATAGCTGGACATGGAGGTATATAGTGTATAATGTATAGAGCAGGACATGGAGGTATATAGTGTATAATGTATAGAGCTGGACATGGAGGTATATAGTGTATAATGTATAGATCTGGACATGGAGGTATATAGTGTATAATGTATAGAGCTGGACATGGAGGTATATAGTGTATAATGTATAGAGCTGTACATGGAGGTATATAGTGTATAATGTATAGATCTGGACATGGAGGTATATAGTGTATAATGTATAGAGCTGGACATGGAGGTATATAGTGTATAATGTATAGATCTGGACATGGAGGTATATAGTGTATCATGTATAGAGCTGGACATGGAGGTATATAGTGTATAATGTATAGAGCTGTACATGGAGGTATATAGTGTATAATGTATAGAGCTGGACATGGAGGTATATAGTGTATAATGTATAGAGCAGGACATGGAGGTATATAGTGTATAATGTATATAGCTGGACATGGAGGTATATAGTGTATAATGTATATAGCTGGACATGGAGGTATATAGTGTATAATGTATAGAGCAGGACATGGAGGTATATAGTGTATAATGTATAGAGCAGGACATGGAGGTATATAGTGTATAATGTATAGAGCTGGACATGGAGGTATATAGTGTATAATGTATAGAGCTGGACATGGAGGTATATAGTGTATAATGTATAGAGCAGGACATGGAGGTATATAGTGTATAATGTATAGAGCAGGACATGGAGGTATATAGTGTATAATGTATATAGCTGGACATGGAGGTATATAGTGTATAATGTATAGAGCTGTACATGGAGGTATATAGTGTATAATGTATAGAGCTGGACATGGAGGTATATAGTGTATAATGTATAGAGCTGGACATGGAGGTATATAGTGTATAATGTATATAGCAGGACATGGAGGTATATAGTAGTACATGCACACGTATGTTCTGATCGGTCACACAGCAGTACATGTACACGTATCTTCTGATCGGTCACACAGCAGTACATGCACACGTATCCTCTGATCGGTCACACAGCAGTACATGCACACGTATCTTCTGATCGGTCACACAGCAGTACATGCACACGTATCTTCTGATCGGTCACACAGCAGTACATGCACACGTATCTTCTGATCGGTCACACACCAGTACATGCACACGTATCTTCTAATCGGTCACACAGCAGTACATGTACACGTATCCTCTGATCGGTCACACAGCAGTACATGCACACGTATCTTCTGATCGGTCACACAGCAGTACATGTACACGTATCTTCTGATCGGTCACACAGCAGTACATGCACACGTATCTTCTGATCGGTCACACACCAGTACATGCACACGTATCTTCTAATCGGTCACACAGCAGTACATGTACACGTATCTTCTGATCGGTCACACAGCAGTACATGTACACGTATCTTCTGATCGGTCACACAGCAGTACATGCACACGTATGTTCCGATCGGTCACACAGCAGTACATGCACACGTATCTTCTGATCGGTCACACAGCAGTACATGCACACGTATCTTCTGATCGGTCACACAGCAGTACATGCACACGTATCTTCTGATCGGTCACACAGCAGTACATGTACACGTATCTTCTGATCGGTCACACAGCAGTACATGCACACGTATCTTCTGATCGGTCACACACCAGTACATGCACACGTATCTTCTAATCGGTCACACAGCAGTACATGTACACGTATCTTCTGATCGGTCACACAGCAGTACATGTACACGTATCTTCTGATCGGTCACACAGCAGTACATGCACACGTATGTTCCGATCGGTCACACAGCAGTACATGCACACGTATCTTCTGATCGGTCACACAGCAGTACATGTACACGTATCTTCTGATCGGTCACCCAGCAGTACATGCACACGTATCTTCTGATCGGTCACACAGCAGTACATGTACACGTATCTTCTGATCGGTCACACAGCAGTACATGTACACGTATCTTCTGATCGGTCACACAGCAGTACATGTACACGTATCTTCTGATCGGTCACACAGCAGTACATGCACACGTATGTTCCGATCGGTCACACAGCAGTACATGCACACGTATCTTCTGATCGGTCACCCAGCAGTACATGCACACGTATCTTCTGATCGGTCACACAGCAGTACATGCACACGTATCTTCTGATCGGTCACACAGCAGTACATGCACACGTATCCTCTGATCGGTCACACAGCAGTACATGCACACGTATCTTCTGATCGGTCACACAGCAGTACATGCACACGTATCTTCCGATCGGTCACACAGCAGTACATGCACACGTATCTTCTGATCAGTCACACAGCAGTACATGCACACGTATCCTCTGATCGGTCACACAGCAGTACATGCACACGTATCTTCTGATCAGTCACACAGCAGTACATGCACACGTATCCTCTGATCGGTCACACAGCAGTACATGTACACGTATCTTCTGATCGGTCACACAGCAGTACATGCACACGTATCTTCTGATCGGTCACACAGCAGTACATGCACACGTATCTTCTGATCGGTCACACAGCAGTACATGCACACGTATCTTCTGATCGGTCACACACCGGTACATGCACACGTATCTTCTGATCAGTCACACAGCAGTACATGCACACGTATCCTCTGATCGGTCACACAGCAGTACATGCACATGTATCTTCTGATCGGTCACACACCGGTACATGCACACGTATCTTCTGATCGGTCACACAGCAGTACATGTACACGTATCCTCTGATCGGTCACACAGCAGTACATGCACATGTATCTTCTGATCGGTCACACAGCAGTACATGCACAGGTATCTTCTGATCGGTCACACAGCAGTACATGCACACGTATCCTCTGATCGGTCACACAGCAGTACATGCACACGTATGTTCCGATCGGTCACACAGCAGTACATGCACACGTATCTTCTGATCGGTCACACAGCAGTACATGCACACGTATCTTCTGATCGGTCACACAGCAGTACATGCACAGGAATCTTCTGATCGGTCACACAGCAGTACATGTACACGTATCTTCTGATCGGTCACACAGCAGTACATGCACACGTATCTTCTGATCGGTCACACAGCAGTACATGCACACGTATGTTCCGATCGGTCACACAGCAGTACATGCACACGCAGTAGCGGGCACATCTGCAGGCTCACACCTCTCCCCCTCCCATCTGCAGATCCCTCTCCTCTTCCCTCACTCGCCCTCAGAATATCCTTGTCATCTCGCCCTCTGTCCCTCGTCCTCCCATCTCCAGGTTTCTTCCTTCCTCTCCCCTTCTGAGGATGTGATCTCCACCTGACCACCTTCCCACACTCTCCTCCTCCTGCTGCTCCCATCCATCCTGTCCTTGCCTCCATTATCCCCGTCCTGTCCTTCTCTCTGATTTCTCCATCTTCACCACCTCCTGGAGAACATCCTCCCTCCCCTCCATCTCCTTCAGCCGTAGTCTTCCTAATCTGCCTCTGATCACCGTATCCCATCCCCCTCCAGCTGTGGTACTCACCTGGACGAGGTCACCTACCCACCATCGCCATGTTTAGACGAACCAAGAGGTAATCTGGGTCTGGTGGAGGGTAAGCGGGGTGATAAATGTCCTCTAGGCGGGATTATGTCAGCGATTATCTTGGTGTGGAAGAGTGTAGTAGTGTCAGGTGCTGAGGAAATGCAGCAGAGCCGAGATGCCTGGGTTATAGGTGACTTACCTGTAACCAATACAAGGAAGAGTCTACATTTGGCTGAAGAGCTAACACCTAAAAAACGGACAAAGGCAGAAATGTAGATTGTACATACGTTTAATTTCAAAGCTATGCCATCAAAGTAAAGAACTGACCATCAGCGCTGACACTGGCTGGTCAGATGCGATCTATCAAGATACATCGGATACCTGCACCGCTCAAAACGCGTTGCGTCTATGGCCATTTAATAGACGGGATCCTTAAGGGCATGTTATAGTGTTGTTCAGAAGAGCTTGCACTCTGTCTATTACAGTATGAGTATTACAGTCTGCATGTCATGTATTATTCATCGCTGCCTGTCTGCAGTTGTATGTACGACTTGCCATAGCACATGTATGTGGGGGCGTGTAAGCATGTCCTGGGTCTCCCTTGGGGTGTCACGCTGTGTATCTGCCAGCTGAGCTGTCTGGTCTGAGATTCCAGACTGTGTGTCTGCGCTCCTCTCCCGGCGCAGGGTGTCAGTCACATGCCTTTCCAGGGTCTTTGTTCCTCAGTGTATGATGTACAGGAGAAATAGACACCCTGCAAATCACTGCTTTATCATGTAGTTGTAGGAGCAGCAACCGGAAGAGCCTAATCCTGACGAGCAGCAGTTCTCCCACCCTCCCCCGACCGCACTCACCTCTGCCCGGTCACATAGGTAAGTGGTCGTGAAATATAGGCTCCTGTGAGCATGCTGGTATAACCTGGGTATCTCCTGTATATAATTATATATGTACAGCAGGTATAAGTTATACATCTTCTTGTATATAGTGATATGGAACATGCTGGTATAACCTGGGTATCTCCTATATATAATTATATATTTACAGCTGGTATAAGTTATACATCTTCTTGTATATAGTAATATGGAGCATGCTGGTATAACCTGGGCATCTCCTGTATATAATTATATATGTACAGCTGGTATAAGTTATACATCTTCTTGTATATAGTGATATGGACCATGCTGGTATAACCTGGGCATCTCCTGTATATAATTATATATGTACAGCTGGTATAAGTTATACATCTTCTTGTGTATAGTGATATGGACCATGCTGGTATAACCTGGGTATCTCCTGTATATAATTATATATGTACAGCCGGTATAAGTTATACATCTTCTTGTATATAGTGATATGGACCATGCTGGTATAACCTGGGCATCTCCTGTATATAATTATATATGTACAGCTGGTATAAGTTATACATCTTCCTGTATACAGTGATATGGACCATGCTGGTATAACCTGGGTATCTCCTGTATATAATTATATATGTACAGCTGGTATAAGTTATACATCTTCTTGTATACAGTGATATGGAGCATGCTGGTATAACCTGGGTATCTCCTGTATATAATTATATATGTACAGCTGGTATAAGTTATACATCTTCTTGTATATAGTGATATGGACCATGCTGGTATAACCTGGGCATCTCCTGTATATAATTATATATGTACAGCTGGTATAAGTTATACATCTTCTTGTATATAGTAATATGGACCATGCTGGTATAACCTGGGCATCTCCTGTATATAATTATATATGTACAGCTGGTATAAGTTATACATCTTCTTGTATATAGTGATATGGACTATGCTGGTATAACCTGGGCATCTCCTGTATATAATTATATATGTACAGCTGGTATAAGTTATACGTCTTCTTGTATACAGTGATATGGACCATGCTGGTATAACCTGGGCATCTCCTGTATATAATTATATATGTACAGCTGGTATAAGTTATACATCTTCTTGTATATAGTGATATGGACCATGCTGGTATAACCTGGGTATCTCCTGTATATAATTATATATGTACAGCCGGTATAAGTTATACATCTTCTTCTATATAGTGATATGGAACATGCTGGTATAACCTGGGTATCTCCTGTATACAATTATATATGTACAGCTGGTATAAGTTATACATCTTCTTCTATATAGTGATATGGAACATGCTGGTATAACCTAGGTATCTCCTGTATATAATTATATATGTACAGCCGGTATAAGTTATACGTCTTCTTGTATACAGTGATATGGAGCATGCTGGTATAACCTGGGCTTCTCCTGTATATAATTATATATGTACAGCTGGTATAAGTTATACATCTTCCTGTATATAGTGATATGGACCATGCTGGTATAACCTGGGCATCTCCTGTATATAATTATATATGTACAGCTGGTATAAGTTATACATCTTCTTGTATATAGTGATATGGAGCATGCTGGTATAACCTGGGTATCTCCTGTATATAATTATATATGTACAGCTGGTATAAGTTATACATCTTCTTCTATACAGTGATATTGACCATGCTGGTATAACCTGGGTATCTCCTGTATATAATTATATATGTACAGCTGGTATAAGTTATACATCTTCCTGTATATAGTGATATGGAGCATGCTGGTATAACCTGGGCATCTCCTGTATATAATTATATATGTACAGCTGGTATAAGTTATACATCTTCTTGTATATAGTGATATGGACCATGCTGGTATAACCTGGGTATCTCCTGTATATAATTATATATGTACAGCTGGTATAAGTTATACATCTTCCTGTATATAGTGATATGGACCATGCTGGTATAACCTGGGTATCTCCTGTATATAATTATATATGTACAGCTGCTATAAGTTATACATCTTCCTCTATATAGTGATATTGACCATGCTGGTATAACCTGGGTATCTCCTGTATATAATTATATATGTACAGCTGCTATAAGTTATACATCTTCCTCTATATAGTGATATTGACCATGCTGGTATAACATAATAATAATCTTTATTTCTATAGCGACATTGTATTCCACAATGCTTTACAATTCAGAGGGTTCATGTACAAAACAGAGTTACTGGCTAATGTACAACTGAAACTCTAGGATTAAAGGCCCTGCTCGCAAGAGCTTATAATCTATGAGGAAGTGAGGGTGACACAAAAGGTATTTGATTGTTATATGAAGTAGTCCAGCCATCTTTGCAGTGAAAGGAGTGGTGTAGGTCAAACTGCTTTGGGTGTGGGACTCTCAGAAAATCGAGTTCAGTTTTTTTTTTTGTTTTCTTTTTTTTTGGGGGGGGGGGGGGGGGGGGTTACTGTGGGGAGAAAAGGTTTTTAAGGAGAGCAGGTGCAGCTTGAGAAAAGTCTTAAAGAGGGGAGTGTGAGGTATGAACTATGGAGGATGTTAGTCTTAGTCTTAGTCCATTTCCACCGTCAGAAAAGGGTGGAATCTGGAGATGTTGTTAAGGTGCAGGACGACAAGAGCATGCAAGTGATTGTATATAGGTAACAAAGGAAAGATCCGAGTCAAACATGACCCCAAGACAGCTGGCATGCTGCCCAAGAGTTATGACAGTACCCAAGATCAAAATTGAAATATCAAGTTTAGGTGGGTTAGTAGAGGGGGGAAAGACAAGAAGTTCAGTTTTTGAGAGGTTCAGTTTTAGATACAGAGAGGGCATAATGTTAGAGACAGCTGTCAGACAAATACTGGTATTTTGGAGTAAAGCAGGGGTGATGTCAGGGAATGAAATGTATAGTTGTGTGTCATCAGCATAGAGATAGTACTGAAAGCCAAATCTATTGATAGTCTGTCCGATGGGGGCTGTGTAGAGAGAGAAGAGTAGAGGACCTAGGACTGAACCCTGAATAACCCCGACAGCAAGAGGAAGAGAAGAAGAAGTAGATGCATTGAATGATACACTAAAAGAGTGGCCAGAGAGAAAGGGAGAGAACCACGAGAGAAACAGTGTCCTTAAGGCCAATTGAGTGGAGCATGGTGAGGAGGAGTTTGTGGTCTACTGTCTCAAATGCTACAGAGAGATCCAGAAGAATCAGTAGAGAATAATCGCTATTCCTTTTTGCTGTCAGGAGATCTTTAGACACTTCAGTAAGGGCAGTTTCTGTAGAGTAGAGAGGGCCAAAGGCAGATTGTAAGGGGTCATGAAGAGAGTTTGCAGAAAGATGGCTTATTAAGTTAGAGTAGACAAGACGTTCCAGGAGATGAAGGAGAGGTTAGAAACAGGTCGATAGTTAACAGCACCGGTCGGGTCAAGTGATGGTTTTTTAGTAGTGGGGTTATAACAGAATGTTTGAAAGAGAACGGAAAGATCCAATAAGAGAGAATGAGAGGTTAAACATTGTATTAAGGTGAGTAATGGCAGCCGGGGAGAGGAACTGGAGGAGGTGTGAAGGAATAGGATCACTGCTGCAGATCGAGAAGAGGAGGGACAGCATGTGAAAGTGTAGGAAGGAGGATTGAAATTGGTTGGGGAATAGGAGATTATTTCCTGCCAGAGGTTACCAATCCTGTCTCTGAAGTAAGTGGCCATGTCATCAGCACAGAGGTCAGTGACAAATTCTTCAAATTTTGGGCTTAGAAGGGAATGAAAAGTGTCAAAGAGTCGTTTCGAGTTATTTCAGAGTGAAGATATGAGAGAGGTGAATTACTTCTGTCTGACAATGTTAAGGGCCAAATTGTAGCATAAATTTATAATGGCAGAAATCTGCTGATATTCGAGATTTTCTCCATAAGCGTTCTGCACATCAGGAGCACCTCTGGAGAAAATGTGTTTCAGGTGTGTGCCAGGGTTGACATGTTCTGTGTCGGGAGGGTCGGATTGATATTGGAGCAGCTTCATCCAGGGTAGTTTTGAGGGTATGGTTGTAATGATGGGCAGCCTGGTCTGGACAGGAGAGGGAAGAGATTGGGGTAAGCACTAACTGTAGGGTTTCAATGAGTTGCTGACAGTTAATGGTGTGTAGGTTTCTATAAGTGTAAAAAGTAGGATTGTTGTTAGAGAGTGAGAGGTCTTTATACCAAACGAAAGAAGATTGTGGTCAGAAAGTGGGAAGGATGAGTTAATAAAGTTTAAAACTAAGCAGTGATGGAAGAAGACTAGATCAAGTGTATTGCCCTCTTTGTGCATGGCAGAGAAAGTAAGTTGTGATAGGCGAAGAGTGGAGGTTAGGGGAGATAAGAGTGGAGGCTGATGGGGAGATAGGATCATCAATAGGGATATTAAAATCACCCTTAATATGAGTTGGTGAATCAGAAGATAGAAGCTGAGGAAGCTAGGCAGGAAAGTGAGTCAGGAATTGGAGGGGGGAGTATGGGAGACAACAACAATTTGCAGGGGGAATGGATTTCACAAGAGGGGAATGCGAGAGAGGGTTCAGGGGGAATTACCTGAAACGTGAACTGTGGAGAAACTATTATGCCTACTCCTCCACCATGCCCGTCATCAGGTCTAGAGGTATGGGAAAAGTGAAGTCCACCATAGGATAAGGTGGCAGGGTGTCACGGTGCGGTTCACTGTGACAGTTGTGGCCATGCAGGCTGGCTGCATACTCTCTCGCGTCGTACTGGCTGCAGGCTGACTCCTATGTATGCTGGTTGCTTGGGGCTGCGCGTTGGCGGAGGTGTCTTTAGTGAACTATGCCTGTGAATGTGTGTACTTCCAGTGTCTGTATCTCTGGGGTACCTGTCACCGGGGCCGTGCAGGCTGGCTGCATGCGCTTTGTGTACTGGCTGTGCGTATTTCCATATATGCTGGTTCTGCGATGCGTGCTGGCTGCGGCCTTGTGTGTGAACAGAGTCTGAGTATGGATGCATTTCTGTTTGTATCACAGTGCAGTTCTGTCACTCCTAGTTGTTGTGTAGGCTGGCTGCCTGTAACCTCGTACTGGCTACAATTATCCTGTGTATGCTGGTTGTCGTTTGGGGCGTGCTGGCTGCAGCATACTGTGTCTGGTGTGAGCTGTCACTTGTGATTGTATGGGCTGTGCTTCTGGTGGGGTTAACCTTCCCTGGTCTGTTCCTGGGTGCGGCTTATCAGTTTCCCTCATTATGCAGCTATTTCTACCTGTTACTGAGTTGTGGGGCTTGAGGTCAGTCTGTCTTGTGCCTTGCTGGGTGTAGCCCCTTGTTGCTGACCCAGGTTTTATTTGCCATCTGTCCTTCTGTGTGGTGTCGCCTGGTAAAGTGATCTTGTTGTTGTTGTATCCTTATCCATGCCTTGCCTGATCTTCTGTACATGGTCTGTGTCATTGATGCTGTATCATGTCTGTTTCATGTATAGCTATGTCTGTTCCATGTCTAACCTGGTAGTGCCTACTGCTTCTGATCCAGTCTATTCCATGTCTTGCCTGCAGTGCCTTACTGCATCTGTCCCTGTGTTTGTCCTGCCTTCGTGGGAGGGCTACTGGGTTCTTCGGAGGGAGGACATCTAGTCTGTGTGCAGCTCTGTCTGTCACCACCATGCTTCCATTCCACATGGGGTCCAGGCATCTGCTTGTGTGCTGGTTCCCTTTTGTCTCGTCTGATCTATGTCCTGTGTTTGCTTGGGTTCCAGTTCTGTTGTCTGTTCCACTGGTGCTTGCACCAGCGTGGTTCTCAGCAGGTAGCGGCCAAGTGTACTGGGACATTCCTGGAGGTGCGACCAGTGAGCCCTCGGCCAAGTTCACCCCCACCACCTGGGGCTCTGTGAAGAACTGGGCTCACTGGCTCTTCATCCTCTAGGTTTTGCCTCTGGTCTGCCGGTGCACTTGGTTCAGTGGTAGTGCTACCACTATTGCTTAACCTGCTTTACTGTCGCGTTCTTTTATTACATGCGTAATAAAGCATTCAGTTGGGTTCCCGGTCTGTTTCTGCCTGTGTCCTGTTTGCAAGACATCCCGGAGGTCTGCCTTGGTCCTCCATAACGTGACACATCTGAAGCAGTGTCAGAACGTTGAAGCCAGGTTTCTGTAAGCGCCAGCAAGTTCAGAGAGTGTGAGAGGAAGAAGTCGTGGATTGTAGGGGGTTTGTTACAGACGGCCCATTCTAGAGCGCACAGTTAAAAGAGACTCGAGAAGATGTACAGAGAATATTCATATTTTTAGGGTTTCTATGTGTGGCATGTGAGAACACGAAGTTAGCGATAGAGGGCCGGGGTTTGGTGAAATATCCCCTGCAGCTAGTAGCAGGAGAACAGAAAGGGACAGCAAGTGGTTGAATGATTTGTTAGGGTGTTTTTTATGCTGGACCATGGAGGAAGATGGGTCAGGGTGATGCCCTGTCCAACTGCCATGATTAACTGCCAGGCACTTAGGCAAAGATGATGCTTTTGGCTTGTGCCTGACCCCTGCGTGTGCTTCCCCTTAGACTTTGTTATAGGGAGTTTGATTATAGAACTAGAGGTAATTTAGCTCATTATTCATTTAATCACTTAAAGGGAACCTGTCATGTGGATATTTGATTATAATCTAACTAATTATATACAATCATTAACTACTAAAAAGTACCTTAGATGTATTCACTTACTGGTGTGACAGATGGTTACCTCATAATATACACACAAAGATGCCGCATGCAGCATGCTAATGAGCTGATTTGAGTCCAGCGTGATGTCATTGAGTCCAGCGTTTATTTAATTCAGAGCTATAGCCACTCCCCTGCCCACCTGCTGCTGATTCATATGAAAATAACTGTCATTCAGCAGCAGGTGGGCGGGGAGAGTCAGGAGCAATATTCAGGACTCATCATTATCAGCTGGAGCTTTTCAATATAAGATGTTGGCAGATTGACTGGGTCAATTAAAGAAAGTGACCCAGCATTTTGCTAAGAGAATCAGTCACTTATTTATGTTGCCCTTAGTTAGGACACCATAAAACTGGTGACAGGTTCCCTTTAAGCAAGACACATGAGAAGAGATGCTATGTGTAGGTAAACAAACACAGCTAAGGATCTGGATGGGCCATAAAATCACTACAGATCACAAGTATTACAACAGTCACATAAATCACATCAAGTCAATTGGAAGAATATCTACAGAGCTGCCCATAATTATTCATACCCCTGGCAAATTTTGACTTAAAGTTACCGTACTTTTATTCACCAGCAAGTAATTTTTTGACGGGAAATGACATAAGTGTCTCCCAAAAGATAAGACGATGTACAAGAGGCATTATTGTGGGGAAAAAAAACATTTCTCAGCTTTTACAAACGCAAAACACAAATGTAATAGCACTCTGCAACCAGCATTCTGCCCTGCCTCTATGCTGGATGAGGCATTGGTGTACATTTTGGCCAAAGCGTAATAAGCCACTCACCACGTCAAGGTCGCCTCTATGGAGTGGTCCCTAACACTAGTTCCTACCTGTCTATGGGCCATGACAGCCACACAAAGTCCAGGGAATGCAGGTCAGCATGCACGCCAAGCACACTCTGCTTTTAACCCCGTCCGGTGCCATTACAGCTTTCATCGGATCCAGGGATGCAAGTGCCAACATGCATGCTGAGCCCACTATATACTTCTCCTGGAGCCAAATGGCTACTGGTAGGTGCTATATACGCAGACTCCGTTTTATACTGACTTTAAAACCAGCCTCCAGGACAGATTGACTGGTCAGGTGTGCATGACTGCATGGAGATCGCCACGCCTCCAATATATACTACAAGGAAAAAATGTGGGGAATTGAGTCAGCACAACCCTGTATGCAGGTGCACATCACTATGGCGAAATACATATACAAACGCAAAACACAAATGTGATAGCACTCTGCAACCAGCATTCTGCCCTGCCTCTATGCTGGATGAGGCATTGGTGTACATTTTGGCCAAAGCGTAATAAGCCACTCACCACGTCAAGGTCGCCTCTATGGAGTGGTCCCTAACACTAGTTCCTACCTGTCTATGGGCCATGACAGCCACACAAAGTCCAGGGAATGCAGGTGCAGCATGCACGCCAAGCACACTCTGCTTTTAACCCCGTCCGGTGCCATTACAGCTTTCATCCATAAACAGGTAGGAACTAGTGTTAGGGACCACTCCATAGAGGCGACCTTGACGTGGTGAGTGGCTTATTACGCTTTGGCCAAAATGTACACCAATGCCTCATCCAGCATAGAGGCAGGGCAGAATGGTGGTTGCAGAGTGCTATTACAATTGTGTTTTGCGTTTGTATATGTATTTCGCCATAGTGATGTGCACCTGCATACAGGGTTGTGCTGACTCAATCACCCACATTTTTTCTTTGTAGTATATATTGGAGGCGTGGCGATCTCCATGCAGTCATGCACACCTGACCAGTCAATCTGTCCTGGAGGCTGGTTTTAAAGTCAGTATAAAACTGAGTCTGCGTATATAGCACCTACCAGTAGCCATTTGGCTCCAGGAGAAGTATATAGTGGGCTCAGCATGCATGTTGGCACTTGCATCCCTGGATCCGATGAAAGCTGTAATGGCACCGGACGGGGTTAAAAGCAGAGTGTGCTTGGCGTACATGCTGCACCTTCATTCCCTGGACTTTGTGTGGCTGTCATGGCCCATAAACAGGTAGGAACTAGTGTTAGGGACCACTCCATAGAGGCGACCTTGACGTGGTGAGTGGCTTATTACGCTTTGGCCAAAATGTACACCAATGCCTCATCCAGCATAGAGGCAGGGAAGAATGCTGGTTGCAGAGTGCTATCACATTTGTATTTTTCGTTTGTATATGTATTTCGCCATAGTGATGTGCACCTGCATACAGGGTTGTGCTGACTCAATCACCCACATTTCTCAGCTTTTATTTACATTTGAGCAAAAAGTGTCCAGTCCAAAATTATTCATACCCTTCTCAATAATCAATAGAAAAGCCTTTATTGGCTATAACAGCAATCAAACGCTTCCTATAATTGCAGACCAGCTTTTTGCAGGTCTCCACAGGTATTTTTGCCCATTCATCTTTAGCAATGAGCTCCAAATCTTTCAGGTTGGAGGGTCTTCTTGCCATCACCCTGATCTTTAGATCCCTCCACAGATTCTCAATTGGATTCAAGTCTGGACTCTGGCTGGGCCACTCCAAAACGTTAATGTTGTTGTCTGCTAAACATTTCTTCACCACTTTTGCTGTGTGTTTTGGGTCATTGTCATGCTGAAATGTCCACTGGTGCCCAAGGCCAAGTTTGACTGCCTGATGTTGTCGTTGAGAATCCTCATGTATTGCTCTTTTTTCATGGTGCCGATTACTGTGATTAGGTTCCCTGGTCCATTGGCTGAAAAACACCCCCAAAGCATTAGGTTCCCACCACCATGTTTGACAGTGGGGATGGTGTTCTTTGGGTTGAAAGCTTCTCCTTTTTTTACG
Organism: Bufo bufo; assembly: GCF_905171765.1. Taxonomy (NCBI): domain Eukaryota; kingdom Metazoa; phylum Chordata; class Amphibia; order Anura; family Bufonidae; genus Bufo; species Bufo bufo. The sequence continues at coordinate 793,229,882 of NC_053389.1, read as the reverse complement.
CCAACTGGACATTTTTTGCTCAAATGTAAATAAAAGCTAAGAATTATTTTTTTCCCACAATAATGCCTCTTGTACATCGTCTTATTATGTTTTGGGAGACACCTACAGTATGTAATTTCCCGTCAAAAAATTACTTTCTGGTTGAATAAAAGTAACTTTAAGTAAAAATTTGCCAGGGGTATGAATAATTATGGGCAGCACAGCACTGTATAGGACTAAGCACAATTATATTAAAATTGCAGAAAACGTATACATGGATGAATATGCAAGGTTATATACCAGGGAAGATGGAAGCTGCACAATTATACTTGAGGAAAGCTGGGTGGAGCAGTTTTGTCTCCTGTATATAATTATATATGTACAGCTGGTATAAGTTATACATCTTCTTGTATATAGTGATATGGACCATGCTGGTATAACCTGGGTATCTCCTGTATATAATTATATATGTACAGCTGGTATAAGTTATACATCTTCTTGTATATAGTGATATGGACCATGCTGGTATAACCTGGCCATCTCCTGTATATAATTATATATGTACAGCTGGTATAAGTTATACATCTTCTTGTATATAGTGATATGGAGCATGCTGGTATAACCTGGGTATCTCCTGTATATAATTATATATGTACAGCTGGTATAAGTTATACATCTTCTTGTATATAGTGATATGGACCATGCTGGTATAACCTGGGCATCTCCTGTATATAATTATATATGTACAGCTGGTATAAGTTATACATCTTCTTGTATATAGTGATATGGACCATGCTGGTATAACCTGGGCATCTCCTGTATATAATTATATATGTACAGCTGGTATAAGTTATACATCTTCTTGTATATAGTGATATGGACCATGCTGGTATAACCTGGGTATCTCCTGTATATAATTATATATGTACAGCTGGTATAAGTTATACATCTTCTTGTATATAGTGATATGGACCATGCTGGTATAACCTGGGCATCTCCTGTATATAATTATATATGTACAGCTGGTATAAGTTATACATCTTCTTGTATATAGTGATATGGACCATGCTGGTATAACCTGGGCATCTCCTGTATATAATTATATATGTACAGCTGGTATAAGTTATACATCTTCTTGTATATAGTGATATGGACCATGCTGGTATAACCTGGGTATCTTCTGTATATAATTATATATGCACAGCTGGTATAAGTTATACATCTTCTTATATATAGTGATATGGACCATGCTGGTATAACCTGGGTATCTCCTGTATATAATTATATATGTACAGCTGGTATAAGTTATACATCTTCTTGTATATAGTGATATGGACCATGCTGGTATAACCTGGGTATCTCCTGTACTGTATATAATTATATATGTACAGCTGGTATAAGTTATACATCTTCTTGTATATAGTGATATGGAGCATGCTGGTATAACCTGGGCATCTCCTGTATATAATTATATATGTACAGCTGGTATAAGTTATACATCTTCTTGTATATAGTGATATGGAGCATGCTGGTATAACCTGGGTATCTCCTGTATATAATTATATATGTACAGCTGGTATAAGTTATACTTCTTCTTGTATACAGTGATATGGAGCATGCTGGTATAACCTGGGCATCTCCTGTATATAATTATATATGTACAGCTGGTATAAATTATACATCTTCTTGTATATAGTGATATGGAGCATGCTGGTATAACCTGGGTATCTCCTGTATATAACTATATATGTACAGCTGGTATAAGTTATACATCTTCTTGTATATAGTGATATGGACCATGCTGGTATAACCTGGGCATCTCCTGTATATAATTATATATGTACAGCTGGTATAAGTTATACATCTTCTTGTATATAGTGATATGGACCATGCTGGTATAACCTGGGTATCTCCTGTATATAATTATATATGTACAGCTGGTATAAGTTATACATCTTCTTGTATATAGTGATATGGAGCATGCTGGTATAACCTGGGCATCTCCTGTATATAATTATATATGTACAGCTGGTATAAGTTATACATCTTCTTGTATATAGTGATATGGAGCATGCTGGTATAACCTGGGCATCTCCTGTATATAATTATATATGTACAGCTGGTATAAGTTATACATCTTCTTGTATATAGTGTTATGGACCATGCTGGTATAACCTGGGCATCTCCTGTAAATAATTATATATGTACAGCAGGTATAAGTTATACATCTTGTTTATATTGTAGCCACAGAAGACACAGTCATGAAGGGACATCATGACCATCTCTTACCCTATGTCTCATTTCAGGGGGAAGTCCTATGGATAGTCCTCGGAATTTTTCCCCCAGTGCAGCCGCTCACTTCTCATTTGCATCTTCACGCAGGTAATGTAGGTTCATAGTATACTAAGGGGGAGTTGTTGTTTTTACACAAAGTGGTATAAAAAATAAAATAAAAGAAGAGATGTTCACCCTCACCGATCCTCTATTGCTATTTCTCTGATAATCACTGGGTTTCTGCTGGTGTCTACTTCCTGGTCCGGGCTCAATACGCAGGAAATGCCCGCTTATCCATTGGTTGGATGCTGAGGTGACCTGCCTCAGCTAATGATTGGGTGAGCAGGCATTTCCTGCTGGTCGAGCCAGGTCCCATGAGCTACTCAGAACCGTGACGGCTGACACCAGAAATATATCCAGCAACACACGGACAGTTAGAGGTTTTTTTGTGTTTATTACATCATTTTTCATAATCTTTCAGCAGGACAGATGGCCGCCGCTGGTCCCTTGCTTCACTTCCATCATCTGGATATGGGACGAATACTCCAAGCTCTACTGTATCGGTGAGTTTCGACCAATCTGAAAGTGAATGTCCACCACTCAACACCTTCTTTGCTGAGTATAAAATCTCTCTGTATGGATCAGAGCTCTAGACCTCCTGCCTAGACCTGGAGCTAAACAGGGCCTGTCATCAGGCTGGTTATGTATCTTACATCCTTAGGCTCTGCAGAGTACATTGCTTTTTCTTTTTCCTCCTAGTTGTCTCCATTTTTTCATTATGGTCCTCATTATTTTTGGTGGCCAATATGCCAATAGGCAGCACCATGTAAAAATGAATGACTAAACGGGCAGCATCTCTGACACTGTCCAATAGGAGTGAGAAGAGACAGCGGCTTTACTTGCGAGATCACACTATCTCACTGTGTTCCTTTGTTGGGTAATACATCCCCCTCCATGCGGTTCCCACACTAACTGTGTTCTCTCCATTGACAGTACTTCCCGTTCAGCCGCCTCCATGCGGTTCCCACACTAAGTGTGTTCTCTCCATTGACAGTACTTCTCGTTCAGCCACCTCCATGCGTTTCCCACCCTAGCCACGTTCTCTTGTTGGGCAGTACTTCCCGTTCAGTCGCCTCCTTGCAGTTCCCACACTGACCACGTTCTCTTGTTGGGCAGTACTTCCCGTTCAGTCGCCTCCTTGCAGTTCCGACACTGACCAGCTCTATATATTGAGAGAAGGCTGTGTTCTCCAGACCCTCTCTGACCTCTACTGAACAATCTTCAAAGCTGATTTATACCCAAATCAAAATTCAACTTTGATTTAGTGATAAATCATTATAGAAAGCCATTCAAGAGAGATCAGAGACGACTGGTGACAGCCATATGTTGTGTCTGAGGACATGTGCATCTGTTTTGTCTGTTTGCTGCTGTCAGTCCTTTGTGTATCCCTCCATCATGGCTCCCTTCCTCATAAACTTTCGTCTTCTTTGTTCTTTCCTCTTTAACCCACGTTCTTCTGTGTTTTTCTTGGCCTTTCCCTCTTCCTTGCAGTCCTCCTCCTCTTCTCAGGAACGCCTTCACCAGCTACCATTCCAGCCCACCTTGGACGAGCTCCACTTTCTATCCAAGCACTTTGGCAGTACAGAGAGTATCCCCGATGATGACGGTGGACGCAGGTCACCTGCAGTCAGGCCACGATCTCGAAGTTTAAGGTCAGTCAGCGCCTTGGTTCTATGGTGCCTGATGATTATTCCTCCAGGTTGCTACCATGTAGGACCCTTAGGGCGGCATCACAACCAAGGCCTTCAATGCTATTTGCAGCCTATATACTGACTATGAATGAACATTGACTATAACGAGATAAACAGTTGACATACAGTAGTCCAAGTTATTGGACTGATAAGTGTAGGAGTTGCCATGTATTCTCTATGTTATATCTCACCCTGTTTTCTGTCCCCAGTCCCGGCAGATCTCCTTCCTCTTATGATAATGAAATCGTGATGATGAACCATGTGTACAAAGAGAGGTTCCCCAAGGTAAGGATGGAAGTGTCTTTCTAGCAATTGTTGTCATTATCTGCATATCACTGTACCTAAATAAGAACTCCGACTATGATCCCAAGAACATGAAATACTGGGGCCTAAGGTGTTTACAAGGCTTTATTAACTCTGATATCCTACATAAATGGATTCTATATGGATCTGACCCATTGGACCCCTGACTGTAAAAATGGCTATGCCACTGTACCAGGCACAGGCACTTATACGGGCAATGGAGGGGCCCTCCACTAATTGGACCTCCAATGACCAAACCATGGTTGGCCTGTTGGTGCTAGTGAAACTGAATGGGTTGAATCTTACTCCTTATATCCATCTACCCCACACATTATAGTAGATCATCATGAAGATTTTAAAATATCTATAGAAAAATATTTTCCCGCTTTATTTCAGTAATTGGGGGCCAATTCATTTCCATAGGTGTGATCTTCTTACACCCGCATGTAATGCATAGTAAAAAGCAACATATTTGTTCCCTCCAGGCTACAGCTCAAATGGAGGACAGACTCCGGGTATTTATCTCCAACTTCTCACCTGAAAATGTTCTTCCTCTGGCCGACGGAGTCCTGAACTTTATCCACCACCAAATCGTGGAACTCGCCAGGGACTGCCTGACACGGAGCACTGAGGGAATGATCACCAGTACTTACTTCTACCAGCTGCAGGACAACCTGGACAAGCTGCTGCAGGATGTAAGATACCACAGAGAGGATTGATTGAGGGAACCTTGAATATTGTGAGGGTTAGGCCTCCTGCACACAACCGTATGGCTTTTTCAGTATTTTGCGGTCCGTTTTTCACGGATCCGTTTTACAGTAGTGTTTCCGCTTCCTTTCCGTTTGTGATCCATTTTTTTGCGGATCGGAAACGGAAGTATACAATAATGTTTAAACAGTAAGTACATAAAAAAATTGGGCTGGGCATAACATTTTCAGTAGATGGTTCCGCAAAAACAGAACTGATACGGAATACATACGGATGCATTCTGTATGCATTCCGTTTTTGTTTGCGGACCCATTGAATTGAATGGAGCCACGGATCGTTATTTGCGGGCAATAATAGGACATGTTCTATGTTTGAACGGAACGGAAATACTGAAACGGAAGGCATACGGAGTACCTTACTTTTTTTGCTGATCCATTGAAATGAATGGTTCCGTATACAAAAAGTAAAAAACGGAACGGAAACGGAAAAAAAAAAACCTTTGTGTGCAGGAGGCCTTAACCTTAAATGGGAATTCCACCTTATAGGGATAGCGGTAGTGAGCATGCTTGGCTGTTTTTATATCAGTCAGTGTCATACAGAGTATCTGCTTATGTGCAGTAATAACATTCTGTCTGCCTGCAGCCACCACTAGGGGGGGTGTAGGAGCAAACTGCATACTGTTTATACATTGAGCTCAATATTAAAGGATTATTCCTCAGTGATAAAATGAGAAGGATTAAAGACAATGCAAAACCTTCTCTGTGATTTACAGGCAGTGGAGCGCTCGGAAGGATCAGAAGTGGCTTTCATCGCCCAGCTGATGAAGAATCTGCTTATTATCATCTCGCGGCCGGCCCGACTACTGGAATGCTTGGTGGGTTGATGAGTCTGACCTTGTATTTAAGCAGATTAGGGCATAATTTTACAATACACTGGTGGAATTTGGATCTTTGTTTACTCCTCAATATTTGGGGCTACTATTCATTAGGTACCTGGTAAAGGTGCAAATTATAGTGATTTAAAGCAGATTTGTGAGATCTCCTATCTGAGATAAACATATGGTAGGAGGGTAAGGGGGAGGATACTGAGCTTGGAGACAGTTTTTATGGTTTTGGTATATTCTTATAAAAAGCTGCTTAAATACTAAGAGTAACCTTAGAGAAAGCCTGTGAATCATGCTTTTCGTGTCAACTCATATAAAAAGCATGTGAGGTCTACATCCGTCGCCCACTCATAGACTCAGCCTGTGTGTCCTGCTTCCCCACCCACTGATAGAGAAATCCTGTGAGTCCCGTTTCCCCTGCCTACTTATAGAGAAAGCCTATGTGTCCTGCTTCCCCACCCACTGATAGAGAAAGCCTATTAATCCTGCTTCCCCTGCCCACTCATAGAGAAAGCCTGTGAGTCCTGTTTCCCTGCCCACTCATAGAGAAAGCCTGTGAGTCTTGCTTCCCCTACCCCCTCATAGAGAAAGCCTTTGAGTCCTGCATCCCCTACCCACTAATAGAGAAATTCTGTTAGTCCTACTTTCCCTCCTGACTTGTAGGCAAAGCCTGTGTGTCCTGTTTCCCCCACCCACTCATAGAGAAAGCCTCAAAGTCCTGCTTCCCTCAACCCACTCATAAAGAAAGCCTGTGAGTCATGCTTCTCCTGCCCACTCATAGAGAAAGCCTGTGAATCCTGATTCTCCTTCCCACTCATAGAGGAAGCCTGTGAGTCCTGCTTCTCCTGCCCACTCATAGAGAAAGCCTATGAATCCTGCTTCTCCTTCCCACTCATAGAGAAAGCCTGTGAGTCCTGCTTCCCCTGCCTACTCATAGAGAAAGCCTGTGAGTCTTGCTTCCCCTACCCACTAATAGAGAAAGCCTTTGAGTCCTGCTTCCCCTACCCACTAATAGAGAAATTCTGTGAGTCCTACTTTCCCTCCTGACTTGTAGGCAAAGCCTGTGTGTCCTGTTTCCCCCACCCACTCATAGAGAAAGCCTCAAAGTCCTGCTTCCCTCAACCCACTGATAGAGAAAGCCTGTGAGTCATGCTTCTCCTGCCCACTCATAGAGAAAGCCTGTGAATCCTGCTTCTCCTTCCCACTCATAGAGGAAGCCTGTGAGTCCTGCTTTTCCTGCCCACTCATAGAGAAAGCCTGTGAGTCCTGTTTCCCTGCCTACTCATAGAGAAAGCCTGTGAGTCTTGCTTCCCCTACCCCCTCATAGAGAAAGCCTTTGAGTCCTGCATCCCCTACCCACTAATAGAGAAATCCTGTGAGTCCTACTTTCACTCCTGACTTGTAGGCAAAGCCTGTGTGTCCTGTTTCCCCCACCCACTCATAGAGAAAGCCTCAAAGTCCTGCTTCCCTCAACTCACTCATAGAGAAAGCCTGTGAATCCTGCTTCTCCTGCCCACTCATAGAGAAGGCCTGTGAATCCTTCTCCTGCCCACTCATAGAGAAAGCCTGTGAGTCCTTCTTCTCCTGCCCACTCATAGAGAAAGCCTGTGAGTCCTGCTTCCCCTGCCCACTCATAGAGAAAGCCTGTGAATCCTGCTTCTCCTCCCACTCATAGAGAAGGCCTGTGAATCCTGCTCCTCCTGCCCACTCATAGAGAAAGCCTGTGAGTCCTGCTTCCCCTGCCCACTCATAGAGAAAGCCTGTGAATCCTGCTTCTCCTCCCACTCATAGAGAAAGCCTGTGAGTGCTGCTTCTCCTGCCCACTCATCGAGAAAGCCTGTGAATCCTGCTTCTCCTGCCCACTCATAGAGAAAGCCTGTGAATCCTGCTTCTCCTCCCACTCATAGAGAAGGCCTGTGAATCCTGCTTCTCCTCCCACTCATAGAGAAGGCCTGTGAATCCTGCTCCTGCTGCCCACTCATAGAGAAAGCCTGTGAGTCCTTCTTCTCCTGCCCACTCATAGAGAAAGCCTGTGAGTCCTGCCTCCACTTCTGACTTGTAGGCAAAGCCTGTGAGTCCTGCTTCTCCCACCCACTTACATAGCTGCTTTAATGGTTTGGCACTAATATACAAGTGCTTACAATTGTACCTATTAAGAGAAAAGACAAACTCCATGCAGATTACTGTGTAAGTAGGAGTAAACCTATAGCTCACCCCTGCGCATCAGCAGTGCCGGCCATTGTGCCCTCATCCTTCCTGTGCCCGCTCTTAATCGAAAGTGCATTGTTTCTATTAAAATTCTACGACCTTCTGCTATTCCTCTCCTTTTTTATGTAAGGATGTGGCTTCTGATGCCTCTGCAGGGCTCCCAGTAATAAATAACTACTCCCGGGGCTTTCTTGAGGGGACATTTCAATTATAATCCCACAAGCTGCAGCATCCATTATATCCGAGTCTAGCTGTATTTCCCCAGTGACGTCTGACGTCAATGCTTCATAATGCCTTCCTGCAGCATCTGGATATGGCTTCATAATGCCAATGTCTTTTACGTTCATCTCTGGTGACAGGCGTCTAATGGCTGCATCATTTAACCCTTGCTATTCTTTATAAAATACAATGTATGATGTGTCTCACTACCTCTATATTGCACAGGGCTGTGGGTATGTTCACGTGGCAGATCTTTCTGATGTGTACTCCGTGGCAGATATCTGAGGGTGACCCTTGGATTCTGCAGCAGATCTGCACCAGGATTTAGCCTCACGCGTAACCACCTGCGTGCAGAAACTATGGCATGTGACATGTCAAATCTGATATCTCGTGACATAATATGAAAGAGACTTGAAAGCTGTGCTGCATGTGACATGAAAAATGTGCACTAAATGAACCACAGTTTCACACCCTTAAAAACCCTTCTTTGCTGTGGTTTTCAGCACGGAAAACGCTGCTTGTAAGTGGTTTGTACGATCTGGCATACATGTACTGTGTTGCGATCGTGCAGGCTCAGGAGCTGAGCCCGCACCATCAGCACAAGGTGTTACCTGCATATTACATCTGACACTCTGACGCTACAGCGGCTGTTTAACCTCTTAGATGCCATGATCAAGAGCGATCGCAGCTTCTAAGTGGCTACTCAGAGGGAGTCACCCATCACGCTCTTCCCTCCTGATAAGGTCGCGGGGTGCGGATCGAACGCTTTGGTAGCCAGGGGCCTAACAATGGCTTCCAGGTCAGCCATCTACCTATTGGATGCCTATCAGTGTTACACTGACAAGCATATTGCACTGTAATACAGAAGCACTACAGTGTATTATATGGACAACTATGATCATACATGGTCAAAGCCCCTGGTAGAACTAAAAGCGACCGGAACTACAAAATTATCACATGGTGAATGCCATAAAAAAAAAAAAAAACACACCCACTCTCCCGCCAATCAGCTCATGTGGGATAGCTCTGGCACCAGAAGTCGGCGCTGGAACTGTATAGCGCCATCTACTGTGTAGTGGATAGAGCTGGTTACTGCAGCACTGTTTCCACTGCAGTAGCCAGTTCCATGCAGTATAAAAAGTAAACTTCTGGAGAAACTCTTTAAAGACTATGGACAACTTTGGGGCAATTTTTTTTATCATTGCATATTACTCATTTTGGCCAAAAAATATCGTTTTTTCAGTCTGGTAGCAAGCTGTCACAGTCTGTTTTCCTTGAAACTCATCATCTTTAGCTCTTATTTCGGATCTCATTAACTCATAATCACTCATAAACTTCAAGTCAGGAGATCAGGGATAAGAGCTACACATGAATCAACAGATGATGGGATTAAATGAAAACAGAAACTAGCAGCTTGCAAACAGACTGATTTTTAACCCTTGTATCTCAGAAATGGCAGAAACTTTTTAATAAAGACCAATTGAAAAAACAAAAAAAAAGATTTTTAGCCCAAAATAAGTAAAATGCAATCTTAAAGAAAAATACAGCCAAAGGTGTTCAAAGCATTTAAGGAGTTACATGATTCCAAATGTGATCTTAACATAGAATTGTAATGTTTGATAATGGGACAAGCCATTTAAAGAAAATTTTATTCACAGGAGTTCAACCCCGAGGAGTTTTATCACTTGCTGGAAGCAGCTGAAGACCAGGTGAAGGAAGGGAACCTCAAGACAGACATACCACGGTACATCCTCCGGCAGCTGGGGCTCACAAGAGACCCTTTCCCAGGTAATGTGACTTTTATGATCCCCATCATTGTGGTGTCCTACGCAGTTTAAAATATAATTGAAGCTTATTCTTCTGTAGAGGTAGCTGCTGAAGAACCTCTTACTTTGGAGACACACACACCAGAAAGTGAAGATACTGGAGAGGTGAGAAGCTGTGTATGGCACTTCACTGACTACTCGAAGGCCTCCAAATGAACATGTGTATCACACTGTTTAACCAATTCTCTTACATTTTTTAGGGAAAAGGAGCCTCAAAGCCAATTAGACCCCCACAGGAGAGCGATTTTGAAACCATTAAACTGATCAGCAATGGCGCCTATGGGTGAGTGGATCAGAAATGACCCCACATAGTACAGGACAGACCAGGGTTGTTGATCTGTACATAGAAAGATGAAGGTCTGTATATAAGAATTAGTTTTGGAACTTCTGCCTTTGTCCTGGCTTCTATGTTTTAGAAAACATATACACAAAAATTTATCATACTTTTATGCAAAAGTCACCCCAAACCACTTTTTTTTTGCGGAACTGGTTGGTGACTTCATGTGTATGACACAGCAGCCCAACAGTCTATTGTTGTCTGCTATCAGAGGAAAGAAGGATCGGCCATGTCGGATGTGAAACTGGTCTAATTCAGTTTTAGGATACAGTCTACTATTCGCAGTGTAAGGTTTTGTTCAGACAGCATGCTGTGGTATTTTGTCCAGTAAAATAATGGACACCACATCGGAAACCCCATGGATCCCATTTTAATCACTGGCGTCTGCTGGGTTCCTTAGACGTTCTTCATGTGATGGGTCCATCATGTTGGAAGAATGGACTGCCCAAACTAGATATGAACAAAGCTCAGGATGAAAACATTCAGGTTATCTGCACTGTGGAAGAAGATGTATAGATTCAGAGACAGGAGGTTTGTTTATACCCAGCAATTGACTTGTGCTAGAAAATTCAGGACACAGATTTTGGCTGCTACAAAGATGTAAAAAGACAAAAAAAAACTGTATTATAGTTCTTATATGTGTAACATAAATGGGTATTTTTATGTTTATAATGCCTAAATATCATGGCCAAGACATGTCCCGTTCTACAGGGGCAGCAGAGGCAAGGCCAGAAGATGCTGGTATACACTGATCTAGCTCCCAGGCTCTGCCTCTATGTGTTTCACTCTTCCTTTGTGTAAACCCAGCTTAGATGTGGCTACAAGTTGACGTTGACCTGTGATTCTCATAGTCTCTCCCCACCTTCCCCCTCCACAGGGCAGTATATCTTGTCCGGCATCGGGAAACACGCCAACGATTTGCCATGAAAAAGATCAACAAGCAGAACTTGCTGCTGAGGAACCAGGTGCACCAGGCCTTCATTGAGAGAGACATCCTGACGTTTGCACAGAATCCATTTGTGGTCAGCATGTTCTGTTCTTTCCAGACTCGTCGACACCTCTGCATGGTCATGGAATATGTAGAAGGTGAGAGACAGAACGTCCTGCACGTCCAGACATCTGGAGACATCTGTGGAATTACACAACGTTAATGGGAACAATGGAGATATATTGTTTCTGCTGGCCATATGCCATGTTCTGAGACACAATGTGATCAGGGGTGTACTCTGTGGTGGTGGGATGGGACAAAATGAAAATAGAGGCACCTAGCCTTGATTGTTACCACCAATACCTTTGGGAGTCCATTGTCCCCCTCTGCCACATAAGAAGACACCCATGTTATAACTGGCACAGGGTAGGTGGGAGCCCTGTTTTAGATTTGCATTGGACCCCTGAAGTTGTGCCTCTGCCACTGGAGAGGGGGAGCTTTTTGTGGGTTCACACCTCTTATGAAGACGTAGTTTGGGGTACACCTCCCCAGGCCTCATCTCTCACTCCCTGTCTTCCCGCCTTATGTTCTATGCCTGATAGGGGGTGACTGCGCCACTCTCTTGAAACACATCGGCGCTCTCCCTCTGGAGTTGGCACGGTTGTATTTTGCGGAGACCGTCCTGGCCTTGGAGTATCTACATAATTACGGCATTGTTCACCGGGATCTGAAACCAGACAAGTGAGTCCTAGTCTATACCACATATACGTCCTCTGCTGACAGTACAGTGCCAGTCCAGCTCAGTCATTTGGGACAGACTGGTTGCTCGGGGCACACTGCCCCATGTCTTTAATATGAGGTTATTGGGCAGTAGATGCCCAGCACCCAGACTGTGTCAGCAGAAGGATGGATCACGTCATTTGTATACTAACTTCCTTGCACCCAGGTTTCTTCCTGTGGTGTCTGTCTTCGTGCCTTAATGTCTTTTACCTTCTTCTTCTTCTTATGTCCTTAAAGCCTTTTAATAACGTCAATGGGTCATGTCAAGCTGACCGATTTTGGCCTATCCAAGATGGGGCTTATGAATCACACTACAAATTTATATGAAGGACATGTTGAAAGTGAAGCGAGAGAATTCCTGGACAAACAAGTGAGTGTCATGTGTATGTGTCACCCTGTGGTGGGAGGAGCAGACTCCATGTCACATAGCTCCTCCCTCCTGTCTGTGTCACCCTGTGGTGGGAGGGGCAGACTCCATGTCACATAGCTCCTCCCTCCTGTCTGTGCCACCCTGTGGTGGGAGGGGCAGACTCCATGCCACATAGCTCCTCCTCCTGTCTGTGTCACCCTGCGGTGGGAGGTGCAGACTCCATGTCACATAGCTCCTCCCTCCTGTCTGTGTCACCCTGTGGTGGGAGGAGCAGATTCCATGTCACATAGCTCCTCCCTCCTGTCTGTGTCACCCAGTGGTGGGAGGAGCAGATTCCATGTCACATAGCTCCTCCCTCCTGTCTGTGTCACTCTGTAGTGGGAGGAGCAGACTTCATGTCACATGGCTCCTCCCTCCTGTCTTTGTCACCCTGTGGTGGGAGAAGCAGACTCCATGTCAAATAGCTCCTCCCTCCTGTGTCACCTTGTGGTGGGAGGAGCAGACTCCATGCCACGTAGCCCCTCCCTCCTGTCTGTGTCACCCTGTGGTGGGAAGAGCAGACTCCATGTCACATAGCTCCTCCCTCCTGTCTGTGTCACCCTGTGGTGGGAGGAGCAGACTCCATGTCATATAGCTCCTCCTTCCTGTCTGTATCACCCTGTGGTGGGAGGGGCAGACTCCATGTCACAAAGCTCCTCCCTCCTGTCTGTGTCACCCTGTGGTGGGAGGAGCAGACTCCATGCCACATAGCTCCTCCTCCTGTCTGTGTCACCCTGTGGTGGGAGGGGCAGACTCCATGTCACATAGCTCCTCCTCCTGTCTTTGTCACCCTGTGGTGGGAGGAGCAGACTCCATGTCACATAGCTCCTCCTCCTGTCTGTGTCACCCTGTGGTGGGAGGGGCAGACTCCATATCACATAGCTCCTCTCCCCTGTCTGTGTCACCTTGTGGTAGGAAGGGGCAGACTCCATGTCACATAGCTCCTCCCTCCTGTCTGTGTCACCTTGTGGTGGGAGAAGCAGACTCCATGTCAAATAGCTCCTCCCTCCTGTGTCACCTTGTGGTGGGAGGGGCAGACTCCATGCCACGTAGCCCCTCCCTCCTGTCTGTGTCACCCTGTGGTGGGAGGAGCAGACTCCATGCCATATAGCCCCTCCCTCTTGTCTGTGTCACCCTGTGGTGGGAAGAGCAGACTCCATGTCACATAGCTCCTCCCTCCTGTCTGTGTCACCCTGTGGTGGGAGGGGCATACTCCATGTCACATAGCTCCTCCCTCCTGTCTATGTCACCCTGTGCTGGGAGGTGCAGACTCCCTGTCACATAGCTCTTTCCTTTTTAGGTCATCTTATTCTACAGGAAATAGCTACTTCCTAATTTTATTTGCCTTGTAAATCTTTCAGGTGTGTGGGACCCCGGAGTACATAGCACCAGAAGTGATCCTGCGTCAGGGTTATGGAAAACCTGTCGACTGGTGGGCAATGGGCATTATCTTGTATGAGTTCCTTGTGGGCTGTGTCCCGTTCTTTGGCGACACCCCCGAAGAGCTGTTTGGTCAGGTGATCAGTGGTGAGTATATGAGCTTATTACATGGGGCCCATTTTCAGCTCTTCTCTGCTATGTATGATAGAGGGTCCTGGGCAGTAGAACCACATGTCCTGATAGGGATTTTACCGATAACACAACCCCTTTCTGGTGGGAAGAGTTCATGGTCATACGGGTTTAGATCACATTTCTGTGGGTTTGTAGTAATAAATGTAGATCCATTGAGCATTCGGACATCTATTATTGATGCCACCATTACAGCATGTCTGTGCTCTCTCTTCTCTAGATGACATTGTCTGGCCAGAGGGTGAGGAAGCCTTGCCAGCAGATGCCCAGAACCTCATCTCCAGCCTGCTGCAGACGGACCCCTTACTGAGACTGGGGACAGGTGAGACGTGTCGCCATATACTAACCTCTTTGATAATTGTACTCCACATCAACCACAGATGTCAACAGATTCTCACCAGAGACTACCCCTCATAATGTCATCCCAAAGACTGTATCCTGCAAAGCGAAACCTTCTAAAGCACAATCCTTATAATCCTGCGTCAATGGAGTGTAGCAGATGCGGAATTAGGAGACATTCCAGATTACTGGGCAGGCATAGATAAATCCGGAAAAGCTCTGCTTTGTATACAGCTGCTATTACACTGTGAGCAGTAGTGATCATCACCCGTCCTACAGAGGAGCACACGGAAGACGGTTGTGGACACATGATCTCCCTTGGGACCTGAAAGGGGGGGGGGGGAATCTTTGGGGAATAACATTAATTATTTACGGTGGGTTCACACTACCGTTATGGAGTCCGTTATGGCTTTCCGATATAACAGGGTTATAACGGAACATAACGGAATCCATAAGACGGAAGGGCGGATCCGTTTTGCTGCCCATAGACTTGCATTATGACGGAATGCAAAACGGACGCCTTTAAGAGGCATTTCGTTTTGCTCCGTCCTAATAGAAGTCTATGGGAATCAAAACGGATGCGTCTGGTTCCCGTTATGCAAGACGGAAAACAAAGTCCTGTCGACAGGGAAACGGGAACCAGACGCATCTATCTAATATTATGTATCTCTCTAATATTATCTATCTATCTAATATTATCTATCTATTATCTATCTAATGTCTATCTATTTTATCATATGTATCTATCTAATATCTATCTATCTATCTATCTATCTATCTATCTATCTATCTATCATATATCTATTCTATCATATCTGTCTATTATCTATCTATTTATCTATCGATCCATCTATCTAGATTATTCGGTGCAGAAACCAGTATAATGTGTGAACTGTGCATTTAACCAGTTTTTCCCACTTTTACCCACCAGGGGGAGCTATTGAGGTGAAGGCTCACAGGTTTTTCACAGACTTGGACTGGAATGGCTTGCTGAGGCAGAAGGCAGAGTTCATTCCTCACCTGGAGGCTGAGGATGACACCAGCTACTTTGACAGTGAGTATAATAACATAATATGCACCCAGTGACACCTGCAGTGGTGATCGGGCAGGGTGGGCATGAGCAATGACAAGCCTGGGCACTAGGGGCCTCTTTAGGGATGCATCAAGGACAGGGACCCTGAACCTCACTGGGACCTCAGAAATGAATGGAGCATTAGGTTACGCATGCACGTTGCTGCTCTATTAATCTCTATGGCCTGGCAGAAGTACCCAAGCACTTTTACTCTGCTATCTCTGGCAGTGCCATAGGGTGCAGACTCGACCTGCTGCTCTATTCACTATAGGGGGTTCTGCAGGGTCCTTGTTCTCATGATCAGTGGTAATAGTTATCTTCTATCACGTCGATAGGGAATAACTTGAAATACCGGACTACCCCTTTAAAAGCTACTTACTGACTCACCTTGTGGAGATCCAGCAGAAAGCAGGGAGTCTTTAGAGCAATGCAAAATAGGTCTCCTTCAGAAACCTGCCTCCCTATCGCCACCTATTGGTGACTGCTGTGTAAGTCAGTGTACCACGTGTCCATTTTTTGCCTTTGCAGCTCGCTCAGATCGTTATCAGCATATTAATTCCTATGATGAAGACGATACAAATGATGAAGACTCTGTGGAGATCAGGCAGTTTTCATCCTGTACTCCAAGATTCAGCAAAGTAAGTGCCCCCCTTATGATTAGCCCCTTAAGGAACGGTCCATTTTCATTCTTGCGTTTTCAGTTTTTCCTCCCCACATTCCAAGAGCCATTCTTTTTTGAAATTTTCCATTCACATAGCCATATGAGGGCTAATTTTTTTGTGGGACCAGTTGTCATTTAACTTACCATATCTTGTACTGGAAAAAAAATCTTTGTGGAGTGAAACTGAAAAGAAACCCCACCAATTCTGCCAAGGTTTTTTGGGTTTTGATATTAAAAATGACATGATGTCCTTCTGCAGTTCAATACGATGAAATTTGTGTCGTTTTTATTTTATTTTTCAAAAAATACTAATTTTCTTTGTATGGCCATTTTCTAACTTTGCCATCTATAGAGCTGTATTAGCTTTTTATTGTTTTATTGGTAGCATTTTGGGCTACATATGACTTTTTGATCACTTTTTATAAAATTTTTATATAAAATATTTATTTATTTTTTCCTGTTACAGCGTGCAGGAAAAATATTTTGATATTTTAATAGTTTGGACTTTTTTTGATGCAACGATACCTATTATGTTTATTTTTTTATTGTTTATTTATTTTTATAAGTAAAATTGGGAAAGGGGGTCATTTCTAATATTTTAAACTTTCTTCATTATTTATTTATTTTTTAAATTTTCATACAGTAACTTTTAGTCCTCTTATGGGACTCGAACAGGGGATCCTCTGATCACCTGTCCCATAGACTGCATTATAATACTATTGCAAGTCTATGGGATCTTGAGAGACTACCTACTGAGCTGTGCCTCAGGCACGGCATAGTTAGCATGACAGACCTGGGAACCTCCACCGCGCCCCAGGCTGTCATGGGGCTCCGATTGGAAGGCAAAGGGAGCCCCCTCCCCCTGTCTAACCCCAAAGATGCCAGGGTTGCTATTGACAGCAGATTCTGAGCGTCATTGCGGCCGGGTACCTGAAGTACTATACGGCTGGCACCCGCCATGTATGGAACGAACCAGCATGTGAGCACACTCCATACATCCCCGTAATGCTGATCATGCACATGCATGTGATTATGCGTTAAGGGGTTAAGGTTATGTGATTCCCCTTTAAGACGGTTTCAGGTACTTCATTGGATTTCTCCCTGTGTATAGGTTTACAGTAGCATGGAGCAGCTGTCCCAGCTGGAGCAAAAACCCTCCAGCACTGTTCAAGACTCCACCAAGCAAGAGCGGTCTGAGAGGACGAGCAAGAGAGAGACCCTTGGCGGGGTCACCCTGAGAGATCGCTGCTGGAGGACCGTGTCTCCGGAAATGTAAGTGTGTGCCGTACTGCTGACCAACACCATGACCGAACCCGACAGACCCCATTATAAGTCAGTGGGTCCCATCAGGCACCGGTGGTATCTGCCATAGAACGAAGCGGGCACTGTGCTATGGTTCCTAAACAGAGACCGCAGTGCAGATAGGAACAGAGACTAAGGTTATGGCCACACGGGGAGTATACGCTGCGGAAACACGTACAGAAAATCCACCATCTATACAGCACAGTGAATGAGATCGGAATCCACACATAACCCGACCTGCGGAGCGGATGTCATATCCACAGTATGTCAGCTTATTCCCTGTCCACATGGCGAGTTTTCTTTCTCCGTACGCAGCCCGCTCTCAATCCATCTGCCATGGGAAATCCGCACAGCGCCTTTTTTTATTCTGCACATGGATTGTTCATTTTTGGAAATTCCCACTAAAATCAGAGAAAGGCCTAAAAAGCACATTAAAATCTGCATGAAAAACAGCATGGAATTTTGATCCGGATTCGTCAGGGATTTTCCACGCCGCGTACTGCCATACCGTAATACTTTACGTAACAAAGACGTTAGTTTGCTACAGTTGTATCCGGTATAGACAATCCTCTGCGAGCTTAGATAAGGCAGCGTATTCTCTCTCTCCTGTCGCGATAGTTTGTTACAATGTATCAGTGCAGGGAAAAATGAATAAGGGCTTGTTCAGATCTCCGTATGGAAGCTTTGGCGCAGTTTCTGACACCATGATGAAAACCTGGTGGTCCACATTGTAGACAGTGGAGTCCATCATGCCCCATTGGTTTCTGCCATATCTTCTGGTGGAAGATGGTGAGCACCACGTCTTCCTCACAGGATACCAATCACAGCTCTGTACATTGTATAGTGGCAGTGCCTGGTATCGCAACCCAGGCAATCCCTTTTCAGTGTGACTCAGCTGTGCCCAGGACATGTGACCGATGAACATGGCATCACTGGCATGGGAGGAGGCCTCAGCGATCACCAGAGAGCCGTGGCCTCTTCCTACAGCTGCTCAGCGCTGTGGCAGGAGTCAGACCCCCCATAAATCAGATATTGATGATCCATCTTGAGGATAGGACTTCAATATTCTAGTACTGGAAAACCCCTTTAAGCATCTGGATGCAGCAATTCATATACAGAACTGACAGGGGGTGCCACTCTACCTTTTCTTGGGTAACTAGATACGGGGCAGTGAACTGCTTTTTGCTGCGGGTTGAGTTAAGCTACATATGTATTGAATATCTGTATTGCAGGAAGCATTTCTCAGATGCCGCGGACGCTGACTCTAGTCCCCCATTAGCAGCCAGGCGCCGCTTCTCTGCTTTGGTGGATACGGCTCGGTTTGTGGCTCCTCTAGAAGGAGAAGGAGAGAGCAGAGTAAAAAGCAGCAGCGGGACTCACTTTGGTCAGAGTAAGATCCCCCTGGGAGAGCTAGAAGGAGGTGAGCGATTCCCTCCCCCCCCCCCCCCCCCCCCCAATAAATCTAATATAATGGGAGACATGACAGTAGGGGGTTACCAGATGTAATTCGTCTATGTCTTTCCCATGTAGACAAATCTTCAGAATCACAAACACAAGTGGATGCAGACTCCTCTCCCCGCGCCACCAATGACCTTGTCCTGCGCAGAGCTCGTCACCAGCACCTCTCCGGGGACAGCGAACGGAGGAGAACTGGAGGAAAGGTGATCAAGTCGGCCTCCACCACCGCACTGTCTGTCATGATTCCTACAGGTGAGTGTCGTGGCTACTACTGTGACTTATTTCAGGCTCTATCATGCAGAGAAGGATAAAGGATTTGGACTTCTTTAGTTAAAGACCTCCTCCAACATCCACTGATGGGAGATGAAGGAGGACTAAAGTGTTGGGTCCATAGACCGACTGTTGATGGCTAATGTCTATGGCCAGTGACCAGGAATGGGTTGCATCCAAGTGGTATACAGCTTTGGTCTCTTGGTCCCAGCAGGTTTTGGCAATCATTGGCAGGAATGAGTACTTCTGCTTTAAATGTGAAGCTTGCAGGATAAAACATCTGCTTGGTAGCTCTGTGGCAGGGTTAGCTTCTGCACTTATCTGGTACCTTCTGCTGTGTGGGGACAGACTAGCTGAGGAGGAATAAGCTTCTCCTAGGACTCTGGACTTAACTCACAGATGGATTCTCAGGGTATGCTTTCTTCCTGGAACTCTGGAGGTTGTCTGTAGTTTCTGCTTTCCTCATCCAGCTGAGCTGAAGGTGCTCAAGCTGGGTATATGGCCAAGTCTCAACCGAGACTAGGTCGTTGCTGTCTTCCCTATGAAGGGGATCTCCTGGACACTATCACACAGCCTTCCCCTAGCAGGGGGAGGCTACACTGATTCTAACTTCCTTCTCCACCCAGAATGCAGGATGTGGGGCCAGAAGGGGGGCTAAGCTGGAATAATCCATTCCAGCTCAGATTCACTAAACTGCACTTGCCAATGATTAAATGTTGATTTACCTTACGGTAAAAGCTTACACTGGCGCTGGTAGGTAGAAATGTGACACATAAAATACAGTGGCTGGATGAATATTCCGCTATAGTAAAAGATGGATATCATTGACAATCCAATGAATTAATCACCGCAATGATAATTACCTTTTCTCTGGATGTGGGCTGGAGAAATAGTCTAAGTTCTTTAAATATTTGCACGGTTCCCGTTCCTGTGTGTAGAGGGGTGTGAAGAGAGGAAAAAACTTCACTGCTCACCTGCTAGCATTCACACTGCTCCGGCCAGTAGCTGCGTGGTGCGAGGGAGCAGACTATGGGTTCGGCGTCCAGGATTTTCTGTGCGTGTGACGTCACCGCGAAGTACTACTGGTGCTCCCAGAGATCAAAGTTCATCCTTGCCAATGAGTTGCTGCCACCTACTGGTAACCAGGCTAATTACATGAACAATTGAATTTAACATAGATTTGTATACACATTTGTGGATGACATAATATAAATTACATCTGATGACATTATAAAGGCTCTTAGGAGATAGTAGCGGGGTAGAGGCGTGTAGTAACACAACTCTGGGGTGTTACATTCCCCCTTACTTTGAGTCAAGCCGCCCTCGGCTTGTGCTTAGGATAAGAGGAACAAGCTCTGGGGTACCCAAATAAATAAAAAGTGCTGCATGAAGTACACATAAAGACATATAAAGACAAACACATAACGGCTACTCTAAAGGTTCCTGCCCGCATGAGTAGGGTGTCTTATTAACAGTTTCCCTCTCGGTATAACCAGGTAACCAACGGTCTGCACTAAGCAATCATTACTGACTGAATTTTTTAGTATTTTGGATCCTAATACCAAAGAAAGCATGGGGGGGGGGGGTGTTTACTCTGTAATCCCACCATTGTGTAATGAAATGCTTGCAAATGGAAGGGTGGCTTTATCCTGTATTCCCTTGTCTGCACCAAAGTTGGAAATTAAGGCTTATAGCACGGTCACTATGATGACTATGGGTAGCTAGATGGCTCTAAGGCGGTGCGCTAGGCCTTAGGCAAAGGTACAGAAGGAGAAGGAGTATACTTCTCCCAACGCTTCTGGCAATATCACAGGAGGAGGGTATAATAATCCCATGGAACTCCTGGAAGACATGACAGGATGGGGGTGTAGTAGGAAGGAGGGGTATATTATTCCCCCAGCCACTCCCAAAACAGCGGGGTTATCCTTGTAGTTGCTGGAACTGCCTTGGGACTTACCACTTGTTCTACCTGGGTACCCAGGTTATGACACCAGGAATAGGCCATTTGTATTAGGCGTCCAAAGAGGCAGTCCGTTTAAAGAGAACAGAGCTATAAAGAAAAGTGACACAAAAGAAAGGTGCTACTGATCTGGCTAAGTTTAAAAGTTAAGTGCAATTTCACAAAAAATGCATAGAATCACATTGCGGCACCTGGAGAAGAATACACACAATGGGCATAAGTGCTTTAACGTTGCATAACCTGTAACGATTGAAGTAAAATAAGTGCAAAAGTATAAGTCACAAAGAGCTCAGGTATACGTTAGAGTCTTTTCTTTAGGTGCTGGCTTGTAATGTTGCAGAACTGTAACACAAAAAATATATATAAAAAATCTATTGTAATCCAACATGAGGTATAGCTTGGCTGATAGATGGAGTCAATTAAGTCCAGGCACAAAAAGGATAGATGAAAAAGGCCAGAATGTCAACAATAGACAGTAGGCAATGTTTCTTACCAGTCAAAATGTGTCCATGGCTTGGCTCCTATTGTCTCTGTAGCTAAACACTGGTTTCAAAGAATTCCCAATAACGGGCAGGTGGTTTACCTTTATTGGTCTGTTGGGATCTCTGCAAGGGCAGTTCCGAGTCTCCAGGGGTAGAAGAAGAGTCCTGGACTTGTGCAGGAGGATCAGCTGTCTGACTTGGAGTAGTCTCAGCAACTGGCATCAGCACTCGAATTTGAGGCTGGAGTAACCACTGAAGGGGGTCAAGAATGGAAGGCAACTCTGTTGGAGTCTTACTTTCTGAAGATAATGGCAGCTCGGGTGATGTATTCTCTACTCTTGGCTGCTCTTGAACAGGTTCCTGTAGGCATTTCTTGAGCCGGTTGCGATGTATTCGCTGAGTACCTTTATCCTCTCTCTTGATTTCGTAGACCTCCGATGAGGGGATGGTGACTATTGTATATGGCTCACGCTCCCAGCGACTATCTAGCTTGCTTACAGGGTGATTGCTTTTTAGCTAGACCTGGTCTCCAGGCTGTAAGGGTTCAGCATGTGCATGCATATCAAAGTCCTGTTTTTGTTTTCGTTGGGCCTTCTTTATTTTAGAGTCCACTATTTCTTTGGTGTCCTCCAGGTGCTTCTGATGCTCTTTGACCCACTCAGATTGGGGAAGGAGTGTTTCAGAGTCCGGCTCAGGGACGTCAAGGGCAAGATCTACAAGTAGACGGCCATGTCTTCCGAACATGAGGTAGTATGGAGTGTACCCAGTGTACCCATTCGGCCCTCTTGTGAGGTGGCACAGCCTTGAGCATGTTGATCAGTGTCTGGTTCATCTTTTCACACAGCCCATTCCCCTGAGGGTGGTATGCAGTGGTCCTCAGTTTTTTTGCAGTTGTACAAGGCACAAAGTTCATAGAATAACTGAGACTCGAATGCAAATTCCTGATCAGTAAGTATCTTGTCAGGACACCCATACGGCAGAATGAAGCTCTTCCACATGGCAGCAGCTGTAGTTTTTGCAGTTAAATCCTTTACAGGTACAGCCACAACGAACTTGGTATAGTGATCTATGATTGTCCTAGCATAGATGTTCCCAGATCTGCTGGGTTCCAGTTTCACGTGGTCAATGGCCACGATTTCCACTTCTACTCACTATTAGATGAAGGGGGACTCGCTGATCATGTCTTTCTCCTTTAGCCACGGCACAGGTGGGACACTGTCGACACAAAGTTTCAATGTCACTTCTCATGCCAATCCAGTAGAAGCGCCGTCTGATGGTGGCTTCCGTTTTTTGGGTTCCAAAGTGACCAGACCTGTTATGGTACATGTCCATCACCATCTTGGCATCTCTTTGGGGAACCACTATCTGGTGGAGGCGCTCAAAGGTGAATGGATCAAGCGTTCCCCTGAGGAGCAGGTCTCTTTGTAGGAAGAGTAGTTTCTGTTGTCGCCAGAGGTGAACTAGCTGTGAATCAGTTCTCCGCTGCGTATTCTCTGCGATACATGTCCACTGTTAAAATAATCCAACAGTTCTCCGATGGCTCTGCTCTCTGATTGTAGTTTAATCCAGAGCTCTTTCTCAACTGGAGTTGAGGGGTCACAGGTCTGGGGAAAACAAGTGACTTTAGAGGTCGGACGCCTAGTGTGTAGGGTCTCCTGCCGGGCAAATCAGGAGTAGAATATTGGCATTTCCATATCTTCCCACTGATCATCGGTAGAAATTGGTTCTTCCTGGGCAGGTAGCCTAGACAAAGCGTCGGCGTTGTCATTAGATTTGCCAGTCCGGTACTTAATGGTGAAGTTAAAGTTCGCTAGTCTAGAGGCCCATCCTTGTTCCAGAGCTCCCAGACGTGCAGTGTTCAAGTGAGCCAGCGGATTATTATCGGTGTAGACCGTGAAAGGTGCGGCAGCTAGATAATCCTTGAACTTCTCAGTTACAGCCCAGACCAAGGCTAGAAACGAGCTGTAGTTATGGTCATTCCACTCTGGCTCTCGTAGAGATCTGCTGGCATATGCGATGACTCTTTCAGTTCCAGCTTGTGTCTGGGATAGTACAGCTCCTAAACCTTTCTTACTTGTGTCAGTATAGAGGCAAAATAATTAGGCTGTAGTCAGGGTAGCCCAGGACTGGTGGTTCTGTAAGTTTTCCTTTCAACAGTCAGAAAGCAGCCTCTCTCTCTTCAGTCCACTCTAACGGTATTTTAGCATTCTGACAGCCTTTGGGGTGACACCTTTCACAAGCTCCTGGATGGGCTACGCAATCTGAGCGAAGTGCGGGATAAACCTCTGAGAGTAACTTGCAAATCCGAGGAAGCTCTTGACCTCTTTGATTGTTTTGGGGGCCGGCCAGCTTTGTACTGCAGCTATCTTGTCGGGGTCCGGTCTCATGCCCTCCGCACTCACAACATGTCCCAGATATTTCACCTGAGGCTTCAGTAAGTGTCACTTTGAAGGTTTTACTTTCAGTCCATGTTGGGCCAAAGTCTGGAACACTTCTGCCAAGTGTTGTAAATGCTCTTCGTGGGTCTTAGAGTAGACGATCACATCATCCAGGTACAGCAATACGGTCTCAAAATTTCTGTGTCCAAGACATCTTTCCATGAGTCTCTGAAATGTCCCAGGGGCGTTGCACAACCCAAATGGCATGTAGTTGAACTCGAACAGACCCATTGGGGTGGCAAAAGCTGTTTTTTCCTTATCTTCTGGTGCCATGGGGACTTGCCAATAGCCACTGGTTAGATCCAGGGTTGAAAAGTAAACAGCGGATCCCAGAGCTGCCAATTCGTGGCAGGGGGTACGCATCCTTGTGCGTAATGTTGTTGATCTTACGGTAATCCACACAGAAACGGATGGTTCCATCCTTCTTTTTTACCAGGACCAGGGGAGCAGCCCAGGGGCTGTGGCTATCCTGGATGACGCTAGCTGTCTTCATATCCTGCTGGTACAAGGCAGGAGGTACTGGTCTGTTTCTCTTTTTGATTGGAGGATGAGTGCCAGTTTGAATGGTGTGCTGTATTAAGCGAGTCTGACCATAGTCCAGAGAATGTTTGTTGAAGACTTGATGGTGCTGTTTGACTAAGTCCAGCACACCTTCGATCTGTTCAGAAGAGGTGGTGGTATCCCCAATATGTAGTTTGGCCCACCAGGGCCGGCAGGTCTTTGGCTTTCTCCACTGTTTGGAGTTATTGTTGGGCGGCAGCAGTAGGGGAATCCAGGATATCCTGCTGACGGATGTGATATAGGCAGGCCACTGGGTAGTGCTTTTTTAATTTCACAGCTTCATCACCTAGATTGACTAAGCATATGGGTACCTTTCCTTGGGACACGGTGACCACGCTCCTAGCGGCTAGGACAAGGGGGTGATCCTGAAGATGTATTGGTTCCACAAGGGCCTGATAATCCTGACCTTGGATACCGATGCAAGCCTTGCACCATATCAGAGTCTCTGCTCCAGGCTGGAGTTTGATAGGTTGAGCATCCTTGATGCGGACACGGCAGATTTCGCCCTGTTGATTGCTGACTTTTTGTTGGGCAACTAGCACTCGGATGGTCTGGTTTATAACACATTGAGTTGCACGGGGTGCAGTCAGTAGAGTTTTTTTTAAGGCTTTCAGCACTTCAGTGTAACAGTTGCCGAGTACATTCATCCCCAGGACCACAGGGCAATGGTCATCTTCCGGGACCTGAATCACGACTACCCCTTGGCATGGGAGTTCGGTATCTTAAATCTGTAAGGTAGGTTCCCAGTAACCTAGTATAGGCACCAGTTTGCCATTGGTAGCTATGATGTGGAGCCAAGATTCAGGAGGTTGCGTCAGCTGGGCTCCGTTTCGGCATGTGTCAAATGCTACTTGACGGATGGTAGTCACTTGAGATCCAGAGTATGGTGCTCTGGCAGACAGATTATAACCCTTAACAGTCTTTAGCAAGGTTATTTGGACAGCAGTACTCACTCAGATCCACAGATGGTGTTTTTTCCAGAGTCCATGGCAGAAAGAGTGTGTTTTCCCTTTTCCAAGATGGCCACCACTTCACTTCCTGTATGGGCAAATGCAGCGATTTCTATGTCCTCCTGGGAACTTGTATTCAGCACTTTAGTTCCTGCTGCTGTAGGAATTATTTCTCTGTGGAGGTGGAATGTTTGGTTCCCTCCCCTCTGCTAGGTGGATGTATCTAAGATGGCCGATTAACCCTTTCTCTGACACTGTCCTGCAACTGATGCAGACCCACACTCTTCAGCAGTAAGTACATGCATCAAAAGTCTTTTTCTTCTGGGGGTTTGGTGATTACTGTAGCCTGTGGTATATAGGCACGAAGGTAAATCCTGTTTGTGACGCCACTTTTTAATGCAGTGACCAGGAACGGGTTCGCTGACGCCACTTCTAGTGCAGTGGCCGGGTCAGGTGGATAATATATCCTGTCTTTGTTCGTGATGCCGATTGCAGCGTGTGCAGGGTACTATCCCAGGGCCCTTCCAAGGTGTTATAATGCACGTCCCAGATTAGGGAATGCCAGAGTGGTGTAATGGCCTATAATGTCTCTGTAGGATAGGGATAATTGTGTCACGGTGTCTCCTACCTGGGTACCGCTGGACTCCTGGCTCACTTGCAATAAATTTGAGTGTAGTGATAGTAGGAGTAATAGAGGAACTTGGCAGAATAACTGATTTCCAGACCTTTAGATGAAGTTCAAACGTTTCTTTACTTGTCATAACTTGCTTTCAAGCGGTATACAGCTTTGGTCTCTTGGTCCCAGCAGGCTTTGGCAATCATTGGCAGGAATAAGTACATCTGCTTTAAATGTGGAGCTTGCAGGATTAAACGTCTGCTTGGTAGCTCTGTAACTGTGGCAGGGATAGCTTTTGCACTTATCTGGTCCCTTCTGCTGTGTGGGGACAGACTAGCTGAGGAGGAATACGCTTCTCCTAGGACTCTGGACTTAACTCACAGATGGATTCTCAGGGTATGCTTTCTTCCTGGAACTCTGCAGGTTGTCTGTAGTTTCTGCTTTTCTCATCCAGCTGAGCTGAAGGTGCTCAAGCTGGGTACATGGCCACGTCTCAGCCGAGACTAGGTCCTTGCTGTATTCCCTATGCAGGGGATCTTCTGTACACTATCACACAGCCTTCCCCTAGCAGGGGGGAGGCTACACTGACTCTAACCTCCTTCTCCATCCAGACTGCAGGATGTGGGACCAGCGCACCCGTCCACAGAAGGGGGGACTGAGCTGGAATAATCCATTCCAGCTCAGATTCACTAAACACTAAACTGTACTTGCCAATGAGTTGCTGCCACCTACTGGAAACCAGGCTTATTACATGAACAATTGAATTTAACATAGATTTGTATGCACATTTGTGGAGGACATAATATAAATTACATCTGATGACATTATAAAGGCTCTTAGGAGATAGTAGCGGAGTAGAGGCGTGTAGTAACACAACTCTGGGGTGTTACATACTCGCCAGGAAAGATTTTCAACCGAAACATTGTTAATCCATATTGACATGGTGGGAAAACCTTGAGTGTTGACCTCATTTATATAACCCTATAGGGGAACTCTTAATTACTAAAGGAGGTCCCATATTTAGATCCTCCATCAATTAGCCAGAATGTTGTTGGAGGACTCAGTTTGTTCATACGTTGCATTGGGCACCATGTAATACCTAATTTCCCTTGTGGTGGCACTGCATGGAATTGAGCACTTGCTGCTGGCTCACTCACTCATCGCTGGTGATCGCTGACGATCAGCTTATTGTCTTCAGACCCTTCTTACTAATAGTGATTGCCATGGTGGACAACCCCTTTAAAGAGGTTATCCTACACTGAACAGACCTCTTCAAGAGTGGCTGGAGCTGTGGTGGGTTTCATACTTATCTGGTCCCAACCTCTGGATTCCAGCTGCATTTCTCCACGGCCACCTCCGCAGGTCCTGGGTTTCTGGGTATCAACATCCTGTTCATGGGCGTCATGTGACCGCTGCCGCCAATCACTGGCTACAGCGGTGACCTGTTACCCACATCACTGGGTCACACGAGGACCTCAGCATATTGTTACCATATTTAATGCCTCATTCGTTTTGTCATGTCTTCCTCTGCCACAGTTGAACAGCACAGCAGTTCACCCCTGGTCAGTCCTATGTCTCCGCGCTCCCTTTCATCCAATCCGTCCTCACGAGACTCGTCTCCCAGCCGCGACTACACCCCCGCAGTCAGCAGTCTCCGCTCCCCCATCTCCATCCAGCGATCAGGAAAGAAGTATGGCTTCACCTTGAGGGCCATCCGAGTATACATGGGAGAGAGTGACGTATACAGCGTTCAGCATATAGTTTGGGTAAGTCTGGGCATAGTGGGTAGTAGCTACTGATCGCATTATTTTTGGGGATTTGTTTTTATGATATAGTATAAATCATCATAACATTGTTCTACCAGATTTATTTTGTAGTATTTTTGTGTACTTATAATATTTTGTTCAATTTTTATTTCTTTTTTTTGGTAGAAGGGATGACCTAAAAACTACAATTCTGATATTTTTTCCACCAGGGGACATGTGATCCCCTTCTCGCTGCTTTATAATATACTTCAATACTTCTTTATTGTAATGTATTATGCCTGTCAGTGCTACACAGATAGGCAGCCTAATAGACTTAAAGAGATGTGATCGCTCACCCTATGATTCGGTACCACAAGGATTGAGTGTCCACAGTGCTCATGGGGAATGGGGTTAACCTGTGAATTTGGGCATCGTTCACATGAGAAATTATGTATAGCTAGAGGTATATTAAAGGGTGCACCCAGGATAGAACTTGTATGCCATGAGGAAGGATGTTTTTGTACATCTGAAACTCTGAAATGCATAGTATGTCTATCTACTGACATACCTGTTGGATGTTTTTAATGAGTGTCTAAATAAAGGAATCATTGAGTTTTAAGGACAACGAATGCCAGAGGATTATTCCAGAGCTAAGTTGATGATTATAGCCTTATAGACTTACATGCAAGGCAGACCTGGAGGGCATTTCTTAAGGCCTCTTCTGTAAAAACCAAATGAAATCTCAGATGCAAATCATTGAATCTAATTCATCCTCGTCTTCTTAGGAATTAACACATCTACCTTGTCTTCTTTCCAGCATGTTGAGGATGGAGGTCCTGCTCATGAGGCAGGGCTGTGTGCTGGTGACCTTATTACTCATGTCAATGGAGAACCTGTGCATGGTTTGGTACACACAGAGGTGGTTGAGCTGATCCTGAAGGTAGGGCCTTTGTGAAAAAGTCAAAAACATCCTCCTTCAGTAGTTCTGTTTATACTGACGTGCACTGATACCCCATATTTCCTTCCATAGAGTGGTAACAAGGTGCTGGTCACCACAACACCTTTTGAGAACACATCAATCAGGACTGGTCCAGCCAGGAGGAGCAGCTACAGGTCCAAGATGGCCCGGAGAAGCAAGAGGAGTATAGGAAGAGAAGGGCAAGAGAGGTAAGAGATGTGAGGTGCATTGTTTGTGGATATGCACAGTGAGCTAAAGAAGTTTATAGATCCAGAAAGGAAATATATGAGGAGCTGGCGAAAAACTGCAGGTCAATGGTGCATGGGGTGGACAACCACAGTGACAGAAACCATGAACAAGCCTTTGAGGCCCATAGGTTTCGGAGAAACACTCTCTATAGTCACCAGGAATCAACTTGGTGGTGTCTAATAATGTATTGTCAGATATTGGGTAGAAGGTCATCTAGAATTTCTTCTCTTTTTTTCCATTCCTTCTTCTTTCTGTTCTGTCTCTTAACAGTAAGAAGCGCAGTTCTCTTTTTCGTAAGATCACCAAGCAGTCCAATCTGCTGCATACCAGCCGCTCTCTGTCTTCTCTCAGCCGCTCTCTGTCCTCTAGTGACAGTCTGCCAGGATCTCCTACTCACAGCCTCTCTGCCCGTTCTCCAACTCACAGCTATCGATCAATGGATTCTGCATATCTAGGTAGGGTTGATGCTCTTGAAATGGGTTAAGGTCTTCTGTACTATATACCAGAGAAAGATATTAGGGGATTAGATTTCCACTTATCACTTTGAAAAGGCCGCTACAATTTTTTGGGGAACCAGTACTAATTCTCTTTATTTTCTTGTTTTCTAATAGGTGCCTCATCACAAGGCAGTTCCCCTTCTTCTAGCACTCCCAATTCCCCTGCCCCTCCTCCACCATCTTCCTCAACATCTTGTGCCTCTACATCCTCCTCCACATCCTCTCCAGCACCGCCCTCTCCCCACATTCGTCCCAGTACGCTACATGGCCTGTCCCCAAAACTTCACCGCCAATACCGTTCCGCACGTTGCAAGTCTGCTGGTAATATGCCGCTTTCTCCTCTGGCTCATACTCCATCACCTACTACTGCCTCCCCTCCTCTGCTTCCAGGTCACAGTGTAGGAAGCAGCCTGACCACACAGAGCTTCCCTCCAAAGTTGCATCCTTCCCCTCCTGTCTCCCGTCCACGTCCTAAGAGTGCAGAACCTCCACGTTCCCCTCTCCTAAAGAGAGTGCAGTCTGCAGAGAAGTTGGGAGGAGGGGGGAGTGGAGGAGCACCTAGAAAACAGGAGCCAGGAGGCGGTGGTGGAACTCCAGATGGAGAACTAGGCGAAAACCTTGGAAGTAGATCTCAAGCAGTTAGAAGAGTAGGCAGACAGGAATCCCCACGGAGCTTATGTGCAGGAGATCTCTTGGTAGATAGTTTAGAGAGACTGGATGCTGACTTGGGAACAGGAATATTACAGACAGAGGGACACAAAGGTACTGAGGGTAAAGTTCAAGTAGTGGGAAAAATAGGTGCAGTAGTCCGAAGTCCTGCTACGTTTTCTCCACAAGAGCCTCCATCTACTGCAATGTCTGCCCTTCCAACACAGGGTGACCCTTCCCATGCTATGGTGGGGAGATGCCAGGTGAAAACTCTAAGTCCTGTGCAGGAACACGAGGGCAGAAGAGGTGAAGGAGAAGAAGGTATAGGAGAAGGAGAAGGGAAAAAAGGAGAAAAGGGAGAGGAGGATGAAGAACATTGTAGAACCACAAGAGAAAGGTGGTACCTAGAAGTGGTGGAAGAATTGACCACTGTCGGTAAAAGCACACCTCATGCTACCACGAAAGGCGTGCCTTCCAATCTCACAGACTGTTCACATTCTGTCAGACCCAAAAGTGCTGATTTCAACCAAATGAAGAGTGCACCCACCTGTTTCCCGCATGTACAGCCCGACGTCAAGCACCCTGTAATGAATAAAGACCATGAAGCTTCTTCTGTAAAGTCGTCTACTCCTAAAATATCAAGCACTTCATCTCAACAAGCTGAAATAAAGTATCCAGACCCCAACAATATAAAATGTGATCCGTCCTGCAATATTAAGGATGAGAAGCCAATGGCTGACATTCAAAAATATCCATCTCAATCTCGATCCACTGGAAAACAAACTGAAACATTCCAGTCCGCCTCCTCTCACCCTGTTAGATTAAGAGATGATCTAAAGGTCTCCGCCTCCAGCACAAATGGTTTAAAGCCTAGTCTAACACAAACCTCCAAGACCAGTGAATCTACAAAAGCCTCTCCAGCTATCCCCACCCCAGAAAATGTGAAGGGAATTGGGCCTACAACTGAGATTCCTCCATTGCTTCTGCCGGGTCCACCAGCTATTTCTCCCATAAGTATCCAGATAACCAAAGCTGAAAATGAACAAATAAGAGGGACTACCACAGTGACCAATAACATAACACTGGGTGTAAAAGAAGTGAGTCAAACGAAGGTGACCAACATTCTCCCTGCTGTTAAAGTGACTGTTGGAGAAGATAAGGTGGTGTCCACCCAAACATCTCAGCCTACTCTAAGTACAACCGAGAAGAGCCAAGCAAACAAAACCACAGGCCTGACTAGTGCACCAGAAAGTGACAAGACCAAGGTGGCCATAGCTATTAATAAGGTCAGTTGCACTGAAATTGTGCAGACCAGCTCTACTGATAACACCCCAGTTATTAGTAAGCCTTCAGGATCAGAATATGACAAGACAAGGGGGACAACCAAGCTATCGAGTACTCCGAAAACTAGTGAAGAAACAATTATCCGGACAAAGTTGACCACAGCTGCTTCTGATAGTAGCATCAGTAAAATTCTCAGTGATCAGTCTAAGAAGACCACCATCTCTCCAAGCTTTGATAGGGTAAGCATGGTGGACAGCACCCAAGTCAAAGTTCCTCCTGTACTATCATGTCATAAACCCCTGACCGGGGTAGGTGACCAAATGACCAAAACCATTACAGGCAGTTCTGATACTGACCAAAAGCAGAGTAAGGTGTTCACAGTTTCTACTAAGATGACAGAAGGTCAACCCAAGGAGCCACCAGTAACAATTAAGATGAGTGGTGCTGAGAGCAATGCCCAGAGCCCAACTGCAAAATCTCCAAGCCCCCAGACGGCCGCAACCACAGTCACAAGTCAGCGCCGCTCCTAAGGAATGCGGTTTCTTGTCTTCGTCAGGGTGAACAGATATGAATTTAGCCCCTGTATATTCAGGAGTGATAATGACTAGGGGTCAAGTGTTCTATCTGCCCCACACTGGATTCTTGAAATGAGCCTTATTGTCCCCTATAGACTCTGCGAGAGGTGGGGGCTGCACAGGCGTGTATGTGTGTGTCTGTGTGTGTGTCTGTGTATCCGTGTGTTTGTGCTGTGCCTTAATCGTTATTTAGTTGGGGGGAAAAAAAGTTACTGCACATACACACACAATTAGCGCTAGAAACTAAAGAGATGGTAGAGGGACACTCAGCAGGTCTGACCATGGACCTGTTCCAGACAAACATAGGAGTCAACCATTTTGTTTGCCAGAAACTGTGGCAACCTTACCCTACAAAATGGTTGACTCCAGTCCTTGTTGCTGACCAGGCCCCTTAAAGGGAGGGTTAACGAGTAATGAACTGCAGGTTCCTGCCATGCCCCCTGCATGACATCACTGCCACCACCAT
Source organism: Bufo bufo (assembly GCF_905171765.1). NCBI lineage: Eukaryota > Metazoa > Chordata > Amphibia > Anura > Bufonidae > Bufo > Bufo bufo. The sequence goes on along the minus strand of NC_053389.1, from coordinate 793,197,177 downwards.
TACCCCTTCCCGAGACCTCATTCTGTGTTCAAACGTCCCGACCAATGACATCACCTCCCAAGCCTATGATGTCATCATGAGCCTGCGCCATGTCCGGTGATGTCCTGCCATGCCTTGTCTTATCTACATATAGAAACTTACGTCTATACATATGGAGTATATTTATCTGGACGCACTATATATAAAGATCTATATAAATATATAAATATATTGTCTATAGGGGCTCCACTATTTCTATGCAAGAAGATTTATGGTCAATTTAACCTTGTCAGTTCCTGGCTGGCCGCTTTGGTTCACTGTCGGCACTGTGGAGGTTAGTTTGTGAACTATTGTAATTTTTTTTTAATTTATTTACTTTTGTGTATTTTTTTAATCAATAAAGCTGTGCCCCGCTAACCTTATGTCCCACTTATCTTTATTCTGTACCTTTTTGGCTGTATATTAGCTATATTAACTTACTTACCCTGCCGGGGCGGGTTACAGGGAAGCAAAGCTTACAGTTCATTGGCTAGTCTTTGGCAGGGGTATGCCCTTGGAACTTAAAGGTACTGCACCCACCCTTGACGGTACAATAAAGTACAATGCTCCATTCAAACTCTTTCTCACTGCAATGAACCGCTTGGTACTCCCCTCGTAGAGATCAGTGGTTGAACCCACAGCAATCAGACATTTATCAGCCAACCTACAGACAGACGGCTCCATTTTGTGTTTTGTACAATTTTTTTTACCATATTCACTTCCGTATCTATTCCCAGGTTGTCCTTATGGTACATAAGGTGCATTCAGAATGTCTTCAGAACCTTTCACTTTTTTCACATTTTGTTATGTTGTGGCTTTGTGCTAAAATAAAATAAAAAATATTCAAATTTGCCCTATCATTCTGCACTCAATATTCCAAGCAAATGAAAACAGAATTTTGGAAATTTTTGTAAACTTATTAAAAAGTTAAAACTGAAATGTTATCAATTTATCATGTAGGGAAAGTTAATACAAATCAGTTACTAATGTATTGTGTATTGTAAGAATATTTTAAGTACTGATTGGTTCTGTCCCCTTTAATTCGCTTTTATATTACTTTTAATATTCTGTATAATAAAGTTTCCCTTGTAATGTAGTGGGTTAGAGAAGTACCCATCCCCCATTGTGCTGATAAGACCATATTTCTGAGTCATCTCAGAGATATGCGTGATGCATACGGGAGGAGGGGCTGGTGGGAATAAGTCTGGTTTGCACACATACCTTTTGGGGACTCCAGTTGGAACTTTATCCTAGGTAGGATGTAAGTATTGATTGCCCTATCTCTTGTACACCCTGGGAAATTGGTCATTGGTATAACGTGGTATACAGCCATGTGTTATAGCATGACCGACGGAGTCTCACCCCATATTACATGTTGAATATTTAGGCTAGTGATGTATTTACTTTTTAGTAAATATACTGTATTTATTCACTTAGCCTGAGTAAGCTTATTCATTCTCTAATCTTTTGAATTCACATTACAATTGTAAGAAATATGATTATCGACAATATTAAATAAGATAATAATATTGAGCAATAATAATATTCCTACCTAAGTTCTAGGGGGCGTCAGCAAAGAAAGCACACCAACAAAAGGGTATATTGAGAAAAAGAGAGAAAATGTATTATATACAGAGTTGATTGTGCAGCATTAATATTGATAAGACACAAATAAACCAATTACCATAACATAAAAGAAAACCACTTTAAGCAATAAAACTGATATTTAATAAATCATAACACACCTATATATGTAGTGTAACAGCGGCTGCTGTACACCCCTGTTTCCCTGCTTACCACCGTGGTCCCGGGCGCCGTGCTCAGCGGTGATCTGTGGCCCATTCACCGCTGCTCTGGGCTCTGTTTGTGTAGATGCTGTGGTTCTGAGGATCTGCTCCACAGTTTCATCTCAACCCTGGCCACAGCATGCTTGCTGCTGGTTTTTTGCAGCACTTCCTTAAGGGCCGGCGCGCGTCACTTCCTGGGTTTTATGGGTTAGGTCATGTGACCTCGCTGACCAATCCTAGCCCTCATGCACATATATAAGTGGCTCAGCTCCCTTCCCAGATGCCGCAGTTTCAAGGTCCTTGTGCTCTGCTTAGGTTCCTGATAACCACTTCTGTTCCTGGATTCTGTTACTCGTCTGATCCCTGCCAGCTTGCCTTGACTCTCCTGTTGCCGATCCGGATTGCCTGACCTGTACCCGTGCCTCCTGCCCTGACCTTTTGCCTGTCTGACTACGTCTCTGCCTCATCCTTCGGTCCTGCACTGTTGCTCCTGGTAACGACTCTGCCTGCCTGACAACACCTGTACCTTTGGTACCTTTGTTAGGTACCTCCTGGTCCACCTGAACCAGCTGACTCGTGTGCCTATCCTCAAGAGGTAGCGACCTGCTGTTCCGCTCGGGAAAGTCTATCCCCACCATCAGGGGTATTGTGAAGAATCGAGGGGTCCACTTAGACAACGCCCTTAGAGGAGGTAGGACACGTGGCACAGTGGGTTCACACCCGCTGGTTCGTGATATGTAGGAAAGAGACACCATTAAATCACAAGACTATTTCACAGATTCCTGGCCTAAAGAATCCTGGATATAAATCACAAAAACAAAACCAGTTAGCAAAACAATATTCCACCACCTAAAAACAAGGCATAATAACCATTCAGTAATGAAGAGTCATTCACATAGCTACCAGAATATGGTTCCTTTTGGCCACACTGCTCACAAGCCACCTTCTTCCCAGGAAGGCTCCCAAGACCTGTCTCTATGCCAAATTTTGGATCTTGGAACTCACTCCCCCTCCCATCAGCAAATATTTCCTGCTTCAAAGGCTGGTTTTGATCTCTGTGTGTTCCCTCCCAATATGCAGCAGAATAAGGGATCCGCAAAACACAGACACTGGCAATGTGCATTCCGCAATTTGTGGACCGCACATCGCCGGCACTATAATAGAAAATGCCTAATCTTGTCCGCAATTGCGGACAAGAATAGGACATGTTCTATTTTTTTGTGGAAACGGAAGCACGGATGCGGAAGTGCGGATCCGCAAATGCGGATGCGGACAGCACATTCCGGCCCCATTGAAAATGAATAGGTTTGCACCCGTTCCGCAAAATTGTGGAACGGATGCGGACCCATTTTGCGGACGTGTGAATGGACCCTAAAGCCTCTTTCACAAAACCGTATGACTTTTTCAGTGTTTTGCGGTCCGTTTTTCATGGATCCGTTGTTCCGTTTTTTGTTTCCGTTGTGTTTCCGTTTCTGTTCCATTTTTCCGTATGGCATCTACAGTATACAGTAATTACATAGAAAAAATGGGGCAGGGCATACAATTTTCAATAGATGGTTCCGCAAAAATGGAACAGATACGGAAGTCATACGGATGTATTTCTGTATGTGTTCCGTTTTATTTTTGCGGACCCATTAACTTGAATGGAGCCACGTTACGTGATTCGCGGGCAATAATAGGACATGTTCTATCTTTCAACGGAAATACGGAAACGGAATGCATACAGAGTACAATCCGTTTTTTTTTTTGCGGAACCATTGAAATGAATGGTTCCGTATACGGACCGTATACCGAACGCCAAAACAGCTCGTAAACGGGGGGAAAAAAACCGGTTGTGTGAAAGAGGCCTAAGTGTTGCATTTTCCCACAACATGCATATTATGACAACTCTATTCTCCCGGCATTTGCACATTGTGATGAGATCACACTGACTAGAGACATGACGACCAATTGTTTTCCAATCTAGTACTGTATATTAACTCCTGTTAGGGAGCTCCCTCACTACCACTGAACTTAAAAACATAAACACTCATACACCCTGCATCCCGACATGTTTCGCTGGACACCCAGCGTCTTCAGGGGATCGTGACCTGCACCATCCCCTGCAGACGCTGGGTGTCCAGCGAAACATGTCGGGATGCAGGGTGTATGAGTGTTTATGTTTTTAAGTTCAGTGGTAGTGAGGGAGCTCCCTAACAGGAGTTAATATACAGATAATATAGGCGACAAGAGGAAGATAGTTACAAACCAAATACTGAGAAAGTAAATAGAGGAGAGGACGGCTCACCCCTGATTCAAACCAAATACAGGCTGTAACCAATACTGGCACTGAACAATTGCTGTGAAGCAACAGCGATAACATTGTCATATGTAAAAAAAAAGACGAAGCGACCCACACCACTGATAGCTTTAATTTGTCTCCGTACTGTTAGCTTTAACCAATACAGGATTTCAAAAGTAAATAATAAATAAAAGTAAAGTTTTAGGTATATCCAATAGTACATGATTAAAAGACGTATATGGGTCCGGTTGGACCACCAGTTAGTTCACTGACTGTGGAAACTTCACGCTGGACCTCAAGCAACTTGGATTGTGTGCCTCCCACTCTGGGACCTTGATTTCCAAATAAAATGCAAAATTTACTTTCATCTGAAAACATGACTTTGGACCACTGAGCAACAGTCCAGTCTTTTTTCTCCTTAGTCCAGGTAAGAGACTTCTAATGTCTCTGGGTCATGAGTGGCTTGACACAAGGAATGTGACATTTGTAGCCCATGTCCTGGATATGTCTATGTGTGGTGGATCTTGAAGCACTGACTCTAGCCGCAGTCCACTCCTTGTGTATCTCTCCCAAATTCTTTAATGGTCTTTTCTTGACAATCCTTTCAAGGCTGTGGTTATCCTTGTTGCTTGTGCACCTTTTTTTTTACCACACTTTTTCCTTCCACGCAACTTTCCATTAATGTTCTTGGATACAACACTCTGAACAGCCAGCTTCTTTAGCAATGACCTTTTGTGGCTTCCCCTCCTTGTGGAGGGTATCAATGACTATCTGCTGGACAACTGTCCAGACAGCAGTCTTCCCCATGCAAGTCTTTGCAGGTGTTTTCTGTTGATTAGCTGATTATAGTGTGACAAAATGAGTCTACAAGACTGAACGTCTTCACCATATTCTAATTTTCTGAGATCCTGACTTTTGGGATTTCATTAGCTGTAAGCCAGAATCATCAACATAAAAAAAAACCACTTGAAATAGATCACTCTGTGTGTAATGAATCTATAGAATATATGAGTTTCACTTTTTGAATTTAATTACTGAAATACATTAACTTTTCAATGCTATTCTAATTTATTGAGATGTACCTGTAATCAGGGAAAAAGGGCCTTGGTAAGAGAGGTGACCAAGAACCCAATGGTCACTCTGGCTGAGCACCAAAAATTCTGTGTGCCGATCAGAGAAACTTCCTGAAGGTCAACCATCACTGCAGTAGGGTTGTTGCAATACCAAAATTTTGATTCGGTTTTGATACCATATTGCGATACTTGATACCATTCGATACCACGGAAAAAAAAAAAATACCAAAAAAAGCCACATGCAGTCTGCATTTTATGGAACATCCGGCCCATAATCGAACAGTCCTATCCTATTTTTTGGGGGGACAAGGTGACAAAAAAAAATGGGGAATCACGCAATTATTATTATTTTTTTCTGTTATGGCGTTCACCGCATAGGAGAAGACTTTTTGGACGTGGCGATATGTGATATGTTTATTTATTTATTGTTTATATATTTTATATGTAAAATTGGGAAAAGCGGTGATTTATACTTAATATTTTGGTGTTTTTTTTATAATTTTTTTTAAACTTTTTATTTAATAACTATTTCCCCCCTTAGGGGCTAGAACCTGAGATCTTTTAATCCCTTGTCCTTTTCACCCTAACAGAGCTCTATCAGGGTTAATAGGACTTCACACTCTCCCTGCTGCCCTGGGCTTTGTGCACACAGCAGCAGGGAGGTTACCATGGAAGGCTTCAGTAGCGTCCTGGCTGCCACGGTAACTGATCAGAGCCCCAGGATTACACTGCTGGGGCTCCGATCACAACGACCACTGCACCACCAATCAATAGGAGGGGAGGGGACCCTGTGGCCACTGCCACCAATGATTTTAATACTGGGGGGGTTAAGGGGCTTGGGGCGCAGTGCGCCACCAATGATAATTAACGTCTGAAACAGATACAGGAGGCGGGTGCGGCGGCAGAATCACATAGCCTGCACCCGACCTCTATGACAGGGAGCCGCGATCCGCGGCAGTTAACCCCTCAGGTGCAGCACCAAGATTCCTGTCACAGAGGTCGGGAGCAGGCTATGTGATTCTGCCGCCGCACCCGCCTCCTGTATCTGTATTAGACGTTAATTTTCATTGGTGGCGCAGTGCGCCTGCCCCTCCTCCGCCCCTCTCTCCTCTTCGGCAGCGGCGGCACAGGGGGAGGGAGAGAGTGACTGCTGCTGAGGGAACATGACGCGCGCTGACAGCAGCATGCTCCATGTTCTCTGATACTGGGCTGCGCAGCAGCGCAGCCTACTATCGATAAAAGGCAAATCCCGGTACCCGCAACAACCCTACACTGCAGCACTCCACCAGTCTGGGCTTTATGGCAAAGTGGCCAGAAAGAAGCTTCTCCTTAGTAAATGACACATGAAAGCCATCTGGAGTGTGTAAAAAAGCACCTAAAGGACTGTAAGAAATAAGATTCTCTGGTCTGATGAAACCAAGAATGAACTTTTTGGCCTCAATTCTAACAGACATGTCTGGAGAAAACCAAGCACCGCTCATCACCTGCCCTACAGTGAAGCATGGTGGGGGTGCAGGGAGACTAATCAGATTTAAAGGAATGCTGAATGGAGCAAAGTACAGAGATATTCTTAATGAAAACCTGATCCAGAGCTCTGGACCTCAGACTGGGCTGAGGGTTCACCTCCCAACAAGGTAATGACACTAAGCACACAGACAAGATCAAATTTATGAATGTCCTTGAGTGGCCCAGCCAGAGCCCTGACTTCAACCCAGTGTAACATCTCTGGGGAGTCCTGAAAATAGCTGTCTACTGACGGCCCCCATCCAACCTGACAGAGCTTGAGAAGATCTGCAGAGAAGAATGGTCGAAAATCCCCAAATCTAGGTGTGAAAACCTTGTGGCATCATCCCCAAGAAGACTGGAGGCTGCAATCACTGCCAAAGGGGCTTCAACAAAGTCCTGAGTAGAGGGTGTGAATACTTATGTCAATGCAAGATTTTAGTTTTTCATTTTCAATAAATTACCAAAGATTTCAAGCACTCTGTTTTTACTTTCTCATTATGGGTGATTTTCAAGAGTTCACGTTACTGTACTGGTAGGGTTGCTGTGCTTAGTAGACAGGTCCCAACTACTGTACTTGTCAGAGTGACTGGAAACTGAGCAAATCAAGATCATGACTCTGTGTCCAATCCCAGAGCTAAGAGGGGGTTTTGAGACAGCTTTTTACTATGAACCATGCCTGAGCTTGCACTAAGTATTCTAGGCTCTATACTGTGTGGCTCAATGCTGACATTTCTGGATATCTGACTTTTTGTTTTTTGGATTTACTCTTTTGCCTGCCGTTCCTGTTTATATTGACTCTCTTGGTAACTGGGCCGGCTCTCCTTTACTATTTGTGCTCTACATTTACTGTGTATGTCTTTTCCTGGTTTTGACCCTGCTTGTTTTTGGACCTTCTTGGTTTTCCTGGAAGGTGTGCACCTTGTCTGCCCCCCATTCTAAAATTTGACAGCCATCTCCTGGAGGGGATGGTCTATTGATAGGCTCAAGGCAGAGGGGACTTCATAGTAAAGCTCCACCTCCTGGGTACTTGCCAGGAGCAGAACCTGGCAGAATAAAACTTTACTGCTCCTTAATATAAAAGCTCCACAAAAGCTATATTTGTACTGTTCTCTTAAGCCCCTGTCTAGTGCTGTCAGCAGTTTAGCATGGTCAAAACTGCTGACAGATCCCCTTTAACCCCTTAAGGACACGGCCATATTTCACCTTAAGGACAAGGCCATTTTTTGCAAAGCTGATCAGTGTCACTTTATGTGGTAATAACTTTAAAACGCTTTGATCCAGGCCATTCTGAGATTGTTTTTTCGTTACATATTGTACTTCATGACACTGGTAAAATGGAGTAAAAATAATTCTTTTTTATTTATAAAAAAAATACCAAATTTACCAATAATTTTGAAAAATTTCCAAATTTCTCTACTTTTTATTGGGAATGACATTTTATTTTTTGGGGACGTTACAAGGCTTAGAAGTTTAGAAGCAAATCTTGAAATTTTTCAGAAAATTTCTAAATCCCACTTTTTCAGGACCAGTTTAGGTCTGAAATCACTTTGTGAGGCTTACATAATAGAAACCACCCAAAAATGACCCAATTTACTATTTTGGGGTGCGTATGACTTTTTGATCGCTTGCTATTACACTTTTTGTTATGTAAGGTGACACCGTTTTTTTTTTTTTTTTTTTACGGTGTTCACCTGAGGGGTTAGGTCATGTGCTATTTTTATAGAGCAGGTTCTATTGGACGCGGCGATACCTAATATGTATACTTATTTTTTATTTACTTAAGTTTTACACAATACCGGCATTTTTTAAACAAAAAAAATGATGTTTTAGTGTCTCCATATTCTGAGCCATAGTTTATTTTTTGGGCGATTGGCTTAGGTAGGGGCTAATTTTTTGTGGGATGAGGTGACGGTTAGATTGGTACTATTTTGTGGGGCATACGCCTTTTTGATCACTTGGTGTTGCACTTTTTGTTATGTAAGGTGACAAAAATGGCTTTTTTTTTTACACCGTTTTTATTTTTATTTTTTTATGGTATTTATCGGACAGGGTGGATCATGTGATATATTTATAGAGCCGGTCATTACGGACGCGGCGATACCTAATATGTGTGTTTTTGTTTTTTTTCTGTTTTTTATTATAAAATAAGGGGAAAGGGGTGTTTTTTTTTTTCTTTTTTTACTTTATTCATTTTATTACTTTATTCATTTTATTAAAAACACTTTTTTTTCTTTACTTTATGGGTCCATTCACACATCCATGTGTGTTTTGCGGATCCACGGATCCGCAAAACACGGACAGCGGCAATGTGCGTTCCGCATTTTGCGGACCGCACATTGCCGGCTCTAAGAGAATATGCCTATTCTTGTCCGCTATTGCGGACAAGAATAGGACATGTTCTATTTTTTTCAGGATCGGAATTGCGGACCCGGAAGTGCGGGTCCGCAATTCCAGATCGGGGCCGCACGTCGTGTGGCCCCATAGAAATGTATGGGTCCGCAATTCCGTTCCGCAAAATGCAGAATGGAATTCTGGATGTCTGAATGGAGCCGTATTGTAATGCATTGCAGAGGGGATCAGACCCCCAAAAGTGAACGTCAGAAATAGGCCTCTTTCACACGACCGTATGGCTTTTTCAGTATTTTTACAGATCCGTTGTTCCGTTTTGTTTCCGTTCTGTTTTTCCGTTCCGTTTTTCCGTATGGCATATACAGTATACAGTAATTACATAGAATAAATTGGGCTGGGCATAACATTTTCAATGGATGGTTCCGCAAAAACGGAACGGATACGGAAGACATACGGATGCATTACCGTATGTGTTCAGTTTTTTTGCAGACCCATTGACTTGAATGGAGCCACGGAACGTGATTTGCGGGCAATAATAGGACATGTTCTATCTTACAACGGAACGGAAAAACGGAAATACGGAAACGGAATGCACACGGAACCATTGAAATGAACGGTTCCGTATACGGAACGCAAAAAACGGCTCGTAAACGAAAAAAAAAAAACGCTGTGAAACGTGTGAAAGAGGCCTAATACACTAATAGGCTGCCTAGGAGACCCAGCCTGAGGCTGGATCTCCTCGGCTCCCGTAGAAGGCAGTTCCCAATGCCGCGCACGGCATCGGGCTGCCTTCTGAGACATCCAGTCCACGCCACAGCAGCGCGGGGACTCTATGTGCTCCCTCAAACACAAACCCCTTCTATGCCGCGGTATTGAACCAGGGTGCCTGCTGATTGATTTCAGCAGGCACCCAGTTCCGATCACCGCCCGCACAGGGTGCCTGAACACCTAAGGCCAGCCCTTTACCCAGCAGTATACAATATAACACACCACAGTATATAGTACCCCACAGTATACAGTATAACACCCCACAGTATACAGTATAACACCCCACAGTATATAGTACCCCACAGTGTACAGTATAACACCCCACAGTATACAGTATAACACCCCACAGTATACAGTATAACACCCCACAGTATATAGTACCCCACAGTGTACAGTATAACACTATACAGTATAACACCCCACAGTATATAGCACTCCACAGTATACAGTAATACCCTACAGTAGGGTTGTTTCGGATAATGGAATTTCGATACCCAATCAATACTTTTGTACCGCTTTCTATATGATACCGGGATTTCCATTTTTTCAATACTGGGCTGCGCAGTCTAGTATCACAGAACGTGGAGCGTGCTGCTGTCAGCGCGCTCCAAGTTCCCTCAGCAACACAGGGGAGAAGGAAGCACACTGCGCCACCAATGAAAGTTAACTTCTAATACAAATACAGGAGGCGGCAGAATCACATAGCCGGCACCTTGCCTCTATGACAGGGCGCTGCGATCAGCGGCAGTTAACCCCTCAGGTCCCGCACCTGAGGGGTTAACTGCCGCTGATCGCAGCTCCCTGTCAGAAGCATTTTGCGGACTGCACATCGCCGGCACTCTCATAGAAAATGCCTTTTCTTGTCCGCAATTGCGGGATCCAGAAGTGCGAATCCAGAAGTGCGGATCCGCAAATGCGGATGCGGACAGCACATTCCGGCCCCATTAAAAATGAATGGGTCCGCACCTGTTCCGCAAAATTGCGGAACGGATGCGGACCCATTTTGCGGATGTGTGAATGGACCCTAAACCAAAAGATTTAAGAAAATACCCTCTTCTCCTTCATTTCCACCTACAAGTCTATTCTGAGCAATAAATACAGTGTTGGACTGGTGTCAGGGTCCAGCATCTCTTCCCTCCAGGTGACTGGACCTGTCTGGTGGTGACACTACCTAGAAATCACAATCTGCAGATCATTTTCTTTTTCACAAAAAAAGCCCAACAAACAAAAAAACAACACAAAACAAAACAGGGGTTGATTCTTTTCAGACTGTCCAACAGATGGCAGTGCTACATTGTTTCTGTATGGTTAAGTGGCTAGGAAATGTTTCCATTCTTCTGTTCACCTTTTGTCCTGTACCCCAAGTGTCAGTGTCATTATCCTGTACCCCAAGTGTCAGCGTCATTATCCTGTACCCCAAGTGTCAGTGTCATTATCCTGTACCCCGAGTGCCAGTGTCATTATCCTGTACCCCAAGTGTCATTGTCGTTATCCTGTACCCCAAGTGTCATTGTCGTTATCCTGTACCCCAAGTGTCAGTGTCGTTATCCTGTACCCCAAGTGTCATTGTCATTATCCTGTACCCCAAGTGTCAGCGTCATTATCCTGTACCCCAAGTGTCAGTGTCATTATCCTGTACCCCGTGTCAGTGTCATTACCCTGTACACCAAGTGTCATTGTCATTACCCTGTACCCCAAGTGTCAGCGTCATTATCCTGTACCCCAAGTGTCAGTGTCATTATCCTGTACCCCAAGTGTCAGCGTGTCATTATCCTGTACCCCAAGTGTCAGTGTCATTACCCTGTACCCCTAGAGTCACTGTCATTATCCTGTACCCCAAGTGTCAGTGTCATTATCCTGTACCCCAAGTGTCCGTGTCATTATCCTGTACCCCAAGTGTCAGTGTCATTACCCTGTACCCCAAGTGTCATTGTCATTATCCTGTACCCAGAGTGTCAGTGTCATTACCCTGTACCCCGAGTGTCAGTGTCATTATCCTGTACCCTAAGTATCAATGTCATTATCCTGTACACCGAGTGTCAGTGTCATTATCCTGTACCCCGAGTGTCAGTGTCATTACCCTGTACCCCGAGTGTCAGTGTCATTATCCTGTACCCCGAGTGTCAGTGTCAATGTCCTGTCCCCAAGTATCAGTGTCATTATCCTGTACCCCGAGTGTCAGTGTCATTATCCTGTACCCCGAGTGTCAGTGTCATTACCCTGTACCCCGAGTGTCAGTGTCAATGTCCTGTCCCCAAGTATCAGTGTCATTATCCTGTACCCCAAGTATCAGTGTCATTATCCTGTACCCCGAGTGTCAATGTCATTATCCTGTACCCCGAGTGTCAGTGTCATTATCCTGTACCCCGAGTGTCAATGTCATTATTCTGTACCCCAAGTGTCATTGTCCTGTATCCCGGCAGGAGGAGGCACAGTGAGTATCAGCCCCTTCTTTTAGACTGGAGTCTAGTACTTAGTATCTTAGACTTTTCACAAACCCGTCTTCTTTGGGGTACAACACCTAATAATAACATGGAGGCTCCTCTGTTACCTGGATGCGTAACACAGGAGGAGTCTGCTTTGGTTCCACATCACTGAGAAGGTGGTAATTATGATGAGCTGAGTGAAATGGTGTCTGACAATCAATTAATTTCCACTGCTGACTACTGCCTTCCCCAGAGAAATTAATTGACAATTAGCAAATTAGCATTGCCTGTAAGTCTGCATGCCATGAAGCGCTTCCAGTAAGTCTACACACAGGGCTGGTCCCTTTAAGAAGAGTCAATATCCTGCTGAAGCGTCATCCTCAGTGAAAAGAGCCCCGGAAGTGGCCATACCGCTGACTGTATCCAGGCTGGACACAAATTTCTCCGCTGCTCTGGGGGCGTTACAATGTATCAGCCTCATGTCCTGCATCTGCAGCAAAGTGGTTTTTCAAACCCCATCCTCATGTAGCTGAAAAAACCCACAACACATCAGACAATTTTACAATTTTGACTTTGAAAATATCCTCTTTGGCAAAAATCTCTCCTTATTACAGCTCAGGGGTGTGTACTTTCCGCTGCAGCTCTCTCCGTATCACAGCTCAGGAGGCACGTACTTTCTGCTGCAGCCATCTCCCTTATCACTATTATTTCTGCTGTAGCTCTAGCCCTATCACAGCTCAGGAGTGTGTCCTTTCTGTTGCTGCTCCCTTCCTATCCACTCAGGGGTGTGCCCTTCCTCCTACAGCCCTCTCCCTATTGCACTGGGTGGGGGGCGCGTTCCTTTCTGACACAGCTCTCTCCCTGTAACTGCCACAGCCTCTTACAGAAGATATGGCTGTTGGCAGTTGAAGATTTTAACTGAGTGCATCTGACCACCTCATTGAGGTAGATGGAAAAATAAGGAAAAGAACAAACAGTAGGTGGCGCTATACAGATACATTTTATTTAATAACTTAGTGGATATACAGAATTTCAGAATCTCATTTGGTAAAATCGGGGTATATGAGCCCTGCCCCCGGGAACGCCCAGACCTGCCTGGAAAGGTCCACTTATGGGCGGTGTTTGTGTTAACCCCGCCCATTTTCAGCCCGGGACAGCGCAAATTTGCAGGGACTGTCTCTAAAAACCAGGAACAATCCCAGCAATTTCAGGACACTTGGGAACTATGCACCTGGACCTCCGGTGCCTGAGGGCCACATAAGACAGCAGTATTATAAATGTGTTCGAACGCTGGGCCAGTTGATCCTCACAGCTAGCAACCAATCGTAGCACAGCTTTCATTTTTCAAGAGCTGAATGTGAAATCAAAGCTGTGCTGTGATTGGTTGCTATAGGCAACAAAGACAGTTTTTCTTTCAGTTTGAGAGAAAGGCCCTTATTGTTGCCTAAAGCAACGAGCAGCCAATCGCTGTGCAGCTTTCACCTTTCCACCACATGAGAGCTGAGCTCTGATTGGTTCAAGAGCTAAATGTGAAATGAAAGCAGTGCTGTGACTGGTTGCTATGGGCAACAAAGACGTTTTTTCATTCAGTTTGAAAGAGAAATTCCCTTGTTACCTATAGAAACCAGCAGCCAATCAGAGTGCAGCTTTCACCTTTCCACCACATGAGAGCTGAGCTCTGATTGGTTTCTGTGGGTGACTAGGCCATAAATAACTGGTGTGCGGGGTGCAGAGGTAGCAGTCACTTCCGGGCCCTGGTGCCTGAGAGGGCCACATAAGACAGCAGTATTATAAATGCCTCTGTTCTCACTTTGTGCTTATATAAGAGTGTTCTCTGTCACCTTGAGATGTCTGAGACCTCCTCACCCCCCCTCACCGGTGTCCCAGACGCTCCCTTCCCCCTCCTCATGTTGCAGCGGAGGCCTGAGGGCTTCTCTAATATTCAGGTCAGGGTGTTACTGGGTGTCTTACTTCTCAGGGCGCATGAGACTTTCCCCTCACGTGTCCCTGGCTGAGACAGAGCGAGGCGGCTCAGCCCGAGGCTCTTACATGTCTGACTCTGACGCCACCACAGGCTTACTGCCGCCTCGTCATCCGCATACTGGCATCTGTGTGCCAATCCCATTGCATCCCGTCTAAACCATCTCTCTGTCAGGTCCTGATGGTTTGGTACAATGTATCGGTCAGGGGTCCAGGCTGTCACCTAGCAGAATAGTAGCAAACCCTCAGCTGTTGGAAATATTGGTGGTCATTTTACGTCTCTTTTTGACCTAAAATTGTCGAACGCTCCTTTTTTGCAACTTTTTAAACACCCATGAGACAATATTTGTCACACAGGTATTTTTACGTGACGGGGGCCGAGATAAAATAGATAAAATTGGGCTGGGCATAACATTTTCAAAAGATGGTTCCGCAAAAAATGGAACGGAAACGGAAGACATACGGATGCATTTCCGTATGTGTTCCGTTTTTTTACGGACCCATTGACTTGAATGGAGCCACGGGACGTAGGACATGTTCTATCTTTAAACGGAACGGAAATACGGAAAACGGAATGCATACGGAGTACATTCCGTTTTTTTTTTTGCAGAACCATTAAAATGAATGGTTCCGTATATAGACCGTATACGGAACGCAAAAAACGGCCAGTAAACGGGGGGAAAAAAAACGGTCGTGTGCAGGAGGCCTTAAGCGGATCCTGTCCCGTCTTCCGTCCAGTGCAGTTTATTAGGTTTTCCATAAGCTATCTATGAAATCTTCTCATGGCTGAACCCCAAGAACCTTTCGGCCCACATTAAAGGGGTTGTTAACTTTATTTTAAATTCCATCACCCCAGACATGTGAAGCGAATTATACTTTCCTGCTCTCCGCTGTTCGGTTCTAGATCTGTAGGGTCCCTGCGTGTAAACCACCTGCATGGACGGGGTCATGTGCCACCTGGAGATGTCACTGCTGAGGCCAGTCATTGGTTGCAGCGATGGAAGCTCTGTGAAGACAGGTCAAGTCCTTTGGTGTATAGTTGGGTCTGGCCTGGTGGGGGTGTTCCCCTTTAAGGTTGAGACCTCGCATTGGCTCCGTGTTTACTTTGCAGCCCGGAGATGGTAATTGTCATGTTCCTGTTGGGCGGGCGCAGTGCATTGTGGGCAGCAGCAGTTACCTGGAACAGGTGACATGCCGGTCTCGTGTTCCAGACTCGTGTTCGCTGCTGCTGAACGCTTGCCAGGAATTGTGTAACATGGCTGAGAGCGCCCGGGCACAGTCCTTCTAACACTGACATCTTTCTTCCTGTAAATAGCTTCTGCCTTCTCTAGTCCAGACCTGTCAGCTTGACCCATTTTGCCGGCGCCTGTTTACCGCTTATCACTCCTTTGCCTCTCAAAGCTATTTATAAGACATGTGAAATATCTGAGCGTTTAGGTAATGACTGCAGCGAGCAGAGGGCACGGGCTCATGTGGGTGTGGGCAACGTGACTGCTGACTACTGGCCGGCGGGGTCCTCATGACCAGTAAATGAGACTGGCACCGAGAAAGCACCCACTGAGTGGTTTACATGGATTAGAGTGTCAGCTCTGCAGGACAGGTTAATAGACCTCAGGGTTTCTGCCCTTCCCATGTATCATGACCCCCCTATAATGGAGTGTCAGCTCTGCAGGGCAGGATTTATAGACCTCAGGGTTTCTAACCATCTCTGAACAGTATTATCCCCCCCCCCCCCTTATATTAGAGCATCAACTCTGCAGGGCAGGATTAATATATATTAATATATTAGAATGTCAGCTGTGTGGGTCAGTATATGATATCCCAGTATATATTAGAGTGTCAGCTCTGGGTCAGTGGAGTGACTTCTCCATTGTATATTAGAGTGTCAGCTGTGTGGGTCAGTATATCCCAGTGTATATTAGAGCTTTAGCTCTCCGGGTCAGTATATCAGAGTGTCAGCTCAGTGGGCCAATATTAGACTGTCAACTGTGTGGGTCAGTATATCCCAGTGTATATTAGAGTGTTAGCTCTCTGGGTCAGTATATCCCACTGTATATCAGAGTGTCAGCTCAGTGGGCCAGTATTAGATTGTCAGCTGTGTTGCTCAGTATTAGGGCTCATTCCCATGACCATAGGTGTCCTGTTGCCGTATTGCGGACCCGCAATACACGGGCACCCTTCCGTGTGCATTGACTTGAATGGGTCCGGAGATGCGGAACGGAAGTACGGAACGGAACCCCACGGAAGCACTACGAAGTGCTTCTGTGGTGTTCCGTTCCGTGCTTCCGCATCGCAAAAAGATAGAACTTGCTCTATCTTTTTGCAGAACGAACGGATCACGGACCTATTCAAGTGAATGGGACTGTGATGCGTTTGCGGCTGCCCCGCGGTCGGTGCCCGTGCATTGCGGACCACGTCACGGGCACGGGCAGCACACGGTCGTGTGAACGAGCCCTTAGAGTGTCAGCTATGTGGGTCAGTATATCCCAGTGTACATTAGAGTGTTAGCTCTCTGGGTCAGTATATCCCAGTGTATATTAGAGGGTAAGCTCTCTGGGTAAGTATATCCCAGTGTATATTAGAGTGTCAGTTGTGTGGGTAAGTATATCCCAGTGTATATTAGAGTGTCAGTTGTGTGGGTCAGTATATCCCAGTGTATATTAGAGTGTCAGCTATGTGGGTAAGTATTAGGGCTTGTTCACACGACCGCGTGAAGCCCGTGACCGTATTGCGGACCGCATTTGCGGATCCGAAATACACGGGTCCCGTTCCGTGGCCATTCCGCATCACGGATGCGGACCCATTCATTTCAATGGGTCCGCAAATCCGGAGATGCGGAACGCGGTGCGGAACAGAACACTACGGAAGCACTACGGAGTGCTTTCTGAGGTTCTGTTCCGTGCTTCAGCACCGCAAAAAGATAGAGCTTGCTCTATCATTTTGCGGACAGAAGGGATCGCGGACCCATTTAAGTGAATGGGGCCGCGATCTCTATGCGGCTGTCACACGGAAGGTGCCCGTGCTTAGCGGACCGCAATTTGCGGTCCACAGCACGGGCACGGGCTTCACACGGTCGTGTGAACAAGCCCTTAGGCCTCATGCACATGAACGTTTTTTTTCTTCCGTTTACGGGCTGAAATGCATCCGTATGTCTTCCGTATCCGTTCCGTTTTTGCAGAACTATCTATAGAAAATTTTATGCCCAGCCCAATTTTTTCTATGTAATTACTGTATATGGCATACGGAAAAACAGAACAGAAACGGAAACGCAACGGAAACAAAAAACGAAACAACGGTTCCGTGAAAAACGGACAGCAAAACACTGAAAAAGCCATACGGTCGTGTGCAATAGGCCTAAGAGTGTCAGCTGTGTGGGTCAGTATATGATATCCCAGTGTATATTAGAGCGTCAGCTGTGTGGGTCAGTATGAGAGTGTCAGCTGTGTGGGTCAGTATATGATATCCCAGTGTATATTAGAGTGTCAGCTGTGTGGGTCAGTATGAGAGTGTCAGCTGTGTGGGTCAGTATATGATATCCCAGTGTATATTAGAGTGTCAGCTGTGTGGGTCAGTATGAGAGTGTCAGCTGTGTGGGTCAGTATATGATATCCCAGTGTATATTAGAGTGTCAGCTGTGTGGGTCAGTATGAGAGTGTCAGCTGTGTGGGTCAGTATGAGAGTGTCAGCTGTGTGGGTCAGTATGAGAGTGTCAGCTGTGTGGGTCAGTATGAGAGTGTCAGCTGTGTGGGTCAGTATGAGAGTGTCAGCTGTGTGGGTCAGTATGAGAGTGTCAGCTGTGTGGGTCAGTATGAGAGTGTCAGCTGTGTGGGTCAGTGGAGTGACTTGTCCAGTGCGGTAGCTGGGTTATCAGGGATTAGAAGGGGCAGTCTCATCGGATGCCACCTCCAGGTCAGTCAGTTGGTAGGTGCGCTCACGTGTGACTGTCTCTTCCTCCTCCGCAGCCTGGAGGTTATTAATATCCCACTAAACCTGGATCTCTGAATAATCAAATGATGATGGCGTTAACACCGCGCTGACCGAGCCGGCAGGAGACAACGCCAGACCGGCGTCACAGCAGAAGTATCCACGCCCCATTGCTGCTTCTTAAGCCCTTCTGGAACTTTCTAATATACTTCACGTACCCATCTCTTAACATTTTCAATATCTCTGCTTGCTGTCAGTGAATGGCAACATGATGCTGAGGCCCACTTTGCTAAGAATATGGTTCCTCTAGAGAGGGCAGTCTTCAAGGTCCGCCTGTACAGTATGTACCCCCTTCCATACTGACCTAATGCCTCTCACAGCTGAGGGTTTGTTACACTTTTTTCCCAAATTATCTGTCAGCTAAACGCATCAGCAACACAAACCTTCCTCCTATTTGCTACAATGTATCAGTGCAGGTACAATCAATCAGTGGAGTCCAGTCAAACCATGTGAAGCGTTAGCTAAATTGACAGCAAGCAGAGATCTTACAAATTAATTTTGGGACTGTATGAAGTGACATCATCTTCTATAAGCTTGCAGTGCATGCTGGGATATGCAACTTTTGGGGTCCTGAATCCAGACTGGAGCTACATGGAGTCTGTATTTTCTGGGCAGTCTTTACCGTGTGCTATAGGGAGATTAGATTGTGAGCTCCTGGGGAGAGGGACTGATGTGAGTGATTATAATCTGTGCACATAACCACACACAACAGGAACTATGACAAATTCAGCTCTGCTACATCGGTAGTTACATTAAATTAAAGAAAAAATGAACTGTCATGACCTTTCTATCCCAAACATCCACATAAGGTCAGAATTATAGATTGTCAGCTCTGCGGGTTGGGATTATATGTAGATTATCAGATCCATAAATCAGGATTATATATTATTAACTTTGTTGGTCAGGGATATATATAGACTGTCAGCTCTGTGGGTCAGGATTATATATATATAGATTGTCAGCTCTGTGGGTCAGGATTATATACAGATTGTCAGCTCTGTGGGTCAGGATTATATATAGATTGTCAGCTCTGTGGGTCAGGATTATATATAGATTGTCAGTAGTGTTGAGCGAACTTCTGTTTTAAGTTCGGCGTCTAAAGTTCGGCTTCCGGTTAGCGGAGAATCCCTATATGGATTCCGAATTCCGTTGTGGTCCGTGGTAGCGGAATCAATAATTGGCCGATTATTGATTCCGCTACCACGGACCACAACGGAATTCGGAATCCATATCAGGATTCTCAGCTAACCGGAAGCCGAACTTTAGACGCCGAACTTAAAACAGAAGTTCGCTCAACACTAATTGTCAGCTCTGTGGGTCGAGATTACATATACAGGGTGGGCCATTCATATGGATACACCTTAATAAAATGGGAATGGTTGGTGATATTAACTTCCTGTTTGTGGCACATTAGTATATGTGAGGGGGGAAACTTTTCAAGATGGGTGGTGACCATGGCGGCCATTTTGAAGTCGGCCATTTTGAATCCAACTTTTGTTTTTTCAATAGGAAGAGGGTCATGTGACACATCAAACTTATTGGTGGGAATTTCACAAGAAAAACAATGGTGTGCTTGGTTTTAACGTAACTTTATTCTTTCATGAGTTATTTACAAGTTTCTGACCACTTATAAAATGTGTTCAATGTGCTGCCCATTGTGTTGGATTGTCAATGCAACCCTCTTCTCCCACTCTTCACACACTGATAGCAACACCGGAGGAGAAATGCTAGCACAGGCTTCCAGTATCCGTAGTTTCAGGTGCTGCACATCTCGTATCTTCACAGCATAGACAATTGCCTTCAGATGACCGCAAAGATAAAAGTCTAAGGGGGTCAGATCGGGAGACCTTGGGGGCCATTCAACTGGCCCACGACGACCAATCCACTTTCCAGGAAACTGTTCATCTAGGAATGCTCGGACCTGACACCCATAATGTGGTGGTGCACCATCTTGCTGGAAAAACTCAGGGAACGTGCCAGCTTCAGTGCATAAAGAGGGAAACACATCATCATGTAGCAATTTCACATATCCAGTGGCCTTGAGGTTTCCATTGATGAAGAATGGCCCCACTATCTTTGTACCCCATATACCACACCAGTCTTGGAGGGATCTATCCAATGTGGGTCAGTGTCAGACCAATAGCGGTGGTTTTGTTTGTTAACTTTACCCTTCACATAAAAGTTTGCCTCATCACTGAACAAAATCTTCTGCATAAACTGAGGGTCCTGTTCCAATTTTTGTTTTGCCCATTCTGCGCCGATCTGGGTCATCCTCGTTGAGATGCTGCAGTAGCTGGAGTTTGTAAGGGTGCCATTTGTGAGTAGCTAATATCCGCCGAAGGGATGTTCGACTAATGCCACTCTCCAGTGACATGCGGCGAGTGCTACGCTGTGGGCTCTTGTTGAATGAAGCTAGGACAGCCACTGATGTTTCTTCATTAGAGACAGATTTCATGTGTCCACATTTTGGCAAATCCAACACTGAACCAGTTTCACGAAACTTAGCAAGCAGTTTGCT
Organism: Bufo bufo; assembly: GCF_905171765.1. Classification (NCBI taxonomy): domain Eukaryota; kingdom Metazoa; phylum Chordata; class Amphibia; order Anura; family Bufonidae; genus Bufo; species Bufo bufo. The sequence continues at coordinate 793,176,487 of NC_053389.1, read as the reverse complement.
AACTGTAGCATGGGAGATGGGTGGTCTCGTAGGGGGTCTTGCATTGAAATCTGCTGCAATGACCCGGTTACTGCGTTCACCAGACATCAACACAATTTCTATCCGCTCCTCACTTAACCTCGGCGACATGTCAATGGCTATAAACAAAGAGAGACTTGTAAATAACTCATGAAAGAATAAAGTTACGTTAAAACCACCATTGTTTTTCGTGTGAAATTCCCAATAAGTTTGATGTGTCACATGACCCTTTTCCTATTGAAAAAACAAAAGTTGGATTCACAATGGCCGACATGGTCACCACCCATCTTGAAAAGTTTCCCCCCTCACATATACTAATGTGCCACAAACAGGAAGTGAATATCACCAACCATTCCCATTTTATTAAGGTGTATCCATATAAATGGCCCACCCTGTAGATTGTCAGCTCTGTGGGTCAGGATTACATACAGACTGTCAGCTCTGTCGGTCAGGATTACATATAGATTGTCAGCTCTGTGGATCAGGATTACATACAGACTGTCAGCTCTGTCGGTCAGGATTACATATAGATTGTCAGCTCTGTGGGTTAGGATTACATACGGATTGTCAACTCTGTGGGTCAGGATTACATATAGATTGTCAGCTCTGTGGGTCAGGATTACATATAGATTGTCAGCTGTGTGGGTCAGGTTTACATATAGATTGTCAGCTCTGTGGGTCAGGATTATATACAGACTGTCAGCTTTGTGGGTCAGGATTTCATGTAGATTGTCAGCTCTGTGGGTTAGGATTACATACGGATTGTCAACTCTGTGGGTCAGGATTACATATAGATTGTCAGCTGTGTGGGTCAGGATTACATATAGATTGTCAGCTGTGTGGGTCAGGATTACATATAGATTGTCAGCTGTGTGGGTCAGGATTACATATAGATTGTCAGCTCTGTCGGTCAGGATTACATATAGATTGTCAGCTGTGTGGGTCAGGATTTCAAATAGATTGTCAGCTCTGTGGGTCACGATTATATTCAGACTGTCAGCTCTGTGGGTCAGGGTTACATACAGAATGTCAGCTCTGTGGGTCAGGGTTACATACAGATTGTCAGCTCTGTGGGTCACGATTATATACAGACTGTCAGCTCTGTGGGTCAGGGTTACATACAGAATGTCAGCTCTGTGGGTCACGATTATATACAGACTGTCAGCTCTGTGGGTCAGGGTTACATACAGAATGTCAGCTCTGTGGGTCATGATTATATACAGAATGTCAGCTCTGTGGGTCAGGCTCTGTATGTGATGTGTTCTGTAGCATCTGGTTACATAAACTTCATGGAGCAGAAGATCTTGTCCTGAGAATGAGGTGAAGGGGCAGGACCTGAGCCCTTTACATAATCAGTAGCACTGATAACCTCCATACATGTCCCTGCCAACTCCTCCCGTTGGCGCTGATCTCCTGGTACATTCTGGGTGGGTATTGCCCCCTCCAGACATCTTGTGCTAGGCTCCTGGCAGCTGGACAAGAATCTGACCCATTTTGCTCTGACCTATATCTGCACCGTCGCTGGCACAAGGCTTAGTTTATTGTGGAGCTGAAGAGAAAATGTATGGAGCGCCTGGGGCACCCACAATGGACAGACATGATGGCTGTGACCCCCTGTGTGATGGGGGAGGTGAACATGTATGATTTGCACTCAGGGGTGCACCTACTGTAGCTTTTATGCTGCCTGAGGCGAAAATTGAAGTGCCGCCATAGAGTCCCCAGTAGAAGTAAGGCTCAAATAGAGTCCCCAGCAGTAACAAGGCCCCTCTATAAGGCACCCCTATTGAGCCTCCTAGTAATAAGGCCCCCTACAATGGTCTCAGTAGTCATAATGCCCCTTGCAGTGCCCCCAGTAGTAACGACCCCTATAGTGGCCAAGTAGTTATAATAACCCCTATAATGGTCCCCAGTACTTATAATGCCCACCTGCAGTTATAACCTCCCATGTAGTGCCTCCTGTATAATAATGTTCCTATATTGCCCATATGTATAATTCTCTCCTGTAGTACCTGTATGTATAGTTCCCCCCATAGTGCCCCCTGTATTAAAATGCACCCTTTAGTGCTCCAGCCTGTAATGCCCCACTATAGTGCGTTAGCCTGTAATGCCCCTCCCATACTCATGCCCCCTTGTAGCGCTCCATCCTGTAATACCTATCTTTACTGCTCTAGCCTATAGAACCCTCCCCTATAAGACAGGATGTAACTCAGGATCAGTACAGGATAAGTAATGTATGTACACAGTCACTGCACCAGCAGAATAGTGAGTGCAGCTCTGGAGTATAATACAAGATGTAACTCAGGATCAGTACAGGATAAGTAATGTATGTACACAGTGACACCACCAGCAGAATAGTGAGTGCAGCTCTGGAGTACAATACAGGATGTAACTGAGGATCAGTACAGGATAAGTAATGTATGTACACAGTGACTGTACCAGCAGAATAGTGAGTGCAGCTCTGGAGTACAATACAGGATGTAACTCAGGATCAGTACAGGATAAGTAATGTATGTACACAGTGACTGTACCAGCAGAATAGTGAGGGCAGCTCTGGAGTATAATACAGGATGTAACTCAGGATCAGTACAGGATAAGTAATGTATGTACACAGTGACTGCACCAGCAGAATAGTGAGTGCAGCTCTGGAGTATAATACAGGATGTAACTCAGGATCAGTACAGGATAAGTAATGTATGTACACAGTGACACCACCAGCAGATGGTGTTTTCCTCTAATTCATATTAATTAAAGCCCAACACAACAGATTTGATAACGGACACGTATGTAGTTGGTGAGGTGTACCGAGTACTGCATGATCTGCTACTACCCCATCTCACCTATCACTGCAGCATGTAGCAGGGCTAGTATTAGGTATTGATTACACGGTGACAGTAGATTATACACATCCTTTTATGATTTTATTACAACTCACATTACATATATACAAGATCTCTGTCATCGCCTTCTACCCTCATAGTAGAGCAGTGACACAGGTGCAGCAGTCCAAGATGTGGCACCTACAGGTAAATAGAAATAGTGGTGCCCACATATTTGGCTTCAGTCATTAAACAGTAAAATGTTCCTGTTGGTTCTCCTCAGCCGTGTGTGCCCACCAGCTCTCCTGTCCATGTGACCGACTTTTCAGTCTCAGTTTATGCGGTAATTTCACGCCCGCTGCATTATCCCAGAAAGTCGAGCAAGAATTAGATGTTCCCTCGTCACTGCCACTGTCCTCACTGTGGTAACCCGAATGGGGAGATTTGGGCGACCTCAGATCCCCCGTAACCTCGTCTTCGGCCGCCGTCTTCATCAGCTGCTGGTATTGAGTCTGTAAACTGTCTGCATGAACAAATATGGAGGAGCGTAGCGGAGGGGGGTTACTGTCACCGACAAAGTGCTTCAAGGGGACCAGATCTGCAAGCTCTGGACTTGCCATGTGCCTTGACTGAGGGTCCACTGTGAGCCCACCGACTCTATAAAGGATCACGCCCCCGCGTGGCACTGCCAGTCTTGAGGATGCGCTGCTGTCCACCGGGCACCCGTTGGCAAAGTCATTTTCCATTGCTCTCTCATCTCCATAAGAGCCTGGCAGCGGACTGTCTCGAGAGGACTGGTCTGAGAGGTCTGAAAGTGACCCCCGGGGGGAATAGCTGTCATTTGCTGCTCCGCCTCCGCTGTCTGCCTCCGAAGAGTCTGAATTCATTGCCAAGAAGGAAGATGTGAAAGCCGAATTCCCTCCGTTACACAGAAGCGACCCCGCGTCTCCACTATTACACCTTTCAAGTCCATGTCCCGCTTCCAGAAAGGAGGCGGCATTTATGAGTCCATAACGGATCTTCAGCTGAAGCAGTTCGCTCCTCAGACGCCCGTTCTCCTCATCGAGGGCCGCCACCCTTCCTTCCAGGACCAGATCGTGGAAACGTCTCTTTTCGCGGGATCTCTTGGCAGCTTCGTTGTTTTTTCTTCTCTTCTCCCAGTAACTGGCATCTTTCTTCTCGTCGGAGATGAACTCTCGCTTACGGCGTCCGCTTCCGGGACCCATTTGGTTGCCAGAAGCTTTGCCCCTGGAATGCTGCTCCTCCTGCATCTCCTGCATCTCCGAGTAGTTGGACCGAGGAGATTCCATGTCAACCCAACCGTGTAAACCTCAGAGAAGCCTTGTCGTGTTAGTAGCGGCAAGGTCCGGGTTAAAGTTGGATGAAGGCACTCAGGTTGAACGTTGGCTCTTGAGATGATGGATTGAAGTAGGTATCACTTGGTGGACTTGGCCATGCAGCCTGGGCATCCTCTGGGTGAGCTGTGATACTCGGAGGATCCTCTGCCTCTCACGTCTCTGCCAGGTAGTAATTCTGCTCCTCTGTGTTCCAGGTTTTTCTGCTTTGGACACACCTATAGGAAGAAAAAAAAAAACAACTTATGAAAGTGATCTTATGGTGATGGTGCCCCTCCCCGCACGTCTTACATAATCTGACCCCGCTTGGCATGGAATGGCCTCACGTTTGCCCTGGTTTTACTTTGAATGTTAATTACATCAATGACTTTGTGTTTCGTAATCTGTCGTGTTATTACATCGAATATCCACAGAGGTGTAACCCAGGCGCTGGGCATGTGGAATGATCAAATAGAGGTGACTAAGCCGCTGGTACACGTGCGGGCAGATCCATCACATGGATGCCGTGCTAGATGCGTATGGTGGGCAAAAAAATAACCAGGGCGCATGTAGCAAAGGTGAGTGTGTCACTGGACACAATACGCCACCCTGTATCTAAATTCATGAGACCAAGTGACTTGTGGCACTACTGCGGCTTCCCCGAGCAACACATCTGCATCCCGCAGCCCCCAGTAGTATGACTGTTGTCATCATGCAACCCTATGGACATGCCTAGTGATTGGTAGGCATGACTGACCCCGAGAATGGAGGGGGCCCCAGCACTAGTCAGGGGAACTGCATCCTCTTGACAGTTTTTGTCCTCCATAGCTGCGCTCCTGGCCTCCTGTTGTGCGGGGAACCACAAAATAGTGGCATTCAGTCAGGGGGTGCACCACCAATGAGGCCAGGTGAGGCGATCGCCTCAGGCAGCACCAAGTAGGGGAAAGAGGGGGGCAGTGAGCGCTTTCATTGATTAAGAAATTGGCATTGGGGGGTGGCGCCCTTTTAGTTTTCGCCAGCAGAAAGGTTAGGTGCACCCCTGCATTCACCGACATGGAGGTGTGTTGTAGTCTCATGCACAGCAGGGAGGCTGGGGGCTCCATTGTGCAGGGGAAATGCCAAAGTCAACTTGGTCCCTGATTTGGCAGAAGTATGACCCTCCCCACACACCGGTCAGAATGGTACTGTATATACTAGCAATAACTCCATAACGTTCTAAGATGGGAATACCCCTATCCATGACAAATACAGCTCTGCTGCCTCTGTATTTGAAGATTTTATGATGGAGCATAGAGGTGAATGGCGCTGGAAAGGGATGAGTTCCCTTTTGACTTTATTCAGTTTGGTGGGTGGGCTTATAAGGGTTAATGTTGGGCGCAGTGCTAGCTGGGTTCAGTTTTTCTTCGTCTGCCCCCCGAAGACATCAGCCTGTCAGCCTGCTCCATCCATACATGTGTGTCAGTGTGTTAGTATGTGTACACACCCTGCCTCTTCCACCCTCCCCTTCTCCTCCAGTCCACGTGCCTAATCTCGCTGCCATGTGATCAACCAGCGCGAGGCACGGAAACTAGGTCAGGATTTCGTAAACAGACCTGAGGGCGCTCAGCCAGAGACCAATGCCCAGCACCGCCAAAGACCCCTTCGATGCCAGACACTGAGAGCAGCACAATAATCCTCCCTGCCAGGATCCTAGTGCTCCGCCATGCCAAACACTCATTCCTTGCCAGGCTACACATCCATTCACTACCAACTACTACTACTGCCCTGCACCCATTCCCTGCCAGGCAGCTCCATAACACCATTCTCTGCTAGTACCCTGCAATGCCAAACACCTGTGCCCAGCTGGACTCCCAGTGCACTGCATTGCCAGTCCTAGTACCAGGCAACTCAATGTACCCATTCTATGCCAATCTCCTAGTACCAGGAAAAATCTATTCTATGCCAATCTCCTAGTACCAGGAAAAACCTATTCTATGCCAATCTCCTAGTGCCAGGTATAATCTCCTTATACCAAGCAATTCTATGGAGCCATTCTGTGCCAATCTACCAGGCAGCTCCACACACCCATTCCTTCCCAAGCGTTTAGTAGCAGTAAACTCCTGCCACTCACCACCTGGTGGGCACATCGTCTTTCCAACTGCTGGGATCAGGCTACTTTCACACTGGCGTTTTGGTTTCCGTTTGTGAGATCCGTTCAGGGCTCTCACATTTGGTCCAGAACGGATCAGTTTTGCCCTAATGCATTCTGAATGGAAAAGGATCCGCTCAGAATGCATCAGTTTGCCTCTGTTCCGTCTCCGTTCCGCTCTGGAGGCCGCCTGCAGCGTTTTGGTGTCCGCCTGACGATGCGGAGGCAAACGTCCTGACACACAATGTAAGTCAATGGGGACGGATCCGTTTTCACTGACACAATATGGCACAATAGAAAACGGATTCGTCTTGAACACCATTGAAAGTCAATGGAGGACGGATCCGTTTTGGCTATGTTACAGATGATACAAACGGATCCGTTCTGAACGGATGCATGAGGTTGTATTATCGGTGCGGATCCGTCTGAGCAGATCCATGACGGATCCGCACCAGACGCGAGTGTGAAAGTAGCCTAAGCACAGTACCACTTCTCATGCTCTGGTATCTTTCTATATACTACTGTATGCACAGCACAGAACCGCTTCTCGGGTTTGGATACACTGTCAGTGCCCATACACCCGGTATTTTGGGTAGGCGGTGGCGCGGCGTCACTTCTTCCTAGTGACCTCACATTGTGTAACGCCCGCGCAGTATCATCGCCTGCGCCTTTATTATTCTACATTAAAATAGGTTAAGCTATTCAAACACGTGCCGGCTTCTGGGAATGAAAATATGGAGTAATTGCCGTTTATCTCTGTGGTATGTCGATGCCGGTCACCATTATTACTGGGTTTTGTAACCGACTTTAATGGGACCTAGAAATGGGAGTTAAAGGAAATGTGTGCGGCGGGGTGGGGTGAGAGAGAAAATCAGTAATCAGCCCGCACGTGTGGCGTCTAATTACACGTGAATAGTTAGCCCTGTAAGTCATATATTCCGGAAGTTTATTATACACAAATATAAACTGCAACGTGAGCGGCAGGATGAAACTGGAAGAGGTTATGTTACACAGATGTAGCAGAGCCGAATTTGTCATTGTTTCTATTGTACAGGGCGATGACTCCCTTTCTGAGCAGGGATAAAGTAGTGGCTTCACCTGTGACGCCAACTCCGTTCTGCTGCACTGAGAAACAGGTCTTTGTAGATTGTCCTTTGTTTTCCCCCTACATCTTCTTACATGAGGGTCATATGTTTTGGATTTTCAGCCATGAAAACCGTGTAAGCTATATACGCAAACACGTAAAGATGTAGCAGTGCTGAGTTTGTAATTTATTCCTGCATTGTTTTAACCATCGAACATAGCAGTACTGACTTTGTCATGTGGCACGCTTTTTTTTGTTTTTGTTTCCTTACATAGGACTGCAGACGCAGATATGAGGCAACTGTAAAAAGTCGCAGAACAAATTCAGCTCTGCCACATCTATAGTAACAAACTGGCAGCTGGATCTCAAACTACAACTCCTAGTGTATTCAGGCCGGGAGTTGTGGTCTTGAAACAGTTGGCGAGCGCTGCTCTATGATATATGCCCCGTGCACTTATAATGTATACCTGTATATAGTTTGTTGGCAGCCACGGGTGATGCCCATGCTTTGTGCCCGGGGGCTGCTTATATAACTGGCTTGTATTACCCTACGGGCACACTCTCCTTGAGGCCTCTTGCACACAAACGTTTTTTTTTTTCCGTTTACGTAGCGTTTTTTGCGTTCCGTATACGGAACGATTCATTTCAATGGATCCGCAAAAAAAATGGAAGGTACTCCGTATGCCTTCCGTTTCCATATTTCAGTTTTTTCCGTTCAAAGATAGAACATGTCTTTTTTGTCCGCATAACGGACAAGGATAGTACTGTTCTATCCGGGGACAGCTGTCCCGTTCCGCAAAAAACGGAATGTGCACGGACGTCATGCGTATTTTTTGCGGACCGCAAATTACTGGTCGTGTGCAAGAGGCCTAAGCCTCATGCAGACGTCCATGGAACAGGGTCCGTGAGGTACCGGATTGGCATTGCAGGAGCGCACGGCCTCATAGCAGCCAGTGACGCCGTGCGCTCCTGCAATGCCAGTCCGGTAGCTCACGGACCGTGTTCCACGGACGTCTACATGAGGCTTATACTTGTTACATACATCGGCAAAGGTGATGCCTGCTGCAAACTGGGGCACAACTGCACCACCAGTAGCACACAGCCTTACCCACAGATGCCAACCCCGCTCCGTCAGCAGCTCACACACAACCGGCATATTGCCCATTCATGCACCCTACCTACACACTGCCCCTATCTCATGTACAGATGGTGCCCACCTGTCACCCAGATGGAAGGCACCTCGCACACATCTGCTTCTTCCCTCAACCTCCTAATTTCCATAAAGATGTAGCAGAGCCGAATGTGCCCTGTATTGACAAACTCAGCACTGCTGCATCTGACAAACCCGGCACAGCTACACACCTCCATATGGTTGCACACACCTTGCAGTCGGTACACGCCCCACACATTACTGGATGTCCCGTCCACACCCGGAGGTGACCACATGTCAGCCTGGCACAGACCTAGTGTATGGGGTGTCCTTCTGGTGGTCACTTACCTGCGAGATGGGTGTCAGCGTGGTGTGTGTGCAGTCTGTGTGTGTCCTCCTGTGCCAGTGACAGAGCCGGTTGTGTCTCTGGTTGTTTTCTGCGCCTCTTTCTCCTCCTCCTGTGTGTGCTCTAGTTTCCTGGCATCGTTCCTCTGTCTCTCTCAGAAAATGTGTGTCAGTGGGTCAGACATTGCATAACCCAGCGTCACAATCTGTGTCTGACGGGGGCTGTGGAAGGAGGGGAGGAGGTAAACCGGGACGCAGGAAGGAGGGATACCGGGTTAAAAATAGGCCCTTGTCCGCCAGGGATCAGTGACCCGCAGAGCTTGCACTCTAAAGCCTCTTTCGCACGAGTGATACATATTGTGTCAGGATCAGTTCAGGGGAAAACTGATGGTTTTTGACGCAAGTTCAATCAGTTTTTTCAGCATTTGCGGTTTCTTTCCATCCGGGCTGCATGCGTTTTTCGAGAGCATGAAGAATAACAATCTACATCTCTAAGTAGCCATAAGTGAAAAACGTATTCCATCAATTTTTTGAATAAGCCACAATATAGAAAATGTCGCGATTTTTCCTGAACGCAAAGATGATGCGTGAAAAACGTACATAATGAATGGGTCAGGATTCAGTCCGGATGCTGTGCGTTCACTACACGGACGGAAAACCCGCTCATGTGAAGGAGCCCTAATGGACAATGCATCTGGCACTTTTATCCACCTCTAAGTTATTTTTGAATATTTCTAGAAAAGTCGAGTGACAACCAATATGGCCGCCATTGCAGTTGTCAACTAGTGACGAGCCCCCAGTTATATAATGACTTACATTCAGGAGTCTGGAAAAGCTAAGAGATGAGCTGCAGTGATGAGCATGTAGGGGGTGACCATGTTATATTTCTCCAAGTTCTGCTGCATGGCTCCCAACCATTCCTGATTCAGCTGGACAGTTCAAGCGGGCATAACTACTGAGAGGGGGGCAACAAGGGGCATCACTACTGAGAGGGGGGCAACAAGGGGCATCACTACTGAGAGAGGGACAACAAGGGGAATCACTACTGAGAGAGGGACAACAAGGGGAATCACTACTGAGAGAGGGACAACAAGGGGCATCACTACTGTGAGGGAGACAACAAGGGGCATCACTACTGAGAGGGAGACAACAAGGGGCATCAGTACTGAGAGAGAGACAACAAGGGGCATCACTACTGAGAGGGAGACAACAAGGGGCATCACTACTGAGAAGGGACAACAAGGTGCATCACTACTGAGAGGGAGACAAGGGGCATCACTACTGAGAGGGAGACCACAAGGGACATCACTACTGATAGGTAGACAACAAGGGGCATCACTACTGAGAAGGAACAACAAGGGGCATCACTACTGAGAGGGAGACAAGAACCATCACTACTGAAAAGGGACAACAAGGGGCATCACTACTGAGAGGGAGACAACAAGGGGCATCACTACTAAGAAGGGACAACAAGGGACATCACTACTGAGAGGGAGACAAAAAGGGGCATCACTACTGAGAAGGGACAACAAGGGGCATCACTACTGAGAGGGAGACAACAAGGGGCATCACTACTGAGAAGGGACAGCAAGGGGCAACATAGAAACATAGAATGTGTCGGCAGATAAGAACCATTTGGCCCATCTAGTCTGCCCAATATACTGAATACTATGGATAGCCCTTGGCCCTATCTTATATGAAGGATGGCCTTATGCCTATCCCATGCATGCTTAAACCCCTTCACTGTATTTGCAGCTACCACTTCTGCAGGAAGGCTATTCCATGCATCCACTACTCTCTCAGTAAAGTAATACTTCCTTATATAACTTTTAAACCTTTGCCCCTCTAATTTAAAACTGTGTCCTCTTGTGGTAGTTTTTCTTCTTTTAAATATGCTCTCCTCCTTTACCGAGTTGATTCCCTTTATGTATTTAGCAGTTTCTATCATATCCCCTCTGTCTCGTCTTTCTTCCAAGCTATACATGTTAAGGTCCTTTAACCTTTCCTGGTAAGTTTTATCCTGCAATCCATGTACTAGTTTAGTAGCTCTTCTCTGAACTCTCTCTAGAGTATCTATATCCTTCTGGAGATATGGCCTCCAGTACTGCGCACAATACTCCAAGTGAGGTCTCACCAGTGTTCTGTACAGCGGCATAAGCACTTCACTCTTTCTACTGCTTATACCTCTCCCTATACATCCAAGCATTCTGCTGGCATTTCGTGCTGCCCTATTACATTGTCTTCCCACCTTTAAGTCTTCTGAAATAATTACTCCTAAATCCCTTTCCTCAGATACTGAGGTCAGGACTGTGTCAAATATTCTATATTCTGCTCTTGGGTTTTTACGCCCCAGGTGCATTATCTTGCACTTATCCACATTAAATTTCAGTTGCCAGAGTTCTGACCATTCTTCTAGTTTTCCTAAATCCTTTTCCATTTGGCGTTTCCCTCCAGGAACATCAACCCTGTTACATATCTTTGTGTCATCAGCAAAAAGACAAACCTTACCAGCGAGGCCTTTTGCAATATCACTTATGAAGATATTAAACAAAATTGGTCCCAGTACAGATCCCTGTGGAACCCCACTGGTAACATGACCCTGTTTTGAATGTTCTCCATTGACTACAACCCTCTGCTGTCTGTCACTCAGCCACTGCCTAATCCACTCAACAATATGGGAGTCCATGCTCAATGACTGCAGTTTATTGATAAGTCTTCTATGTGGGACAGTGTCAAAAGCCTTACTAAAATCTAGATATGCGATGTCTACTGCACTAATGAGAAGGGGCAAAAAGTAGCATCACGACTGAGAGGAGGACAACAAGGGGGCATCACAACTGAGAGGGGGACAACAAGGAGCATCACTACTGAGAGGGAGACAAAAAGGGGAATCACTACTGAGAGGGAGACAAAAAGGGGCATCACTACTGAGAAGGGACAACAAGGGACATCACTACTGAGAGGGAGACAAAAAGGGGCATCACTACTGAGAAGGGACAACAAGGGGCATCACTACTGAAAGGGAGACAACAAGGGGCATCACTACTGAGAAGGGACAACAAGTGCATCACTACTGAGAGGGAGACAAGGGGCATCACTACTGAGAGGGAGACAACAAGGGACATCACTACTGATAGGTAGACAACAAGGGGCATCACTTCTGAGAAGGAACAACAAGGGGCATCACTACTGAGAGGGAGACAACAAGAACTATCACTACTGAAAAGGGACAACAAGGGGCATCACTACTGAGAGGGAGACAACAAGGGGCATCACTACTAAGGGACAACAAGGGACATCACTACTGAGAGGGAGACAAAAAGGGGCATCACTACTGAGAAGGGACAACAAGGGGCATCACTACTGAGAGAGAGACAACAAGGGCCATCACTACTGAGAAGGGACAGCAAGGGGCATCACTAATGAGAAGGGGCAAAAAGCTGCATCACGACTCAGAGGAGGACATCAAGGGGGCATCACAACTGAGAGGGGGACAACAAGGAGCATCACTACTGAGAGGCGGACAACAAGGGGCATCACTACTGAGAGGGAGACAGAAAGGGGCATCACTACTGAGAAGGGACAACAAGGGGCATCACTACTGAGAGGGAGACAAGGGGCATCACTACTGAGAAGGGACAACAAGGGGCATTACTAATGAGAAGGGGCAAAAAGTAGCATTACGACTGAGAGGAGGACAACAAGGGGGCATCACAACTGAGAGGGGGACAACAAGGGGCATCACTACTGAGAGGCGGACAACAAGGGGCATCACTACTGAGAGGGAGACAACAAAGGGGCATCACTACTGAGCGAGACAACAAGAGGGCATCACTACTGAGAAGGGACAACAAGGTGTATCACTACTGAGAAAGGACAACAAGGGGCATCACTACTGAGAGGGAGACAAAAAGGGCCATCACTACTGAGAAGGGACAACAAGGGGCAACACTACTGAGAGGGAGACAACAAGGGGCATCACTACTGTGAAGGGACAACAAGGGGCATTACTAATCAGAGGGGGCAAAAAGTAGCATCACGACTGAGGAGGACAACAAGGGGGCATCACAACTGAGAGGGAGACAACAAGGGGCATTACTACTGAGAGGCGGACAACAAGGGGCATCACTACTGAGAGGGGGACAACAAGGGGCATCACTACTGAGCGAGACAACAAGAGGGCATCACTACTGAGAAGGGACAACAAGGTGTATCACTACTGAGAAATGACAACAAGGGGCATTACTACTGAGAGGGAGACAAAAAGGGGCATCACTACTGAGAAGGGAGACAACAAGGGGCATCACTACTGAGAAGGGACAACAAGGGGCATCACTAATGAGAAGGGGCAAAAAGTAGCACCACGACTGAGAGGAGGACAACAAGGGGGCATCACAACTGAGAGGGGAACAACAAGGGGGCATCACTACTGAGAGGGGAACAACAAGGGGGCATCACTACTGAGAGGGGGACAACAAGTGGCATCACTATTGAGAGGGGGCAACAAGGGACATCTCTACTGATAGAGGGACACCAAGGAGCATCACTACTGAGAGGGGGACAACAAGGGGGCATGACTACTGGTAAGGGAACAAGAAGGGCATCACTACTGAGAGGGGACAACAAGTGGTATCACTACTAAGTGGAGGACACCAGGGGCATCACTACTGAGAGGGGGACAACAAGGGGCATCACAACTGAGAGGGAGACAACAAGGAACATCACTACTGAGAGGCGGACAACACGCAGCGTCACTACTGAGAAGGGGAAACAAGGGGCGTCACGATTGAGTGGGGGACACCAGGGGGCGTCACTACTGAGAAGGGGCAACAAGGGGCATCACTACTGAGAGGGAGACAAAAAGGGGCATCACTACTGAGAAGGGACAACAAGGGGCATCACTACTGAGAGGGAGACAAGGGGCATCACTAATGAGAAGGGGCAAAAAGTTGCATCACGACTCAGAGGAGGACAACAAGGGGGCATCACAACTGAGAGGGGGACAACAAGGAGCATCACTACTGAGAGGCGGACAACAAGGGGCATCACTACTGAGAGGGAGACAGAAAGGGGCATCACTACTGAGAAGGGACAACAAGGGGCATCACTTCTGAGAGGGAGACAAGGGGCATCACTACTGAGAAGGGACAACAAGGGGCATTACTAATGGGGAAACAAGGGGCGTCACGATTGAGTGGGGGACACCAGGGGGCGTCACTACTGAGAAGGGGCAACAAGGGGCATCACTACTGAGAGGGAGACAAAAAGGGGCATCACTACTGAGAAGGGACAACAAGGGGCATCACTACTGAGAGGGAGACAAGGGGCATCACTACTGAGAAGGGGCAACAAGGGGCCTCACGACTGAGAGGGGGACACTAGGGGGCATCACTACTGAGAGGGGAGCAAAAAGGGGTATCACTACTGAGAAGGGTGTCAACAAGGGGCTTCACTACTGAGAGGGGGACAACAAGGGGCATCACTACTGAGAGAGGGACCTCATTTGCGGATCCGCAATACACAGGCACCGTTCCGTGTGAATTCCGCATCACGGATGTGGACCCATTCACTTAAATGGGTCCGCAAATCCGGAGATGCGAAATGGTGCAGAACGGAACCCTACGGAAGCACTACGGAGTGCTTCCGTAGGGTTTCATCCCGTACTTCCGTTCCGCAAAAAGATAGAACATGTCCTAACTTTTTGCGGAACGGCCGGATTGCGGGTCCATTAAAGTGAATGGGTCCCCGATCCGCTGCGGCTGCCCCACTGTCGGTGTTTGTGCATTGTGGCCCGCATTTTGAGGGCCGCTGCTGCAGGAGGCCTAATGCAGAAGGAATCCTTGACTGAAGAGCTTGCAATCCAATACACAGAGATTGTATAGATCATGTACAGGGCGACAGTACTGAGAGATGGGTGGCCTTCTCTAAAGGATCCCTGGCCCTCAGAGCTTTCAATCTACTTTTTACATCCATTCCTACATTTCAAGAGCCCTGCTTCCTGTCACTGAAGTGACACCACGGCAGGGTCTGTTACAGTGTGTTAGTGCAGTCTCTGAACAGTCTGTCATTTTAACATGGAATTTATGCATGTAGCCGTTGGTCCAATTTTACAGCCTTTAGTGGGTAAAACGGGCAAAACTATTCATCATGACCCATGCCAAACGACTCCACACTGCTACATGGTTTTGTGACGAAATATTACTCAGGAGTTTTGCAGCTCATTCTCTTCATTCATTAGTCTGACTGGGCATGCTTGGCATTGCATAATTGTGTTGGTATGCGGCTGATGGTGGTTTGCCCTGGCATGTAACCTGTGTTGGTATGCAGTGTAATGCAGGTTACGTCTCCCATCCATCTGTTAGGTTAAACACTAACTGTGTGGAGCTAATACCACTGTCCTCTTATGGTTGTACTAGGGCAGGGAGTGAACGCTGGACCCTCTATGGCTACGTTATGGATACAGTCTCCTGCAGAGCTTGCACTCTAGTATTACAGATACTACTGGCCCAATGCATGCTGTCAATGGCAATAGGATAAAATTGATCCCACCTTCTCAATTTTTGGAAGAAGCCAAAAGGAGAGTAAGGATATGTTTGCATGTGGCAGAAATGTCTGCGACTGTCCCATACATCGGAATGAGGCTTGCAGAAATCCATTTTCATGCCGCAGAAATATCCGCATTCAGATGTAGGGAGCAGATTTTCAATTGCATAAATTTTGGCAACTAATCTGCCACGTGTGAACAGTACTCTAATAGTACTCTAATACTACCCAAATAATACTAAAGTATGACTAGATTGTACTGGCATAAAGAGGCATCCAGAAACAGTACCTGAAGATTACTGCCATATATTACCCACATGATACTGCATACAATTACTACACAATGGTGTCATAATGTGCCTGAAGACTGCCACCATATACTGTATTACCCACATAATACTGCCATAAATGACTACACAATATTGTCAAAAAGGTCTTGAAGGTTACCACCACACAATGCTGCCATAGATATCTGCGCAATAATGTCAAAATATGCCAGAAGAATACTGCCATACATTACCCGCATAAAACATCAGAAAATGACTATATAACAGTGCCATAATGTGCCTGACAATTACCACCATGTATTACCCACATAATACTGCATAAAATGACTACACAATAGTGCTATAATTTGTCTGAAGATTACAACCATACAGTACCCACATAATACTGCCATAAATGACTACACAATATTGTCAGAATGGGTTTAAGGTTAACCACCACACAATACCCACACAATGCTGCCATAGATGACTGCACAATAATGTAAAAATGGGCCTGAAGAATACCGCCATACATTACCCGCATAAAACCATCATAAAATGACTGCATAACAGTGCCATAATGTGCCTGAAGATTACCACCATACATAACTGCTAGAAAGTGCTCATATAATGCTGTTATAAATACATACATTAACTACTTTTGAATCCAGAGAAAAATAAGCAGACTGGTTTAAAAGCTCTATTTATACAAGCAGGCAAATAACGCGAGTTTGTGAGCATTCGCGTGTTTGTATTAAGTGCGTGACTTTAGATTACGTGACTTGAGATTCAGGGACTTTAGGAGGGGACTACAGTATGTTATATACTTATCACTGCACTACATTGTATTTTTCTCTTTCTTGTGTAATCGCCACTTAGTATGTGTTCCATTATTGACAGCGCAGTCCAGTGCACATCTTGCATGATGTATGCAGTCCTGGAACAGCCGTTTCAGGTGCATATCTTTGTTCAAAATGTGAGCAAATTGCTTGTTTGGAATCACACATCGAGTCTCTAACCGGGCGAGTTTCAACACTGAGAGGCGTTGACAATTTGGAAAAGAGTTTGCTGCTCACTGAGCAAGCGCTCTATGGGGTAGATGGGGGGGAGGGTGGTAGCGAGGAGGAAAGTGAGGTAGGTAGCTGGGTAACAGAAAGCGGGGTAGAGGGAAGAGTGCCAGGGAGGCTAGTCCTGATCTGACACACCCCAACAAGTTTGCACGTTTGGCAGATGATGGGGATGTCAGTCCAGGAACGGCACTGCTGCAGCCGGACCCTTCCTCTGCCAGTCAGGGGAATGTCGGCTCCAGTAAGCAGGGGACCAGGAGAGCAGGGCAGGCCAGACAGGTGCTGGTAGTGGAGAGTCCATTATTAGGGGTACAGACAGGGCAATCTGTTACAAAGACCGTGATCGCCGAACAGTGTGCTGTCTTCCTGGCGCTAGAGTTCGATATATCGCGGATCGGGTTGACAGATTACTGGGAGGGGCTGGAGAAGATCCAGCGGTCATGGTCCATATCGGAACCAATGACAAAGTTAGGGGTAGGAGGAGAGTCCTTAAAAATGATTTCAGGGATTTAGGTCAAAAGCTTAGGGCAAGGACCTCAAAGGTAGTATTTTCCTAAATACTGCCTGTACCAGGAGCCACACAAGAAAGGCAGCGGGAGATTAGGGAGGTTAACAAGTGGCTCAAGAACTGGTGTAGGATGGAGAGGTTTGGGTTCCTGGAGAACTGGGCCGACTTCTCTATCGGCTACAGGCTCTATCGTAGGGACGGGCTGCACCTCAATGGGGAAGGGGCAGCTGTGCTGGGGAGAAAGATGGCTAGAAGGTTGGAGGAGTGTTTAAACTAGGGACTGGGGGGGAGGGTAATTACGTTATAGGAGGGGAAGATAGTGCAGATAGAGACCGGGGGCAAGGTAGTGGGACTGGGGGAGGAATGGAAGGAGGGACTAGAACAGTTCAGAAGGAAAGGTGTAGGGTAAAAAATATACATAAACCTCTCAAATGTATGTATACTAATGCCAGAAGCCTGACTAATAAAACTGGGGAACTGGAATTAGTGATGTGTGAGGAGAACTATGACATAGTGGGAATAACTGAGACATGGCTGGATGATATCTATGACAGTGGGAATAACTGAGACATGGCTGGATGATAGCTATGACAGTGGGAATAACTGAGACATGGCTGGATGATAGCTATGACAGTGGGAATAACTGAGACATGGCTGGATGATAGCTATGACAGTGGGAATAACTGATACATGGCTGGATGATAGCTATGACAGTGGGAATAACTGAGACATGGCTGGATGATAGCTATGACAGTGGGAATAACTGAGACATGGCTGGATGATAGCTATGACAGTGGGAATAACTGAGACATGGCTGGATGATAGCTATGACAGTGGGAATAACTGAGACATGGCTGGATGATAGCTATGACAGTGGGAATAACTGAGACATGGCTGGATGATAGCTATGACAGTGGGAATAACTGAGACATGGCTGGATGATAACTATGACAGTGGGAATAACTGAGACATGGCTGGATGATAGCTATGACAGTGGGAATAACTGAGACATGGCTGGATGATAACTATGACAGTGGGAATAACTGAGACATGGCTGGATGATAGCTATGACAGTGGGAATAACTGAGACATGGCTGGATGATAGCTATGACAGTGGGAATAACTGAGACATGGCTGGATGATAGCTATGACAGTGGGAATAACTGAGACATGGCTGGATGATAGCTATGACAGTGGGAATAACTGAGACATGGCTGGATGATAGCTATGACAGTGGGAATAACTGAGACATGGCTGGATGATAGCTATGACAGTGGGAATAACTGAGAAATGGCTGGATGATAACTATGACAGTGGGAATAACTGAGACATGGCTGGATGATAGCTATGACAGTGGGAATAACTGAGAAATGGCTGGATGATAACTATGACAGTGGGAATAACTGAGACATGGCTGGATGATAGCTATGACAGTGGGAATAACTGAGACATGGCTGGATGATAGCTATGACAGTGGGAATAACTGAGACATGGCTGGATGATAGCTATGACATAGTGGGAATAACTGAGACATGGCTGGATGATAGCTATGACAGTGGGAATAACTGAGACATGGCTGGATGATAGCTATGACAGTGGGAATAACAGACATGGCTGGATGATAGCTATGACAGTGGGAATAACTGAGACATGGCTGGATGATAGCTATGACAGTGGGAATAACTGAGACACGGCTGGATGATAGCTATGACAGTGGGAATAACTGAGACATGGCTGGATGATAGCTATGACTGGGCGGTTAATGTACAAGGTTACAGTCTGTTTAGAAAGGATTGTCAAAACCGGAGAGGGGAAGGGGTCTGCCTTTATGTAAAGTCCTGTCTAAAGCCCACACTCTGAGAAGATATAAGTGAGGGCCATGAACATGTGGAGTCACTGTGGGTAGAGATACATGGAGCTAAAAACAACAATAAATTACTAATAGGAGTTTACTATAAACCGCCTAATATACCAGAGTCCACAGAAAATCTACTACTAAACGAGATAGACGAGGCGGCAAATAATAATGGGGTGGTTATTATGGGGGACTTCAACTACCCAGATATAGACTGGGAAACTGAAACTTGTATATCTCATAAAGGAAACAGGTTCTTGGCAATAACCAAAGACAATTACCTTTCCCAACTGGTTCAGGACCCGACTAGAGGGACGGCCATACTGGACTTAGTATTAACCAATAGGCCTGACAGAACAACAGACGTGCAGGTTGGGGGACACCTGGGAAATAGTGACCACCTGGGAAATAGTGACCATAAAGTAATAACCAATTATACAATTATCATTCAAAAGAGCATTTCTACAGGGAGGAACAAAAATACCAAACTTCAAAAAAGCAACATTTAGCCAACTAAGAGAGGCCATAGGCCTAACTAACTGGGACAAAGTCCTCAAAAATAAAAATACAGCCACAAAATGGGATATCTTTAAAAGCATCCTAAAATCTCATTGTGAGAGGTACATACCGTATAGGAATAAAGGGTTAAGGAACAAAAAGAAACCAATGTGGATAAATAGAACTGCAAAGAAAGCAATAAATTACAAAAAGAAAGCATTTAAATCACTAAAACAGGAGGGTAGCGAGGAAGCACCGAAAAACTTTAAGGAAAAAAATAGAATATATAAAAAACTAATAAAAGCGGACAAACTAGAGACCGAGAGATTAATTGCCAAAGAGAGTAAAACTAACCCTAAAATGTTCTTCAATTATATAAATGGTAAAAAGTATAAATCTGAAGGTGTCGGCCCTTTAAAGAGTAATGAGGAGGAAGTCGCAGAGAGCGACGAGGAGAAAGCAAAGCTGTTAAATATTATTTTCTCCAATATATTCACTGAGGAAAATAAACTGTCAGATGACATGCAGAATGTAAAAGTAAATTCCCCATTAAAAGTGTCCTGTCTGACCCAGGAAGAAGTACAACAGCGACTTAAAAAGATTAAAGTAGACAAATCGCCAGGACCGGATGTGGCAGATGAGGTTTAACACTGACAAATGTAAGGTTATGCACATGGGAAGGAATAATGCAAGTCTGGATAACACTGACATGGAAAAGGACCTAGGAATTTTAGTGAACAGCAAACTAAGCTGCAAAAACCAGTGTCAGGCAGCTGCTGCCAAGGCCAATAAGATAATGGGTTGCATCAGAAGGGGCATAGATGCCCGTGATGAGAACATAGTCCTACCACTTTACAAATCATTAGTCAGACCACACATGGAGTACTGTGTACAGTTCTGGGCTCCTGTGAACAAGGCAGACATAGCAGAGCTGGAGAGGGTCCAGAGGAGGGCAACTAAAGTAATAACTGGAATGGGGCAACTACAGTACCCTGAAAGATTATCAACATTAAGGTTATTCACTTTAGAAAAAAGACGACTGAGGGGAGATCTAATTACTGTGTATAAGTATATCAGGGGTCAGTACAGAGATCTATCCCATCATCTATTTATCCCCAGGACTGTGACAGTGACGAGGGGACATCCTCTGCATCTGGAGGAAAGAAGGTTTGTACACAAACATAGAAGAGGATTCTTTACGGTAAGAGCAGTGAGACTATGGAGCTCTCTGCCTGAGGAGGTGGTGATGGTGAGTACAATAAAGGAATTCAAGAGGGGCCTGGATGTGTTTCTGGAGCGTAATAATATTACAGGCTATAGCTACTAGAGAGGGGTCTTTGATCCAGGGAGATAGTCTGATTGCCTGATTGGAGTCAGGAAGGAAATTTTTTTCCCCTTAAGTGAAGGAAATTGGCTTCTACCTCACAGGGTTTTTTCCTTCCTCTGGATCAACTTGCAGGATAACAGGCCGAACTGGATGGACAAATGTCTTTTTTCGGCCTTATATACAGGGAGTGCAGAATTATTAGGCAAGTTGTATTTTTGAGGATTAATTTTATTATTGAACAACAACCATGTTCTCAATGAACCCAAAAAACTCATTAATATCAAAGCTGAATATTTCTGGAAGTAGTTTTTAGTTTGTTTTTAGTTTTAGCTATTTTAGGGGGATATCTGTGTGTGCAGGTGACTATTACTGTGCATAATTATTAGGCAACTTAACAAAAAACAAATATATACCCATTTCAATTATTTATTTTTACCAGTGAAACCAATATAACATCTCAACATTCACAAATATACATTTCTGACATTCAAAAACAAAACAAAAACAAATCAGTGACCAATATAGCCACCTTTCTTTGCAAGGACACTCAAAAGCCTGCCATCCATGGATTCTGTCAGTGTTTTGATTTGTTCACCATCAACATTGCGTGCAGCAGCAACCACAGCCTCCCAGACACTGTTCAGAGAGGTGTACTGTTTTCCCTCCTTGTAAATCTCACATTTGATGATGGACCACAGGTTCTCAATGGGGTTCAGATCAGGTGAACAAGGAGGCCATGTCATTAGATTTTCTTCTTTTATACCCTTTCTTGCCAGCCACGCTGTGGAGTACTTGGACGCATGTGATGGAGCATTGTCCTGCATGAAAATCATGTTTTTCTTGAAGGATGCAGACTTCTTCCTGTACCACTGCTTGAAGAAGGTGTCTTCCAGAAACTGGCAGTAGGACTGGGAGTTGAGCTTGACTCCATCCTCAACCCGAAAAGGCCCCACAAGCTCATCTTTGATGATACCAGCCCAAACCAGTACTCCACCTCCATCTTGCTGGCGTCTGAGTCGGACTGGAGCTCTCTGCCCTTTACCAATCCAGCCACGGGCCCATCCATCTGGCCCATCAAGACTCACTCTCATTTCATCAGTCCATAAAACCTTAGAAAAATCAGTCTTGAGATATTTCTTGGCCCAGTCTTGACGTTTCAGCTTGTGTGTCTTGTTCAGTGGTGGTCGTCTTTCAGCCTTTCTTACCTTGGCCATGTCTCTGAGTATTGCACACCTTGTGCTTTTGGGCACTCCAGTGATGTCGCAGCTCTGAAATATGGCCAAACTGGTGGCAAGTGGCATCTTGGCAGCTGCACGCTTGACTTTTCTCAGTTCATGGGCAGTTATTTTGCGCCTTGGTTTTTCCACACGCTTCTTGCGACCCTGTTGACTATTTTGAATGAAACGCTTGATTGTTCGATGATCACGCTTCAGAAGCTTTGCAATTTTAAGAGTGCTGCATCCCTCTGCAAGATATCTCACTATTTTTGACTTTTCTGAGCCTGTCAAGTCCTTCTTTTGACCCATTTTGCCAAAGGAAAGGAAGTTGCCTAATAATTATGCACACCTGATATAGGGTGTTGATGTCATTAGACCACACCCCTTCTCATTACAGAGATGCACATCACCTAATATGCTTAATTGGTAGTAGGCTTTCGAGCCTATACAGCTTGGAGTAAGACAACATGCATAAAGAGGATGATGTGGTCAAAATACTCATTTGCCTAATAATTCTGCACGCAGTGTACTATTTTACTATGTTACTGTATGGCAGCATTATACATAGTTCGTAGTATTATGTGAACATATCATATCCAAAGCGACCCTCATAACACTGCCATAAAATGTCTACACAATACAGCCATACACTGATTATATGATACTAATATGTGATGCCAGTAGAATAAAAGCTCTAAGATGTCCCCACATAAAAATGCCATTCACTGTTTACATACTACTGCTATACAGTGAGTATATTACTAGTGCTATACAGTGAACATATAACAGTACCCGCAAAATACTGCTATCAAGTGATTACATACTAATGCCTATGTTGTGATCACCAATATAGCGGGTTAGACTGGCTTTAGACCCTAGGGTGAAACTTCCGAGGGGGCCACCTAAGCTCTGCTCATGGCAGCCAGCCAGGTAAATAGTGATCTGATGCTCCCAGATTTAATAAACGCTGGCAGCAGCAAGTACTTAGGTACCTGGCACAGGTGCCCTCCTGACTCTTTAATTTAATTGTATTGCCATCCTGAGAAAATCGGAGCAGGAGGACAGAACGTGGCAGCTGACACTGGCCACCACAGAGGGGCAGCTTCTGGGGAGGTATTTTGTGCCGCTGAGGCATTATTTTGTGACTCACTGCGGTACTTGGCTCTGCTGGGGCAGTATATTGTGCTGCACTATGTTCTTTAGCTCTGCTGAAGTGGTATTTTGTGCCGTTGTATTGCTGTAGTATGCCCTGCCTTCATTAAATTTGGACCCGCCTACAACATGGGGCCACTTTAGTTTTTTTGGGGGCTACTTTAATTTCCCAGTTTACTCCTGCCAACATAAGGTAACCATGTAATACTGCCATACACTGCCTACATAATACAGTGACATCATAGTTCCTGCAATGCAGTAAATGCATAATAATATAATAATACTGCTATACTGTGCCTAAGGTATACTAACATACAGTGCCGACGTAATACTGCCATACATTGTCTAAATAGTGCTGTTATACAGTGAACACATAATAGTGCCATTCAGTGTACACATAATAGTGCCATACAGTACATTGCCTAAATAATAGTGCCATACAGTGACTACTTAATTGGTGCTATAACATGAACGCAACAGTGCCCACATAAAACCGCTATACATTGGCTAAACAATACTGCCGTACAGTGACTACATAATTGGTGCAATAATGTGAACACATAACAGTGCCGTTCAGTGCTCATGTAATACTGAAATATATTTGTCTGACTAATACAGCCATTAGAAGTGTTATATACTATCGTGAACACATAACAGTGACATACAATCACTACATAATCAGTGCTATAATGTGAAGAGATGTCAATGTCCTCCTGTGCCCATATAATACTGCCATATAGTGCCAGTTTGATGGTGAACACATAATGCTGCCAGATACTAAGAGACGGCTGTTCTGCAGAGCTTACACTCTAACATACAGCGGGCTCAGACACTAGACAGGGACAGTGTGTGCCGGCAGCCTGTTATGAGGCAGCTGTATTGCGCCGTCACATGGTGCTGGCTTGACCTGGATTGAGAGATGTAGGTCATGAAACTAGTGGAAATATAACACAAAGAACCCAAGTCAATGCAGAAAAAGGCGAGTGCACAAGGGGGGGCGGGAGGGGGGCAGCGGGATGAGAATGGCTCCTCCATGTAACGCTGCTCGCAATTATACTATTTGTGTCATTTCCATGGGATGCAGCTGTTACGTGCTGCTTGTATGGGGCAGAATTATGGCAGGTTTTATAAGCTCTATTAGGCAACCTGGATCTGTCCGCATCTTATGTAATAAACCTCAATAGGCTCTGCATGATGGGACTTGTATACTACAGCTGTCAGAGATGCTGTTTTATTTCACACGAGTTCCTATATCCTATATGAGATAGATAGATAATAGATAGATTCATACATAGATTCATAATAGATAGATAGATAGATATGGCATAGAAGATATAGATAGATAGACAGATAGTCTAAATTTGCTTACCGAAATGTATCTTTCCTTGAGTTCAAAGGGTTAATGTCTTGCTCCTCCCGTCTAGGACAGAAGATAAATCATTAGTAAATCAGACTAATTAACCCCCCTATAAAAGAGGGCACACCCACTAGGCAGACGTGTTTCTTCCAAGCAATGTCCTTTTTCAGGGAGGGATATTTGTGCTGCCTTTGGACTCAAGGAAAGATAAATTTCGGTAAGAAAATTTTGACTCTCCTTATCGTCCTTCAGGCAGCACAACACAAAGGGATCTGAAAAGCAGTATTAACAAGGTGGGGGGGGGGGGTGTCGAAATCGCAGCTTAATCGCAAGCACCAGAATCATACAACTTATATTGTTTTGTAAAAGGTGCATGGAGAAGACCATGTAGAGGCACTGCATATTTGATCCAATTCCTTTTTTCCCCCTCTTTTCTCTGCCCAAGTGACTAAGTGGACCGAGTTGAGTGTGCTGTCACTCCAACTTTTATTCTTCTCTATAAACAGCTGGTCAGCCGACCTGAAGGTCCTTGGTTCTCCAATGACCAGTAGATGAAGCTTGTCTTGTTCAGCTGATTGAGGACTCTGATAGATGAATTTCTTAACTTACATTCATGTCAGATGAGAGCTTTGGTAGGATATAGGGCATCAACCTTAAAATTAAGTCTTCTTGATGTACTTTCAGATATGGCCCTTTACATGATAGAGCTTGCAAAGTCTGACACCTTCTTGGCTGATGCAATTGCCAACAGAAATAAAACCTTCCAAGATAGAAACCTTAGTGGTGCTTCTGTAAGAGGCTGAAATAGAGATTCAACCAGGGTCTTCAGGAGAACAGCCTGATCCCAGGCTGGAATAGGAGACAACCGATTAATTTTAATTGAATAAAGAACGTAAAAAAAATAAATTCACGGAGGCTCCATCTATGCGAGCGGTGGCAGCTACGAAAGGCACTCTTACAGTGTTAGGTTTTAACCCAAACTGGAAACCGTCCTGTAAAAAATGTAAGACTTCAGACAGATCAGGATTTTGCAAAGTTTCCACCACCACCACATCTTACAAGCCCTTCTTCAGTCCTGAACCGTCAGATTCCAGGCTGTAAGCTGAAACATCTCCGGTGTGGATGCTGTAGGCCTGCTTAAACCAGAAGATCTGGCTGGACTGTATATCCAATAATTTCCTCTGGAAAGTTGTAGCCAGTGAGGGATCATGCCCTCCTGGTCAGATGAGCACTATGGCCATGGCTGAGACTCTCGTCTCATTTTCCTGAGAACTCAGGATATGAGGAAAAATGGAGGAAAATTTGGATGAAAAATTCCTTCCCAACTGAAAGACAGGCCATCTATTCTTTCTGGTGGATCGGCTGGATTCAGGGAGCAAAACTTATTGAGCTTTGTATTGGAGGCTGTCCCCATTGCATCTAAATGGGGGTACCCCATCTGCACGCAATCTGTATAAAATACAGTCGCTGAGACTTCAACTGTGACCTACTTAACAGATCCACCTAAACATTCACGGTTTGACATTTGCCCAAGTGATAATTTGACTGCATTGACTATACCGTGGATCAGAGCAAGTCCTGTGCCAATTGTTGATATAGCACATGGTGGAGATATTATCTGTTTGCTCCACCACTGACTGATTCTTGAGCCTGCCCTATGAAGAGCTAGATATGTTGCTCCCATGTCTCTGATATTAGATCACAGATACATCTCTTGAGAAGACCACCTCCCCTGAACTCAAAGAATGTGGAAGTGTACTTCCTCACCAGAGTTATCGGAATGGCCCGAAAAATCTACCTTATTCCGTATTTCTCGGACGAAGGAATCAAGACAGGTCTTCCCGAGTTTCTGGCTTGATCACCACAAGACGAACCAGACTTGATAAACATTGGTTTCTTCCTGAAACAATGCTGGTTTGCAATGTACACTAATGCCCATGTTACGGCTTCTATCGAAGAGGTCAGGAAAGTATATATTTAAAGACAGAGCGGCTGCCTGGCCTGATCTGATTGCGATCTTGACTAGCGACAGGAGAGGCGGTTGACGGGAGGGGGGGTGGGCTTGCACAGAAGTCGCTGGGGGGGAGCCCTGTTCAAATATTTGCTGTGGGGCCCAGTTATTTCTAGTTACTCCACTGGTCTTGACTGGCACTTGGTGATGGGACCTTAGATCTCATGCAGTGTCCCCCTCCGTGTTGAAAGTGGGCCCCTTAAATCTCATGTATCTCATTTTATGCAATTGTAGTTTCTATGTACTAAGCTGCAAATTCCCTACA
This sequence comes from Bufo bufo, assembly GCF_905171765.1. NCBI lineage: Eukaryota > Metazoa > Chordata > Amphibia > Anura > Bufonidae > Bufo > Bufo bufo. The sequence continues at coordinate 793,149,546 of NC_053389.1, read as the reverse complement.
ACAGGCTGGTAGTTGCATTACATCCATTCACCCCTAGGTGGTGCTGGCACCACATACAGTTGCAAGAAAAAGTATGTGAACCCTTTGGAATGATATGGATTTCTGCACAAATTGGTCATAAAATGTGATCTGATCTTCATCTAAGTCACAACAATAGACAATCACAGTGTGCTTAAACTAATAACACACAAAGAATTAAATGTTACCATGTTTTTATTGAACACACCATGTAAACATTCACAGTGCAGGTGGAAAAAGTATGTGAACCCTTGGATTTAATAACTGGTTGAACCTCCTTTGGCAGCAATAACTTCAACCAAACGTTTCCTGTAGTTGCAGATCAGACGTGCACAATGGTCAGGAGTAATTCTTGACCATTCCTCTTTACAGAACTGTTTCAGTTCAGCAATATTCTTGGGATGTCTGGTGTGAATCGCTTTCTTGAGGTCATGCCACAGCATCTCAATCGGGTTGAGGTCAGGACTCTGACTGGGCCACTCCAGAAGGCGTATTTTCTTCTGTTTAACCACCTCCGGACCGCCGAACGCAGCGACGCGTCCTGGAGGTGGTTGATTGATTCCTCCTGGACGCATATACGCGTCCTCTCGCGAGACGCGAGATTTCGGTCAGAGCCGGCCCGCGCATGCGCATCGCGGGCCGGCAAAAGTTAGAGGAGTATTTCGTCAGCAACCTGCCAGCCAATGATCGTCGCTGGCAGGTTGCTGATTTTAAAAAAAATCAAATCAGAAGCCATCTAACACCTTATATTTATAAATATAAGGTGTTAAATGGCTTGTCTGCTCCTCTGCTGGTCCTTTTCGTCGGTTGGTTCCAGCAGAGGAGCAGACATCACTGTGAGTACCCACCAAACACCACACTTAGCCCCAGATCACCCTCCATCACCCCCATCATCCAAATTAACCCCTTGATCGCCCCACTGTCAATCACCTAGTGAAAGGGAAAAAAGTGATCAGTGTAAACTGTCACATTTTTTTTTCCACTGGTATTGACTTACAGTTTTAGGATAGTTTAGGTCCCTTGGTTAGGTAGTTAGCGTCAGTTAGCGCCCAGCCCCCCGCACCGCAGTCACTGATTCGCTGATTAGCGTATCGCTAATCAGCATTTGTACTTTTATAGTATCTGTAAGTGATCAAAACTGATCACAGTCAGATCTATAATTGTATTAGTGTCACCTTAGCTCGCCCTCCACCCAAAACACAGTGTTTGCCCGATCAGGCCTGATCGGTCGCCCACACGTGCGTTCACCCACGCCCGCCCCACCGCAGTGACAAAAATTTTTTTTTTTTTTTATCACTGCACAATCACTTCGTAAGCACTGCGGCGATAAAAAAAATCCGTTTTGATATTTTTTATCAATCGCAGCGGCCTCCGGTACTTCGCTAGCCTCCCATTTGTAAGACAGGCTTGCTTTTTTTCTTGGGTAGTCTCAGGGAATACCCCTAAATTTAGTAGTCCAAATGTCAAACAGGGGGTATTCTTCTGAAGAGGCCTACAGGATTCTGACCCAGTCGGATGAGGAATGGGAACCCTCATCTGACGAATCTAGCGGGTCAGAATATGAACCTGTAGAAAGCAGTGGCTCTCTGACCCAAAGTTCGGACGAGGAGGTTGAGGTCCCTGATAGCACCAGGCGTACCCGGCCCCGTGTCGCTAGACCACAGGTTGTGCAGGATCCGTTTCAAGGGCAGCAGAGTGGGGCTGGCGCTGTCGGATCACGTGGTGAGGCATACACCAGCAGCGCAGCCCTCCCTGGACCTAGTACCAGCACTGCCGTACAACATGGTGAAGTGGCGAGCACCAGAAGGGCAGTTGAAGCTGGTACGGTGGCACGTGCAATAGTTACCCCGTCACAGCCACCGCAAAGACAGGCCCGTAGAGCCCCTAGAGTCCCTGAGGTGCTGGCAAATCCTGATTGGCAGTCACCAACTTCAGCCGCACCATTAGTTCCCCCTTTCACCTCCCAGTCTGGAGTTCGGGTTGAGACAGCTCAGATCGGTTCGGCCCTGGGATTTTTTGAGCTGTTCTTGACTGCGGAGCTCTTGGACTTAGTCGTGGCAGAAACAAATCGGTATGCCACTTAATTTATATCCGCCAACCCGGGAAGCTTTTATGCCCAGCCTTTTCGGTGGAAACCAGTCCAAGTTTCCGAAATTAAAATTTTTCTGGGCCTTCTCCTGAACATGGGTCTAACCAAAAAGCATGAATTGCGGTCATATTGGTCCACGAACCCGATTCATCACATGCCCATGTTCTCTGCTGCTATGTCCAGGACACGTTTTGAGACCATCCTGCGTTTCCTGCACTTTAGCGACAACAGCACCTCTCGTCCCAGAGGCCACCCAGCTTTTGACCGGCTCCACAAAATTCGGCCCCTCATAGACCACTTCAACCAGAAATTTGCAGATTTGTATACCCCCGAGCAAAACATCTGCATAGACGAGTCCCTAATACATTTTACCGGGCGCCTTGGCTTCAAACAATACATCCCAAGCAAGCGCGCCCGGTATGGGGTCAAATTGTATAAGCTCTGTGAAAGGGCCACAGGCTATACCCACAAATTTCGGATCTATGAGGGAAAAGATCAGACCCTGGAGCCGGTCGGTTGCCCTGACTACCTGGGGAGCAGTGGGAAGACAGTCTGGGACTTGGTGTCACCCTTATTTGGCAAGGGGTACCATCTTTATGTGGACAATTTTTACACAAGTGTGCCCCTCTTCAGGCATTTGTTCCTAGAACAGATTGGCTGCTGTGGCACCGTGCGACCTAGTCGCGTGGGCTTCCCCCAACGGCTCGTTACCACCCGTCTTGCAAGGGGGGAGAGGGCTGCCTTGTGTAACGAAGAACTGCTCGCGGTGAAATGGAGAGACAAGCGTGACATTTACATGCTCTCCTCCATTCACGCAGACACGACAATACAAATTGAAAGGGCAACCCGTGTCATTGAAAAGCCCCTCTGTGTCCACGACTATAATGCGCTCATGGGAGGGGTGGACTTCAATGACCAGATGTTGGCTCCATATTTAGTTTCCCGACGCACCAGACGCTGGTATAAAAAGGTGTCTGTATATTTAATTCAATTGGCTGCCTATAATAGTTTTGTTCTCTACAGTAAGGCTGGGAGAACACGATCCTTCCTCAAATTTCAGGAAGAGATCATTGAGAACCTCCTGTATCCAGGAGGTTCCGTGTCCCAAACCACCAGTGTAGTGAGCCGTCTACACGAGCGACATTTCCCCAGTGTCGTTCCTGGTACCTCAACCCAACCGTCACCCCGAAAAAAATGTCGTGTCTGTAGCAGGAGTGGAATAAGGCGTGACACCCGCTATTTCTGTCCTGACTGCCCTGACCACCCTGCCCTATGCTTAGGGGAGTGTTTCCGGAAGTACCACACACAGGTACACTTAGTATAGGGATTGCATCTCACAGGACAGGCACACAGGGCTATTAGGGCCCTTTCTCTCACAGCTGCTGCAAACCTCTCCTTTCACCTGGGACAAAGTGCATAATGTACTTCACCACATCTTTGGGCGATTTGCGCTTTGCACATTGTCCCATGGGGAAGGAGAGGTTTGTCCTATAAAGGTAAAAAAAAAAAAAAAATCACCGGTAAGTAAAAAAGTTAACGTTCAGTTCAATAAAGTTTATATGTTATGTTCAAAAGTTATTATAAAGTTAATAAATTTATTGCGTTGCGGCCTGGTTTTTTCTTTTTTGTTTAGTTTTTTTTACCTTCCAGGTGGACCAACCGATCGACTAGCTGCAGCACTGATGTGCATTCGGACAAAAGCATTGCGCTGCTGTCAGATTACACAAAAGTCGGTGTATGCGGCGCTGCAAGACGAGATTTCTCCTCTGCAGTAAAAGATACGTTTGCCGAGGCATATGAGCTGAGGAGGCGGCGGTGTTCATATACTTTGGCAAACACTTTGTATATAAAAAAAATATAAAAAATCCTGGCAATGATTTATTCATCCACATCGATTGATGTGAATGGAGAAATCTGGTTTGCCAGGGCATACGGGCTAAGTGGGTATGGATGTTGGGCGGAGCTCCTATGTCCTGGCAGACGCCTTTCCCCTCCTTTTTTTTTTTTTGGCAGAGATTTTTTCATCCACATTGATCGATGCGAACGAAGAAATCTGTGCCGTTCATTTTTTCTTTCAGCCCTGAGGCTGAACGGAAGAAAAAAATCTCATTACCCGTATGCTCAATATAAGGAGAATAGCAGAAACTCCTAATGCTGGCCATACATGTAATGATTACGGAGACCCTCAAATTTCAGGGCAGTACAAACACCCCACAAATGACCCCATTTTGGAAAGAAGACACCCCAAGGTATTCACTGAGGGGCATATTGAGTCCATGAAAGATTGCAATTTTTGTCCCAAGTTAGCGGAAAGGGAGACTTTGTGAGAAAAAAAAAAAAAAATCAATTTCCGCTAACTTGTGCCAAAAAAAAAAAAAATTCTATGAACTCGCCATGCCCCTCATTGAATACCTTGGGGTGTCTTCTTTCCAAAATGGGGTCATATGTGGGGTATTTATACTGCCCTGGAATTTTAGGGCCCCAAAGCGTGAGAAGAAGTCTGGTATCCAAATGTCTAAAAATGCCCTCCTAAAAGGAATGTGGGCCCCTTTGCGCATCTAGGCTGCAAAAAAGTGTCACACATGTGGTATCTCCGTACTCAGGAGAAGTTGGGCAATGTGTTTTGGGGTGTCATTTTACATATACCCATGCTGGGTGAGATAAATATCTTGGTCAAATGCCAACTTTGTATAAAAAAATGGGAAAAGTTGTCTTTTGCCAAGATATTTCTCTCACCCAGCATAGGTATATGAAAAATGACACCCCAAAACACATTGCCCAACTTCTCCTGAGTACGGAGATACCACATGTGTGACACTTTTTTGCAGCCTAGGTGGGCAAAGGGGCCCACATTCCAAAGAGCACCTTTCGGATTTCACCGGCCATTTTTTACAGATTTTGATTTCAAACTACTTACCACACATTAGGGCCCCTAGAATGCCAGGGCAGTATAACTACCCCACAAGTGACCCCATTTTGGAAAGAAGACACCCCAAGGTATTCCGTGAGGGGCATGGCGAGTTCCTCGAATTTTTTATTTTTTGTCACAAGTTAGCGGAAAATGATGGGTTTTTTTTGTTTTTTTTTTCTTACAAAGTCTCATATTCCACTAACTTGTGACAAAAAATAAAAACTTCCATGAACTCACTATGCCCATCAGCGAATACCTTGGGGTGTCTTCTTTCCAAAATTGGGTCACTTGTGGGGTAGTTATACTGCCCTGGCATTCTAGGGGCCCTAATGTGTGGTAAGTAGTTTGAAATCAAAATGTGCAAAAAATGGCCGGTGAAATCCGAAAGGTGCTCTTTGGAATGTGGGCCCCTTTGCCCACCTAGGCTGCAAAAAAGTGTCACACATGTGGTATCTCCGTACTCAGGAGAAGTTGGGCAATGTGTTTTGGGGTGTCATTTTTCATATACCTATGCTGGGTGAGAGAAATATCTTGGCAAAGACAACTTTTCCCATTTTGTTATACAAAGTTGGCATTTGACCAAGATATTTATCTCACCCAGCATGGGTATATGTAAAATGACACCCCAAAACACATTGCCCAACTTCTCCTGAGTACGGAGATACCACATGTGTGACACTTTTTTTCAGCCTAGGTGGGCAAAGGGGCCCACATTCCAAAGAGCACCTTTCGAATTTCACTGGCCATTTTTTACAGATTTTGATTTCAAACTACTTACCACACATTAGGGCCCCTAGAATGCCAGGGCAGTATAACTACCCCACAAGTGACCCCATTTTGGAAAGAAGACACATCAAGGTATTCCATGAGGGGCATGGCGAGTTCATAGAATTTTTTATTTTTTGTCACAAGTTAGCGGAAAATGATGATTTTTTTATTTATTTATTTTTTCTTACAAAGTCTCATATTCCACTAACTTGTGACAAAAAATAAAAACTTCCATGAACTCACTATGCCCATCAGCGAATACCTTGGGGTGTCTTCTTTCCAAAATGGGGTCACTTGTGGTGTAGTTATACTGCCCTGGCATTTTAGGGGCCAGAATGTGTGGTAAGTAGTTTGAAATCAAAATCTGTAAAACATGGCCGGTGAAATCCGAAAGGTGCTCTTTGGAATGTGGGCCCCTTTGCCCACCTAGGCTGCAAAAAAGTGTCACACATGTGGTATCCCCGTACTCAGGAGAAGTTGGGCAATGTGTTTTGGGGTGTCATTTTACATATACCCATGCTGGGTGAGATAAATATCTTGGTCAAATGCCAACTTTGTATAAAAAAATGGGAAAAGTTGTCTTTTGCCAAGATATTTCTCTCACCCAGCATGGGTTTATGTAAAATGACACCCCAAAACACATTGCCCAACTTCTCCTGAGTACGGAGATACCACATGTGTGACACTTTTTTGCAGCCTAGGTGGACAAAGGGGCCCACATTCCAAAGAGCACCTTTCGGATTTCACCGGCCATTTTTTACAGTGTTGATTTCAAACTACTTACCACACATTAGGGCCCCTAGAATGCCAGGGCAGTATAACTACCCCACAAGTGACCCCATTTTGGAAAGAAGACACCCCAAGGTATTTGATGATGGACATAGTGAGTTCATAGAAGTTTTTATTTTTTGTCACAAGTTAGTAGAATATGAGACTTTGTAAGAAAAAAAAAAATCATCATTTTCCGCTAACTTGTGACAAAAAATAAAATGTTCTATGAACTCACTATGCCCATCAGCGAATACCTTAGGGTGTCTACTTTCCGAAATGGGGTCATTTGTGGGGTGTTTGTACTGTCTGGGCATTATAGAACCTCAGGAAACATGACAGGTGCTCAGAAAGTCAGAGCTGCTTCAAAAAGCGGAAATTTACATTTTTGTACCATAGTTTGTAAACGCTATAACTTTTACCCAAACCATTTTTTTTTTACCCAAACATTTTTTTTTATCAAAGACATGTAGAACAATAAATTTTGAGAAAAATTTATATATGGATGTCGTTTTTTTTTGCAAAATTTTACAACTGAAAGTGAAAAATGTCATTTTTTGGCAAAAAAATCGTTAAATTTCAATTAATAACAAAAAAAGTAAAAATGTCAGCAGCAATGAAATACCACCAAATGAAAGCTCTATTAGTGAGAAGAAAAGGAGGTAAAATTCATTTGGGTGGTAAGTTGCATCACCGAGCAATAAACGGTCAAAGTAGTGTAGGTCAGAAGTGTAAAAAGTGGCCTGGTCATTAAGGGTGTTTAAGCTAAGGGGGCTGAGGTGGTTAAGCCATTCTGTTGTTGATTTACTTCTATGCTTTGGGTTGTTGTCCTGTTGCAACACCCATCTTCTGTTGAGCTTCAGCTGGTGGACAAATGGCCTTAGGTTCTCCTGCAAAATGTCTTGATAAACTTGGGAATTCATTTTTCCTTCGATGATAGCAATCCGTCCAGGCCCTGACGCAGCAAAGCAGCCCCAAACCATGATTCCCCCACCACCATATTCACAGTTGGGATGAGGTTTTGATGTTGGTGTGCTGTGCCTCTTTTTCTCCACACATAGTGTTGTGTGTTTCTTCCAAACAACTCAACTTTGGTTTCATCTGCTGTGGAACATCCAGGTTCTCTTGTGCAAACTGTAAACGTGCAGCAATGTATTTTTTGGACAGAAGTGGCTTCCTCTGTGGTATCCTCCCATGAAATCCATTCTTGTTTAGTGTTTTACGTATCGTAGATTCGCTAACAGGGATGTTAGCATATACCAGAGACTTTTGTGAGTCTTTAGCTGACACTCTAGGATTCTTGTTCACCTCATTGAGCAGTCTGCGCTCTGGTCTTGCAGTCATCTTTACAGGACAGCCACTCCTAGGGAGAGTAGCAGCAGTGCTGAACTTTCTCCATATATAGACAATTTGTCTTACCGTGGACTGATGAACAGCAAGGCTTTTGGAGATACTTTTATAACTCTTTCCAGCTTCATGCAAGTCAACAATTCTTAATCATAGGTCTTCTGAGAGCTCTTTTGTGCGAGGCATCATTCACATCAGGCAATGCTTCTTGTGAAAAGCAAACCCAGAACTGGTGTGTGTTTTTTATAGGGCAGGGCAGCTGTAACCAACACCTCCAATCTCATCTCATTGATTGGACTCCAGTTGGCTGACACCTTACTCCAATTAGCTCTTGGAGATGTCATTAGTCTAGGGGTTCACATACTTTTTCCACCTGCACTGTGAATGTTTACATGGTGTGTTCAAAACATGGTAACATTTAATTCTTTGTGTGTTATTAGTTTAAGCAGACTGTGATTGTCTATTGTTGTGACTTAGATGAAGATCAGATCACATTTTATGACCAATTTGTGCAGAAATTCATATCATTCCAAAGGGTTCACATACTTTTTCTTGCAACTGTACACATATTGTGACACAGTGAGGGGTTGTGTCTGTCAAGGCAGGTATTTTCCTCCCAGCATGTGCGGCTGGTTTTCAGCCAGGTGAGGTTAAATACCGGCCCGGAGTTTAAGTGCCGGTCCGGGTTTTGGCAGCACCTGGCTGTCCTTAAATAGGCAGCTGGGCTCAGCAGAGATGTCTCTGTTTTTGGGATCTGAGGCTATGTGCTGTCTTGGAGGGCTGAGAGCCACACGCTGGGGAAACAGGCCCTTTAAAGCCTGCTGTGGACTACTGGAGACAGAACTGCCAGCAAGGTGACTTGTGTTATATGAACTTTCCATTGTGTGTGAATTAACACCAAGACTGCAAAGTTACATGCTGTTTTGTGCAATTGTCTCAAGTGTGAATAAACACTAATGTTTTGAGTTAAGAACTTGTATTTTGCCTCTGTACTGCGCCCGCTTACCCTATCTACCAGAGCGAAACCCCACAAGTGGTGGAGGATGCGGGCAAGTGCAGTGAGGCTGGCGTGAACGCCGATATATTTTTGGGTTTGCATTTTTCATACATCAAACCAGCTGTATTTCAACAGCCCCATGACAAAATGGAGGCTGTTGTGAAGGCCCTCATAGAGGCTAATTTGCAGCAGCGAGAGACAAACCTGCAGCAACGGGAGGCTAATAAGCAGCAGCAAGAGACCAACCAGTTGCTGCTACAACGCATGATGGCTTTGCAGACAGCAGCAGCAACCCCCGAGCGTCTACGATGCCCAGAAAGCAGTCCGTGCCGCGATTCCTAAGGAGTTAATGCAGATGTTTTCCCGAGTAGGACTACCTAAAGAGGTTCTGACCGACCAAGGGACCCTTTTATGTCCAAGGTGATGAGGGAACTCTATAAGTTGCTGCACATAAAACAACTACAGACATCCGTTTACCATCAGCAAACGGACGGTCTGGTAGAACGGTTTAACCAAACATTAAAAAATATGTTGAAAAAGGTAGTGTCTAAAGATGGGAAGGACTGGGACCTCCCTCTGCCCTATCTCATATTCGCAGTGCGAGAGGTACCCCAGGCCTCTACTGGGTTCTCACCCTTCGAACTGCTATATGGCAGACACCCTCGCGCTCTCTTGAACGTGACCAAAGAGGCGTGGGAACAACAACCCACTCCACATAAAAGTGTCATTGAGTACGTTACCCAGATGCAAGATCGGATAGAGACAATGTTGCCTCTTCTTAGGGAGCATATGAAGGCAGCTCAGCGAGCCCAGAGTTGGGTCTACAGTATAATCGGCAGGCTCGGATCCGGATCTTTAACCCGGGTGATCGGGTTTTGGTTCTGGTGCCGACCGTGGACAGTAAGTTCCTGGCTAGGTGGCAGGGGCCCTACGAGGTACTTGAGAAAATTGGAGATGTAAACTACAAGGTACACCAGCCAAGGCGGCGAAAGCCGGAGCAGGTTTACCATGTGAATTTACTCAAACCGTGAAAAGATAGGGAAACCTGTACAGAAGACAGCCCGCGGCCGGGTTTTCTAGGAGAAGAGGTACCGGCCCCTGTGTCTGATGCAAGAGAGGCAGCTGCCACAGTAAAAATTGCAGCCTCTCCTCTAAACAGACTCAGGAGGCCAGGGAGTTCATTAGTCGGAACACGGATGTGTTCTTGGACCTCCCTGGGCGCACTTCCATAATCCTGCATGACATTGTCACTGAGCCTCAGGCAAAAGTCCGATTAAAACCATACCAGGTACCCGAGGCTCGGCGACAAGCCATATCGGAGGAGGTGCAGCTAATGTTGCAGCTAAACGTCATTGAGGAGTCAAAAAGTGAGTGGGCCATTCCTATAGTATTGATACCCAAGCCGGACGGGACGTTGCGGTTTTGTAACGACTTTCGAAAACTTAACGATATTTCTAAGTTCGACGCGTATCCCATGCCCCGGGTGGATGAGCTAGTCGAGAGGTTAGGACAAGCCCGGTATTTTTCTGTTTTGGACCTCACAAAAGGGTACTGGCAGGTGCCCTTAACGGAGGCTGCCAAAGAGAAAACTGCCTTCATCACGGTCTTACCCTTTGGTCTGCATAGCGCCCCCTCCACTTTTCAGCGAATAATGGACACTGTGCTTTGTCCACATCGTTGGCACGCTTTGGCTTAACTGGACGATATTGTCATCCACAGAACCGACTGGGAAAGTCACCTACCCAAAGTGTAGGCTGTAGTAGACTCCCTTCAGAAAGCTGGCCTAACCGCTAACCCAAAAAAATGTGCGATAGGGTTAGAGGAGACTAGGTACCTGGGGTATGTCATTGGGCGCGGAGTCATCAAACCCCAAGTGAACAAAATAGAGGCGATACGGAATTGGCCCCGACCTTTCACCACTAGGAAAATAAAGTAATTCCTGGGAATGTTTGGCTATTACATGAGGTTTGTTCCCCACTTTGCTACTCTAGCCGCGCCCTTGACAGTGCTCTTGAAGGGACAAAAATCAGTGATGGTTCTCTGGGATGATCGGGCGGAAGAAGCCTTTGCCGCTTTGAAGTCGGCCCAGTGTGGGTCATCGGTTTTGGTGACGCCCGACTTCAAGAGGGAGTTCGTGGTACAAACAGATGCCTCCGAAGTAGGCCTCAGTGCTGTACTGTCTCAGGAAGTCAACGGAGAGGAGCATCCTGTTGTCTTCCTAAGCCGCAAGCTCATCCCAGCCGAAACCAAGTACAGTATAGTGGATAGAGAGTGCCTGGCTATCAAGTGGGCACTTGAGTCTCTCCGCTACTATTTGTTAAGGAGAAAGTTTCCCCTGGTGACCGACCACTCCCCTCTGAAGTGGATGAGCCAGGTCAAAGACAGGAATGCCCGGGTCACCAGATGGTTTTAGTCTCTGCAGAACTTTAAGTTCTCGGTAGAACACAGAGCAGGCCGGTTGCAGGGAAAACGCGGATGCCCTGTCCCGGGTCCATTGTTTGGCGTGTGTCCATCTCCTCAGGGTGGAACAAAGGGGGAGGGGTGGTATGTTACACAGTGAGGGGTTGTGTCTGGCAAGGCATGTATTTTACTCCCAGCATGTGTGGCTGGGCTGGTTTCCAGCCAGGTGAGGTCAAATATCGGACCGGAGTTTAAGTGCCGGTCTGGGTTTTGGCAGCACCTGGCTGTCCTTAAATAGGCAGCTGGGCTCAGCAGAGATGTCTCTGTTTTTGGGATCTGAGGCTATGTGCTGTGCTGGAGGGCTGAGAGCCACACACTGGGGAAACAGGCCCTTTAAAGCCTGCTGTGGACTACTGGAGACAGAACTGCCAGAATTAACACCAAGACTGCAAAGTTACGTGCTGTTTTGTGCAATTGTCTCAAGTGTGAATAAATACTGACGTTTTGAGTTAAGAGCTTGTATTTTGCCTCTGTACTGCGCCCACTTACCCTATCTACCAGAGTGAAACACCACAATATTCAGTGGGATGCGAAAGTTTGGGCAACCTTGTTAATCGTCATGATTTTCCTGTATAAATCGTTGGTTGTTACGATAAAAAATGTCAGTTAAATATATCATATAGGAGACACACACAGTGATATTTGAGAAGTGAAATGAAGTTTATTGGATTTACAGAAAGTGTGCTATAATTGTTTAAACAAATTAGGCAGGTGCATACATTTGGGCACTGTTGTCATTTTATTGATTCCAAAACCTTTAGAACTAATTATTGGAACTCAAATTGGCTTGGTAAGCTCAGCGACCCCTGACCTACATACACAGGTGAATCCAATCATGAGAAAGAGTATTTAAGGGGGTCAATTGTAAGTTTCCCTCCTCTTTTAATTTTCTCTGAAGAGTAGCAACATGGGGGTCTCAAAACAACTCTCAAATGACCTGAAGACAAAGATGGTTCACCATCATGGTTTAGGGGAAGGATACAGAAAGCTGTCTCAGAGATTTCAGCTGTCTGTTTCCACAGTTAGGAACATATTGAGGAAATGGAAGACCACAGGCTCAGTTCAAGTTAAGGCTCGAAGTGGCAGACCAAGAAATATCTCGGATAGACAGAAGCGACGAATGGTGAGAACAGTCAGAGTCAACCCACAGACCAGCACCAAAGACCTACAACATCATCTTGCTGCAGATGGAGTCACTGTGCATCGTTCAACCATCCGGCGCACTTTACACAAGGAGATGCTGTATGCGAGAGTGATGCAGAGGAAGCCTTTTCTCAGCCCACAGCACAAAAAGTGCCGCTTGAGGTGGGCTAAAGCACATTTGGACAAGCCAGCTTCATTTTGGAATAAGGTGCTGTGGACTGATGAAACGAAAATTGAGTTATTTGGCCATAACAAGGGGCGTTATGCATGGAGGAAAAAGAACACGGCATTGCAAGAAAAACACCTGCTACCTACAGTAAAATATGGTGGTGGTTCCATCATGCTGTGGGGCTGTGTGGCCAGTGCAGGGACTGGGAATCTTGTCAAAGTTGAGGGACGCATGGATTCCACTCAGTATCAGCAGATTCTGGAGACCAATGTCCAGGAATCAGTGACAAAGCTGAAGCTGCTCCGGGGCTGGATCTTTCAACAAGACAACGACCCTAAACACTGCTCAAAATCCACTAAGGCATTTATGCAGAGGAACAAGTACAACGTTCTGGAATGGCCATCTCAGTCCCCAGACCTGAATATAATTGAAAATCTGTGGTGTGACTTGAAGAGAGCTGTCCATGCTCGGAAGCCATCAAACCTGAATGAACTAAAGATGTTTTGTAAAGAGGAATGGTCCAAAATACCTTCAACCAGAATCCAGACTCTCATTGGAACCTACAGGAAGCGTTTAGAGGCTGGAATTTCTGCAAAAGGAGGATCTACTAAATATTGATTTCATTTCTTTTTTGTGGTGCCCAAATTTATGCACCTGCCTAATTTTGTTTAAACAATTATAGCACACTTTCTGCAAATCCAATAAACTTCATTTTACTACTCAAATATCACTGTGTGTGTCTCCTATATGATGTATTTAACTGACATTTTTTATCGTAACAACCAACGATTTATACAGGAAAATCATGACGATTAACAAGGTTGCCCAAACTTTCGCATCCCACTGTATATACCTTAGGGCAGTGATGGCGAACCTTTTAGAGACCGAGTGCCCAAACTGCAACCCAAAACCCACTTATTTATCACAAGGTGCCAACACGGCAATTTATCCTGAATACTACAGTCCAATATATTGTATCTTCCATGTACGTTATCACTTAGCTATAATAGCCTGCCTACATTCAGTGCGCTGCCTGTGCTGTTCATAGTGCGCCCTGCGCTGATGAATGGCAGGAAAAGTCTAAGGCATATTAGACTTTTTCCAGGGCGTGGGTGCCCACAGGGAGGACTCTGAGTGCCACCTCTGGCACCCTGTGCCATAGGTTCGCCACCACTGCCTTAGGGTGTGTCAGTTCTGTGGAGAAGGAAGGAAGTTAGCTGAGGAGTAAGAAGAGAGGTAGTGATGTGTGAGGAGCAGGAGAAGCAAAGTCCAATATGTAGCTGCTATCTTAGCCCCTTGGCCCTGGCCAAGCTGAGGGAGTAGGGAGAACACCCTTACAGCTACCTAGCACAGACCAGAGTAAACTGTGGATATAGAGAAAGTCTAGTGGAAATAGAAGCAGCATTAGCTTATGGACTCCACAGCACCAGTGACTGGGAGAAGCCTAAAAGCACCTGGACACAGCCGGACGACCAGGCGCAAGGTTGTCCATTACCACAAACCTCTATAGATATTGTGGATCAGAGTTTCTGAAAGCAACCAGTGCAAACAATGGAGCAGAGGATTCATGCCTGCCATTAGGGAGACCGCCCTGTGGGTTTCCCAACACAAGTAAGAGTCATTATTATATCCAGTATCTGTCGGCTAGAGTGTGGACAAAGTGAGGACAGTTAGAAGGGAACTCTCTCATACCAGCCAAAGGAAAATCTCAATGCACCTATTGTCAAGCCTGTTACTAGGATTGCAGCTAAGCCAATCGTGTATGCATCATATGGGTTGGTTGTCACCCTCGCCATGTAAATGTACTGCACTAACTACCTCATGGCAATTGATCAAGTAAAAAGTTCAGTTGTTTACAACCATTGACTCTTCATCCTTTCTACCACCTTCCTTTGCACCTAACGGTGCTGGCGTCACGAACACCAGGGACCCTACCTCCGCGGCACCTTAAACCATTCCACCAAGGGCACCTCAACCACCATCTGGTGGGAGTCCCTGGACAACAGTGTGCCCTGAAAGAACCGTTCACTGCACACCGGCCCAGGGAGCTCTAGATAACAGTGAGTAAACAATTACTACCCCCATTGGCCCACCAACACTCACATATTGCCCCTGCGGCCAGGTCACTACACCCACATCCACCTTGATTTCTGGATCCGCTCCTGTGAGAGCTTAAGCAACCAGTCTAACTGGAAGCTAAGTGCTGAGTTAATGCCACATCTAACTTAATAAAAACATCAGGCGATGATGAGAAACCAAAGGCCAGTGAATTGAAGATGAGAAACCCTGCTGAGTGATGGCCATAAAATCATCCTGCTGGCTAATGTTGATAACAAAACAGCAATTCACATCATGAATTTCTTCCGAGATGGTATATGTTTAGACACGTCAGATTTAGCCTTCATTTCACCTGTGGCTTTGGCACTGCATACGCTCTTGAAAAGACCCCAGACATTTCCTGGGAAAGAAGTCAAGATTTTCCTGTGAAGTCCTGAAACAACCACCATATGAGGCTTTGTGAAGGGTTGACTTATTTGCCTTGGAGGGGCAATTTCTTTAACCTGAGGGAGTGACCTGGGTACAAGATTCTATCCAGGTGTCTGATGTAATCTTTGCACAATTTGAGAAAAGGTTTTGCAATCTTGCTCCCACCGGAAGCCTGGTGTCCTAAATTTGATGTTTCCCTGTTGCAAATTTCTACTTTCTAGTGCTTGGAGAGCCTTCTCTTTCTGACCTTTCTGAGCCCCTCTTAGGTGATCTTTGGAATGAAAATTGCAAGAATGAATCTAGACCTAGAGGCATATTGTGGAAAGGAGACCCCTCTGTAACAACGATTGGTTCTAAAAAGAATTAATTTGGTGAGGAACAAAATGGCGCTAACAGAATGTCCCTCTGCAGAGAGTGTCTATAGGGATCACATGAACTCAGAGGCACATTCAGGGCCCATTCACACGAAAGTTTTTTTTCTTTCCGACATGTCCCGCAGTTTGCAGATCTCATACGGACCCATTATTACAATGGGACTGTAAGACATGGACAGCACACAGTGTGCCGTCCACATCCGCACATCCATTCCGCGGCCCTGAAAAGAGATAAAAAAAGTCCCACCTTTGTCTGTATTGTGGACAAGAATGGGCATGACCATCATAGGGCAGGATGTTCTGAACTGCAAATGCAGAATCCACACGGCGGCATTCGTGTCCTCTGGATCCGCAACTTGTCCGCAAAATCAGATATGGTTCTCTGAATGGACCCCCAATCTTAGTTGACTAAGGCTACTTTCACATTAGCGTTTTTTGCGGATCCGTTTGCGGATCCGTCATGAAAGGATCTGGTTGTATTATGTCTTCTATAGCCATGACGGATCCGTCATGAAAACCATTGAAAGTCAAATGGGGGACGGATCAGTTTTCTATTGTGTCAGAGAAAACTGATCCATCCCCATTGACCTACATTGTGTGCCAGGACTGATCTGTCTCGCTCCGCACCACATCACGGACAGAAAAACGCTGCAGGCAGCGTTTTGGTGTCTGCTTCCAGAGCGGAATGGTGACTGATCGGAGGCAAACTGATGCATTCTGAGCGGATCCTTTTCCATTCAGAATGCATTAGGGCAAAACTGATCCGTTTTGGACCAAATGTGAGAACCCATGACGGATCTTAGAAACGAAAAGCCAAAACGCCAGTGTGAAAGTAGCCTAAGTGAGACTTCATGGGGAAACTAAACCCAAAGACGCTTTGCACTCTGCCATAGACAAGGAATTACTATGTTTCAGCAGGAAACAATATTTCTGACTAGAAGTTCCCTGACTAGAAGTTCCCTGTAATCTAGCTCCCACATAATGTTACCTGTCTGGCTGGAACCACAATATTATTTTTTCATCCATTTTGGGCTTATCCCCTCTAGGTGCAACCATTTTAAGGTGAGCTAGCACAGCTTTTAATAATGAAGGTAAATGAAGGTACGCCATCATGAAACAAGGATCTTCAGAATCCTCCTGATCCCAGAGACCACATCCAGATGAGATGAGGCAGGAGATAAGGTAAAAGGAGTTGTACATAAGCGAGGTCTTATAGATATATGAGCAGAAAGGATCGGAGTGAAAGCTTCTGACCGCTGAGAATTAAACCATTCCACAACTTCTGGAGACCTTCAGCTGGGAGGCAATGGAGCAGACATCTCCTACATTGTCCACAGTTGGTGCAGACATCTCCTACATTGTCCACAGTTGGTGCAGACATCTCCTACATTGTCCACATTTGTTGCAGACATCTCCTACATTGTCCACCGTTGGTGCAAGCATCTCCTACATTGTCCACAGTTGGTGCAGACATCTCCTACATTGTCCACCGTTGGTGCAGACATCTCCTACATTGTCCACAGTTGGTACAGACATCTCCTACATTGTCCGCAGTTGGTGCAGACATCTCCTACATTGTCCGCAGTTGGTGCAGACATCTCCTACATTGTCCGCAGTTGGTGCAGACATCTCCTACATTGTCCACCGTTGGTGCAGACATCTCCTACATGGTCCACAGTTGGTGCAGACATCTCCTACATTGTCCACAGTTGGTGCAGACATCTCCTACATTGTCCACAGTTGGTGCAGACATCTCCTACATTGTCCACAGTTGGAGCAGACATCTCCTACATTGTCCACAGTTGGTGCAGACATCTCCTACATTGTCCACAGTTGGTGCAGACATCTCCTACATTGTCCACAGTTGGTGCAGACATCTCCTACATTGTCCACCGTTGGTGCAAGCATCTCCTACATTGTCCACAGTTGGTGCAGACATCCCCTACATTGTCCACAGTTGGTGCAGACATCTCCTACATTGTCCACCGTTGGTACAGACATCTCCTACATTGTCCACCATTGCTGCAGACACCTCCTACATTGTCCACCGTTGGTGCAGACACCTCCTACCAGTGCTTGAAGTGGGCCGGAACGCGGCGGTACTCAGTACCGCCACTTCCAAAAATTGCCCTGGAGAGTACCAGCACCTCTCCGTGCGCCCAGTACGTGGGTTTCCGGTACCGGAGCGCAGGGCCGGCCTTTGGGGTGTGCGGGCTGTGCGGCCGCACAGGGCGCCATAGTAACAGGGGCGCTGGGCGGCCGACAGCTCGCAATGTAATATGCGGCAGGCGAGGCTGAACTTGTGTTCTCCCTCGGGGCGCCCCCTCCATCTAGCCCTCCCCTGTCTGACCTGATTCGTTCCTCCTCCCCTGTCTGACCTGCCTGCTGCCCCCGCCGCTGCCAATAAGAAGAGAGACGGGAGGAGGAGGGGCTGTGGCCACTGCGCCACCAATGAAGAAAACTGACCTGTCATACAGTGCTTTAAGTGGGCCAAAAGAGGTGCCGGTACTCTATTAGGCGCCGGTGCTCCCCCCCCCTGCACATCAGACCCCCCCATCACACACATATATATTAGTTCCTCTATGTACCAGTACAGTACCCCCCCCCACCACCGCACATTCGTTCCTCTCTGTACCAGTACCCCCCTGCACATCAGACCCCCCCCCCCACTCATCACACACACACACACATTAATTCCTCTCTGTACCAGTACCCCCCTGCCAGGGGGGTACTGGTACAGAGAGGAATTAATGTGTGTGTGTGTGTGATGAGGGGGGGGTCTGATGTGCAGGGGGGTACTGGTTCAGAGAGGAACGAATGTGCGGTGGTGGGGGGGGGGGGGTACTGTACTGGTACATAGAGGAACTAATATATATGTGTGTGATGGGGGGGTCTGATGTGCAGGGGGGTACTGGTTCAGAGAGGAACGAATGTGCGGTGGTGGGGGGGGGGGGTACTGGTACATAGAGGAACTAATATATATGTGTGTGATGGGGGGTCTGATGTGCAGAGGGGTACTGGTACAGAGAGGCACTAATGTGTGGTGGTGGTGGTGGGGGGGGGGTACTGGTAAAGAGAGGAACTAATGTGTGTGATGAGGGGGGGGGGGGTCTGATGTGCAGGGGGGTACTGGTACAGAGAGGAACGAATGTGCGGTGGGGGGGGGGGGGGGTCCTGGTACATAGAGGAACTAATATATATGTGTGTGATGGGGGGGTCTGATGTGCAGGGGCCCCCTACACATCAGACCCACCCATCAGACACATATATATTAGTTCCTCTATGTACCAGTACCCCCCCCCCCACCACCGCACATTCGTTCCTCTCTGTACCAGTACCCCCCTGCACATCAGACCCCCCCCCCCCCTCATCACACACATTAATTCCTCTCTGTACCAGTACCCCCCTGCCAGGGGGGGGGGGGGGTACTGGTACAGAGAGGAACTAATGTGTGTGGGGGGGGGGGGGGGGCCTGTCACTCACCAGTACTCTTCAGAAGTTGGATTCCAAAGCAAAGTCGATGTTCTTTGCTGCACCGTCCGACTCCTGACTCCAAGGAGGACCAGTCACTGGTCGCCGCACTGATCGCTCCTCAGTCACAGGCGCGCGGGAAGGAGTTGACGTCACCTAACGTGAGGTCAACTCCCTGCCTGCGCCAGCCTGAGCCGTACTCTGCAACGACCCGCCCCCCTCCACTAGCTGCCCAGCCAACGACATTAGGGAGGAGATACTGCCAGCTCTCCGCTGCGCTCCGGCAGGGCCGGCCTTAGGTGTCCAGGCGCCCTGTGCGAGCTAACCTTGTGGCGCCCCCCCCCCCCCCCCCCCAAAAAAAAACAAAAAAACACTGCTTGTTGCTGGCATCATGGCATAGGCTGGCTGACTATCCAACCAAGTAGTTACCAGCCCGCACACCCCAAAGGCCGGTGTAATGTTATACTTCCCTACTTCGTGAGATTTCCCTACCTTCGTCACTTCCGGTCGCACCGGACATGACGTGAGGAGGTGTGCAGCGCCGCGCAGGCGCACAATGACAGGTTAGGGAAGTTTCACAGCAGAGTGCGCATGCGCCAGGAGTCTCGCCGGCGGTTAGGGTAGGGAAAAACTATGGGCCAGTGCGCAGGCGCAGTGATCGGATGGATGTTCTCAGCTGGACACCGGCCGACACTGCGCATGCACCGGGAGCCTCACCAGCGGTTAGGGAAGGGAAAAATTATGTACGGGTCAGTGCTTTTTCCCTACCCTAACCGCTGGTGAGGCTCCCAGCGCATGCGCAGTGTCGGCCGGTGTCCTGCTGAGAACATCCATCCGATCACCGCACCTGTGCACTGGCCCATAATTTTTCCCTACCCTAACCGCCGGCGAGGCTCCCAGCGCATGCGCACTCTGCTGTGAAATTTCCCTAACCCGTCATTGTGCGCAGTGCGCCCCCCCAATATAATAAACATTGGTGGCGCAGTGCGCCCCTCCCAACACTCCAGTATAATAAACATTGGTGGCGCAGTGCGCCCCCCCAACACCCCAGTATAATAAACATTGGTGGCGCAGTGCGCCCCCCCAACACCCCAGTATAATAAACATTGGTGGCGCAGTGCGCCCCCCCAACACTCCAGTATAATAAACATTGGTGGCGCAGTGCGCCCCCCCAACACCCCAGTGTAATAAACATTGGTGGCGCAGTGCGCCCCCCCCAAAATAATAAACATTGGCGCAGTGCGCCCCCCCAATATAATAAACATTGGTGGCGCAGTGCGCCCCCCGAACACCCCAGTATAATAAACATTCGTGGCGCAGTGCGCCCCCCCAACACCCCAGTATAATAAACATTGGTGGCGCAGTGCGCCCCCCCCCAATATAATAAACATTGGCGCAGTGCGCCCCCCCCAATATAATAAACATTGGTGGCGCAGTGCGCCCCCCGAACACCCCAGTATAATAAACATTGGTGGCGCAGTGCGCCCCCCCATCACCCCAGTATAATAAACATTGGTGGCGCAGTGCGCCCCCCCAACACCCCAGTATAATAAACATTGGTGGCGCAGTGCGCCCCCCCATCACCCCAGTATAATAAACATTGGTGGCGCAGTGCGCCCCCCCTCAATATAATAAACATTGGTGGCGCAGTGGGCCCCCCCTCAATATAATAAACATTGGTGGCGCAGTGCGCCCCCCCTCAATATAATAATCATTGGTGGCGCAGTGGGCCCCCCCTCAATATAATAATCATTGGTGGCGCAGTGGGCCCCCCCTCAATATAATAATCATTGGTGGCGCAGTGGGCCCCCCCTCAATATAATAATCATTGGTGGCGCAGTGGGCAGTGCCAATGAGGGTTAAAAAATAAAAATAATAATTAACTCACCTCCTCCAATTGATCGTCTTCTGTTCTTTCTTCATGACCTGTCAAAGGACCTGTGGTGACGTCACTGAGCTCATCACATGACCCATTACCATGGTGATGGATCATGTGATGAGCTCAGTGACGTCACCACAGGTCTTGAAGAAAACAGGAGAACGGCAGCTACGCGATCATCTGGAGGAGGTGAGTTAAAAATTTTTTATTATTTTTTAACCCTCACTGGCACTTCCCACTGAGCCACCAATGTTTCTTATACTGGGGTGTTTGGGGGGGAAAGCGCACTGCCTACCAACGTTTCTTATACTGGGGTGTTGGGGGGGGGGGGGGGCGCACTGTGCCACAAACGTTTCTTATACTGAGGGGGGGGGGGGGTGGGGGCGCACTGCCTACCAACGTTTCTTATACTGGGGTGTTGGGGGGGGGGGGGGGGGGGGGCGCACTGTGCCACAAACGTTTCTTATACAAATACAGGAGGCGGGTGCTGGAATCAAATAGCCGGCACCCGACCTCTGTGACAGGGAGCTGCGATCAGCTACAATTAACCCCTCCAGTACCGCACCTGAAGGGTTAACTCAACAGCAGCTGATCGCAGCTCCCTGTCACAGAGGTCGGGTGCCGGCTATTTGATTGGGGGGGGGCGCACTGCGCCACCAATGTTTATTATACTGGGGTGTTGGGGGGGCGCACTGCGCCACGAATGTTTATTATACTGGGGTGTTCGGGGGGCGCACTGCGCCACCAATGTTTATTATATTGGGGGGGCGCACTGCGCCAATGTTTATTATATTGGGGGGGGCGCACTGCGCCACCAATGTTTATTACACTGGGGTGTTGGGGGGGCGCACTGCGCCACCAATGTTTATTATACTGGAGTGTTGGGGGGGCGCACTGCGCCACCAATGTTTATTATACTGGGGTGTTGGGGGGGCGCACTGCGCCACCAATGTTTATTATACTGGGGTGTTGGGGGGGCGCACTGCGCCACCAATGTTTATTATACTGGAGTGTTGGGAGGGGCGCACTGCGCCACCAATGTTTATTATATTGGGGGGGCGCACTGCGCACAATGACGGGTTAGGGAAATTTCACAGCAGAGTGCGCATGCGCTGGGAGCCTCGCCGGCGGTTAGGGTAGGGAAAAATTATGGGCCAGTGCACAGGTGCGGTGATCGGATGGATGTTCTCAGCAGGACACCGGCCGACACTGCGCATGCGCTGGGAGCCTCACCAGCGGTTAGGGTAGGGAAAAAGCACTGGCCCGTACATAATTTTTCCCTTCCCTAACCGCTGGTGAGGCTCCCGGTGCATGCGCAGTGTCGGCCGGTGTCCAGCTGAGAACATCCATCCGATCACTGCGCCTGCGCACTGGCCCATAGTTTTTCCCTACCCTAACCGCCGGCGAGACTCCTGGCGCATGCGCACTCTGCTGTGAAACTTCCCTAACCTGTCATTGTGCGCCTGCGCGGCGCTGCACACCTCCTCACGTCATGTCCGGTGCGACCGGAAGTGACGAAGGTAGGGAAATCTCACGAAGTAGGGAAGTATGACATTACACCGGCCTTTGGGGTGTGCGGGCTGGTAACTACTTGGTTGGATAGTCAGCCAGCCTATGCCATGATGCCAGCAACAAGCAGTGTTTTTTTGTTTTTTTTTGGGGGGGGGGGGGGGGGGCGCCACAAGGTTAGCTCGCACAGGGCGCCTGGACACCTAAGGCCGGCCCTGCCGGAGCGCAGCGGAGAGCTGGCAGTATCTCCTCCCTAATGTCGTTGGCTGGGCAGCTAGTGGAGGGGGGCGGGTCGTTGCAGAGTACGGCTCAGGCTGGCGCAGGCAGGGAGTTGACCTCACGTTAGGTGACGTCAACTCCTTCCCGCGCGCCTGTGACTGAGGAGCGATCAGTGCGGCGACCAGTGACTGGTCCTCCTTGGAGTCAGGAGTCGGACGGTGCAGCAAAGAACATCGACTTTGCTTTGGAATCCAACTTCTGAAGAGTACTGGTGAGTGACAGGCACCCCCCCTCCCCCCACACACATTAGTTCCTCTCTGTACCAGTACCCCCCCCCCCCCCCCCCCTGGCAGGGGGGTACTGGTACAGAGAGGAATTAATGTGTGTGATGAGGGGGGGGGGGGGGGGTCTGATGTGCAGGGGGGTACTGGTACAGAGAGGAACGAATGTGCGGTGGTGGGGGGGGGGGGGGTACTGGTACATAGAGGAACTAATATATATGTGTCTGATGGGTGGGTCTGATGTGTAGGGGGCCCCTGCACATCAGACCCCCCCATCACACACATACAGGGAGTGCAGAATTATTAGGCAAGTTGTATTTTTGAGGATTAATTTTATTATTGAACAACAACCATGTTCTCAATGAACCCAAAAAACTCATTAATATCAAAGCTGAATATTTTTGGAAGTAGTTTTTAGTTTGTTTTTAGTTTTAGCTATTTTAGGGGGATATCTGTGTGTGCAGGTGACTATTACTGTGCATAATTATTAGGCAACTTAACAAAAAACAAATATTTACCCATTTCAATTATTTATTTTTACCAGTGAAACCAATATAACATCTCAACATTCACAAATATACATTTCTGACGTTCAAAAACAAAACAAAAACAAATCAGTGACCAATATAGCCACCTTTCTTTGCAAGGACACTCAAAAGCCTGCCATCCATGGATTCTGTCAGTGTTTTGATCTGTTCACCATCAACATTGCGTGCAGCAGCAACCACAGCCTCCCAGACACTGTTCAGAGAGGTGTACTGTTTTCCCTCCTTGTAAATCTCACATTTGATGATGGACCACAGGTTCTCAATGGGGTTCAGATCAGGTGAACAAGGAGGCCATGTCATTAGATTTTCTTCTTTTATACCCTTTCTTGCCAGCCACGCTGTGGAGTACTTGGACGCGTGTGATGGAGCATTGTCCTGCATGAAAATCATGTTTTTCTTGAAGGATGCAGACTTCTTCCTGTACCACTGCTTGAAGAAGGTGTCTTCCAGAAACTGGCAGTAGGACTGGGAGTTGAGCTTGACTCCATCCTCAACCCGAAAAGGCCCCACAAGCTCATCTTTGATGATACCAGCCCAAACCAGTACTCTACCTCCACCTTGCTGGCGTCTGAGTCGGACTGGAGCTCTCTGCCCTTTACCAATCCAGCCATGGGCCCATCCATCTGGCCCATCAAGACTCACTCTCATTTCATCAGTCCATAAAACCTTAGAAAAATCAGTCTTGAGATATTTCTTGGCCCAGTCTTGACGTTTCAGCTTGTGTGTCTTGTTCAGTGGTGGTCGTCTTTCAGCCTTTATTACCTTGGCCATGTCTCTGAGTATTGCACACCTTGTGCTTTTGGGCACTCCAGTGATGTTGCAGCTCTGAAATATGGCCAAACTGGTGGCAAGTGGCATCTTGGCAGCTGCACGCTTGACTTTTCTCAGTTCATGGGCAGTTATTTTGCGCCTTGGTTTTTCCACACGCTTCTTGCGACCCTGTTGACTATTTTGAATGAAACGCTTGATTGTTCGATGATCACGCTTCAGAAGCTTTGCAATTTTAAGAGTGCTGCATCCCTCTGCAAGATATCTCACTATTTTTGACTTTTCTGAGCCTGTCAAGTCCTTCTTTTGACCCATTTTGCCAAAGGAAAGGAAGTTGCCTAATAATTATGCACACCTAATATAGGGTGTTGATGTCATTAGACCACACCCCTTCTCATTACAGAGATGCACATCACCTAATATGCTTAATTGGTAGTAGGCTTTCGAGCCTATACAGCTTGGAGTAAGACAACATGCATAAAGAGGATGATGTGGTCAAAATACTCATTTGCCTAATAATTCTGCACGCAGTGTATATATTAGTTCCTCTATGTACCAGGACCCCCCCCCCCCACCACCGCACATTCGTTCCTCTCTGTACCAGTACCCCCCTGCACATCAGACCCCCCCCCCTCATCACACACATTAGTTCCTCTCTTTACCAGTACCCCCCCCCCCACCACCACCACCACACATTAGTGCCTCTCTGTACCAGTACCCCTCTGCACATCAGACCCCCCATCACACACATATATATTAGTTCCTCTATGTACCAGTACCCCCCCCCCCCCACCACCGCACATTCGTTCCTCTCTGAACCAGTACCCCCCTGCACATCAGACCCCCCCCTCATCACACACACACACACATTAATTCCTCTCTGTACCAGTACCCCCCTGGCAGGGGGGTACTGGTACAGAGAGGAATTAATGTGTGTGTGTGTGATGAGTGGGGGGGGGGGTCTGATGTGCAGGGGGGTACTGGTACAGAGAGGAACGAATGTGCGGTGGTGGGGGGGGTACTGTACTGGTACATAGAGGAACTAATATATATGTGTGTGATGGGGGGGTCTGATGTGCAGGGGGGGGGAGCACCGGCGCCTAATAGAGTACCGGCACCTCTTTTGGCCCACTTAAAGCACTGCCTCCTACATTGTCCACCGTTGGTGCAGACACCTCCTACATTGTCCACAGTTGGTGCAGACATCTCCTACATTGTCCACCGTTGGTGCAAGCATCTCCTACATTGTCCACAGTTGGTGCAGACATCCCCTACATTGTCCACAGTTGGTGCAGACATCTCCTACATTGTCCACCGTTGGTACAGACATCTCCTACATTGTCCACCATTGCTGCAGACACCTCCTACATTGTCCACCGTTGGTGCAGACACCTCCTACATTGTCCACCGTTGGTGCAGACACCTCCTACATTGTCCACCGTTGGTGCAGACACCTCCTACATTGTCCACCGTTGGTGCAGACATCTCCTACATTGTCCACAATTGGTGCAGACATCTCCTACATTGTCCACAGTTGGTGCAGACACCTCCTACATTGTCCACTGTTGGTGCAGACATCTCCTACATTGTCCACAGTTGGTGCACATACTAACATTTATGGCTTTATGGGATTCTTTGCAGAGTTCTGTACTTGAAACATATTAATTAGCTCACAGGTACATACAAGCTACATATGAGCCATTCCAGGACACAGGATCCTTAAAGCTGCTGTGATTTCGCTGCTGCAGTAAGAGCTCACACTGGCTCACCAAAATTTTTTTAAACACACACATATAATATAAATTAATTCTTTATTGTTTAAAAAATATATAAATACATGATATAATACATGGCCGCCCACATCTCGTGGGATTTCCCACGGTCACGTGTGCTCGTCATGCAAGAGTCATTCCGGCGATGGGAGGTCACATGACACAGTGTCATAGGAGGCAACTCAATCCTGAGGTCCAGCCTACCCCATACCTGTAAGGACGAGGCGGGCAAAACCAGATTGGTCCATTCCCAAGTCGGCGTCCGCGCTGTCTTGGTTGAGGGCAACTCGCCCTCAGCCCCAGTATAAGGCATGTATTTGACAAAACATACTATGTGGAGTTCAAAAAATAGAACAATGGAGAGAAGAAGGGAAGATAGAGGTCAGATATGAGGGAAATAGGAATACTCAATAGATTATCTCCAACACTGTTAGACTATCCGCTGTAACATATCTAAAAATTACCCCAACTTCGCAATAAATATCAATCTGATCCACTGCATAATAAATGCATTCTTCTTTCAACCATATTCAATACATAAATATATATTGTGATAAAAAGTGTAATAATTGATAAATACATGAAAAGACATTAAAAGCATGCATAATATGAACCCTACCCATACCTAAAATTGTGATATGGTGATGATATACACATGATAGTTAAAAAAAGTACTGTATTTTTCACCCTATAAGACGCACCTGCCCATAAGACGCACCTAGGTTTTTGAGGAGGAAAATTAGAAAAAATATATTTTAAACCAAATGGTGTGCTTTTGGTCGGTTTTGAACTAATGATGGTCTGTGGATGACACTATTATGGAGGGATCTGGATGCCGCCGAGACACTAGATGTGCCATCCAAGTTTTCACAATCACATTTTTATTTTTATCTCTATAGATCTGATAGCCCTAGCTGATTAAACTTGTTTAGATGGCCCCACTGATGCTTTCATTTATTTATTATTATTTATTCTGTTTTGAAATGTTTATAAACTTGTCCAGTGCTATGGTGACCGGACACACCCCTGTGGTGGATTGGCCTGGGTGGAGTCACATGGTCCACTCCTTTCCCCCCTCATGGTGCGGGTGACGTGTTCTCCGTCATTGCGTCCCCGATCACGTGGGCGGGTGTTCGGAATCGCTCCGCTCGCGTCTGGGAGGATGGGGCGGATTGTCGGGCCCAGCGCCTGCGCAATACACATACAGGGACACCGGATACATGCGACCACACTGTGACCACCAATGGTAAGCTGGTTTTAGTTTTTGAAATATATTAACTTAATACAGCTGTATTTGAATCAGCTGATGATGTCATTTTAACTCTTTAGATACTATGCACTCGCACTTTAGCACTAATGCACAGAGTCACAGGTCAATTTTTTTTATTATGTGTTATATTTATTATGTATTCACTACAATTATGGAGATTCTGTATTATGAATTGTATAGTTTTTATCACATCTATGCACTGTTTTAGTTTGATTACTTTGTAATAGTCTTGGATATCAAGTGATTAATTGTGTACTTGATGTGTGTATCATGTGTCCAATTATCCACTTAGTATGTATCATGTGATTGATTTAAACTTTGGAATTATGGGTATATATACTCACTTGTGACACTATTGCTTTGCTTGACAAAGGCCTCATGGAGTGGGCCGAAACGTTGCCAGGGAAATAAATTGGGTCATCACCTTTTCACCTGAAGTCGGAGTGCTGCCCCGTTTTTTGGATTTACTATATAGTGGAAGAGACGCCTGCCTTCCCTGAGGATTTGTACCCTATTCATGTTGTCTAACTGTGCTGCTGCTTTATCTGTGTTTGTAGATAGATAGATAGATAAATAGACAGATAGATATGAGATAGATAGATGGAAAGCTAGATAGAGATAGATGAGATAGAGATAGATAATAGATAGATCACCCATCACTTATATAGGACAGTCCCTTTAAATATTATTGACACCTGCAATTCCACATTTTACCACTTTTACAATGACAGTTTTTTTGCCTAGAAAACAGTACAACAGCGCCCCCAGCTGTATCTAGTAGAGGTACAGATAATATAACAGCGCCCCCAGCTGTATCTAGTAGAGGTACAGATAATATAACAGCTCCCCTAGCTGTATCTAGTAGAAGTACAGATAATATAACAGCGCCCCCAGCTGTATCTAGTAGAGGTACAGATAATATAACAGCGCCCCCGGCTGTATCTAGTAGAGGTACAGATAATATAACAGCTCCCCCAGCTGTATCTAGTAGAGGTACAGATAATATAACAGCGCCCCCAGCTGTATCTAGTAGAGGTACAGATAATATAACAGCTCCCCTAGCTGTATCTAGTAGAAGTACAGATAATATAACAGCGCCCCCAGCTGTATCTAGTAGAGGTACAGATAATATAACAGCGCCCCCGGCTGTATCTAGTAGAGGTACAGATAATATAACAGCTCCCCCAGCTGTATCTAGTAGAGGTACAGATAATATAACAGCGCCCCGGCTGTATCTAGTAGAGGTACAGATAATATAACAGCGCCCCCGGCTGTATCTAGTAGAAGTACAGATAATATAACAGCGCCCCCGGCTGTATCTAGTAGAAGTACAGATAATATAACAGCTCCCCCAGATGTATCTAGTAGAGGTACAGATAATATAACAGCTCCCCCGGCTGTATCTAGTAGAGGTACAGATAATATAACAGCGCCCCCGGCTGTATCTAGTAGAGGTACAGATAATATAACAGCTCCCCCGGCTGTATCTAGTAGAGGTACAGATAATATAACAGTGCCCCCGGCTGTATCTAGTAGAGGTACAGATAATATAACAGCGCCCCCGGCTATATCTAGTAGAGGTACAGATAATATAACAGCGCCCCCGGCTGTATCTAGTAGAGGTACAGATAATATAACAGCGCCCCCGGCTGTATCTAGTAGAGGTACAGATAATATAACAGCGCCCCCGGCTGTATCTAGTAGAGGTACAGATAATATAACAGCGCCCCCAGCTGTATCTAGTAGAGGTACAGATAATATAACAGCGCCCCCGGCTGTATCTAGTAGAGGTACAGATAATATAACTGTGCCCCCGGCTGTATCTAGTAGAGGTACAGATAATATAACAGCGCCCCCAGATGTATCTAGTAGAGGTACAGATAATATAACAGCTCCCCCGGCTGTATCTAGTAGAAGTACAGATAATATAACAGCTCCCCCGGCTGTATCTAGTAGAAGTACAGATAATATAACAGCGCCCCCGGGTGTATCTAGTAGAAGTACAGATAATATAACAGCTCCCCCGGCTGTATCTAGTAGAAGTACAGATAATATAACAGCTCCCCCGGCTGTATCTAGTAGAAGTACAGATAATATAACAGCGCCCCCGGGTGTATCTAGTAGAAGTACAGATAATATAACAGCGCCCCCGGCTGTATCTAGTAGAGGTACAGATAATATAACAGCTCCCCCGGCTGTATCTAGTAGAAGTACAGATAATATAACAGCGCCCCCGGCTGTATCTAGTAGAGGTACAGATAATATAACAGCCCCCCCGGCTGTATCTAGTAGAAGTACAGATAATATAACAGCGCCCCCGGCTGTATCTAGTAGAGGTACAGATAATATAACAGCGCCCCCGGCTGTATCTAGTAGAGGTACAGATAATATAACAGCTCCCCCGGCTGTATCTAGTAAAAGTACAGATAATATAACAGCGCCCCCGGCTGTATCTAGTAGAGGTACAGATAATATAACAGCTCCCCCTGCTGTATCTAGTAGAAGTACAGATAATATAACAGCGCCCCCGGCTGTATCTAGTAGAGGTACAGATAATATAACAGCGCCCCCGGCTGTATCTAGTAGAGGTACAGATAATATAACAGCTCCCCCGGCTGTATCTAGTAAAAGTACAGATAATATAACAGCGCCCCCGGCTGTATCTAGTAGAGGTACAGATAATATAACAGCTCCCCCTGCTGTATCTAGTAGAAGTACAGATAATATAACAGCGCCCCCGGCTGTATCTAGTAGAAGTACAGATAATATAACAACGCCCCCGGCTGTATCTAGTAGAGGTACAGATAATATAACAGCGCCCCCGGCTGTATCTAGTAGAAGTACAGATAATATAACAACGCCCCCGGCTGTATCTAGTAGAGGTACAGATAATATAACAGCGCCCCCGGCTGTATCTAGTAGAGGTACAGATAATATAACAGCGCCCCCAGCTGTGTCTAGTAGAGGTACAGATAATATAACAACGCCCCCGGCTGTATCTAGTAGAGGTACAGATAACATAACAGCTCCCCCGGCTGTATCTAGTAGAGGTACAGATAATATAACAGCGCCCCCGGCTGTATCTAGTAGAAGTACAGATAATATAACAGCGCCCCCAGATGTATCTAGTAGAGGTACAGATAATATAACAGCGCCCCCGGCTGTATCTAGTAGAAGTACAGATAATATAACAGCGCCCCCGGCTGTATCTAGTAGAGGTACAGATAATATAACAGCGCCCCCGGCTGTATCTAGTAGAGGTACAGATAATATAACAGCGCCCCCGGCTGTATCTAGTAGAAGTACAGATAATATAACAGCGCCCCCGGCTGTATCTAGTAGAGGTACAGATAATATAACAGCGCCCCCAGATGTATCTAGTAGAGGTACAGATAATATAACAGCGCCCCCCAGCTGTGTCTAGTAGAGGTACAGATAATATAACAGCGCCCCCGGCTGTATCTAGTAGAGGTACAGATAATATAACAGCGCCCCCGGCTGTATCTAGTAGAGGTACAGATAATATAACAGCGCCCCCAGATGTATCTAGTAGAGGTACAGATAATATAACAGCTCCCCCAGCTGTATCTAGTAGAGGTACAGATAATATAACAGCTCCCCCAGCTGTATCTAGTAGAGGTACAGATAATATAACAGCTCCCCCGGCTGTATCTAGTAGAAGTATGAATCTTTTGATGCATGTGTCTTTACAGAGGAAGAGGTTCTAAGTCAGCTGTCTAAAATTAATACAAATAAGTCACAGGGGCCTGATGGGATACACCCAAAGCTATTAAAAGAGCTCAGCGTTGAACTAGCAAAACCATTAACAGATTTATTTAACCAATCGCTGGCAACAGGAGTCGTCCCAGAAGATTGGAAATTAGCAAATGTTGTGCCCATTCATAAGAAAGGTAGTAGGGAGGAATCGGGCAACTATAGGCCAGTAAGCCTGACATCAATAGTGGGGAAATTAATGGAAACCATACTTAAGGAGAGGATTGTGGAACATCTAAAATCCCATGGATTGAAAGATGAAAAACAGCATGGGTTTACTTCAGGGAGATCATGTCAAACTAATCTTATTGATTTTTTCGATTGGGTGACTAAAATAATAGATGGAGGAGGTGCAGTAGACATCGCTTATCTAGACTTTAGTAAGGCTTTTGATACTGTCCCACATAGAAAGCTTATCAATAAAGTGCAGTCTTTGGGCTTGGACTCCCATATTGTTGAATGGATTAGGCAGTGGCTGAGGGACAGGCAACAGAGGGTTGTAGTCAATGGAGTATATTCAGACCAAGGTCTTGTTACCAGTGGGGTACCTCAGGGATCTGTTCTGGGACCCATATTGTTTAATATCTTTATCAGCGAAATTGCAGAAGGCCTCGATGGTAAGGTGTGTCTTTTTGCTGATGACACAAAGATTTGTAACAGGGTTGATGTTCCTGGAGGGATACACCAAATGGAAAAGGACTTAGGAAAACTAGAGGAATGGTCAAAAATATGGCAACTAAAATTTAATGTTGATAAGTGCAAGATAATGCACCTGGGCCGTAAAAACCCAAGAGCAGAATATAAAATCAGTGATACAGTCCTAACCTCAGTATCTGAGGAAAGGGATTTAGGGGTCATTATTTCAGAAGACTTAAAGGCAGGCAGACAATGTCATAGAGCAGCAGGAAATGCTAGCAGAATGCTTGGGTGTATAGGGAGAGGCATTACTAGTAGAAAGAGGGAGGTGCTCATGCCGCTCTACAGAGCACTAGTGAGACCTCATTTGGAGTATTGTGCTCAGTACTGGAGACCATATCTCCAGAAGGATATTGATACTTTGGAGAGAGTTCAGAGAAGAGCTACTAAACTGGTACATGGATTGCAGGATAAAACTTACCAGGAAAGATTAAAGGACCTTAACATGTATAGCTTGGAAGAAAGACGAGACAGAGGGGATATGATAGAAACTTTTAAATACATAAAGGGAATCAACAAAGTAAAAGAGGAGAGAATATTTAAAAGAAGAAAAACTGCTACAAGAGGACATAGTTTTAAATTAGAGGGGCAAAGGTTTAAAAGTAATATCAGGAAGTATTACTTTACTGAGAGAGTAGTGGATGCATGGAATAGCCTTCCTGCAGAAGTGGTAGCTGCAAATACAGTGGAGGAGTTTAAGCATGCATGGGATAGGCATAAGGCCATCCTTCATATAAGATAGGGCCAGGGGCTATCCATAGTATTTAGTATATTGGGCAGACTGGATGGGCCAAATGGTTCTTATCTGCCGACACATTCTATGTTTCTATGTTTCTATAAGTACAGATAATATAACAGCGCCCCCCAGCTGTATCTAGTAGAAGTACAGATAATATAACAGCGCCCCCAGATGTATCTAGTAGAGGTACAGATAATATAACAGCGCCCCCGGGTGTATCTAGTAGAAGTACAGATAATATAACAGCGCCCCCGGCTGTATCTAGTAGAGGTACAGATAATATAACAGCGCCCCCGGCTGTATCTAGTAGAAGTACAGATAATATAACAGCGCCCCCGGCTGTATCTAGTAGAGGTACAGATAATATAACAGCGCCCCCGGCTGTATCTAGTAGAGGTACAGATAATATAACAGCGTCCCCGGCTGTATCTAGTAGAGGTACAGATAATATAACAGCTCCCCCAGCTGTATCTAGTAGAGGTACAGATAATATAACAGCGCCCCCGGCTGTATCTAGTAGAGGTACAGATAATATAACAGCGCCCCCAGATGTATCTAGTAGAAGTACAGATAATATAACAGTGCCCCCGGCTGTATCTAGTAGAGGTACAGATAATATAACAGCGCCCCCCAGCTGTATCTAGTAGAAGTACAGATAATATAACAGCGCCCCCGGCTGTATCTAGTAGAGGTACAGATAATATAACAGCGCCCCGGCTGTATCTAGTAGAGGTACAGATAATATAACAGCTCCCCGGCTGTATCTAGTAGAGGTACAGATAATATAACAGCGCCCCCAGATGTATCTAGTAGAGGTACAGATAATATAACAGCGCCCCCGGCTGTATCTAGTAGAGGTACAGATAATATAACAGCTCCCCCGGCTGTATCTAGTAGAAGTACAGATAATATAACAGTGCCCCCGGCTGTATCTAGTAGAGGTACAGATAATATAACAGTGCCCCCGGCTGTATCTAGTAGAGGTACAGATAATATAACAGCTCCCCCGGCTGTATCTAGTAGAGGTACAGATAATATAACAGCGCCCCCGGCTGTGTCTAGTAGAGGTACAGATAATATAACAGCGCCCCCGGCTGTATCTAGTAGAGGTACAGATAATATAACAGCGCCCCCGGCTGTATCTAGTAGAGGTACAGATAATATAACAGCGCCCCCAGCTGTATCTAGTAGAGGTACAGATAATATAACAGCGCCCCCGGCTGTATCTAGTAGAGGTACAGATAATATAACAGCGCCCCCGGCTGTATCTAGTAGAGGTACAGATAATATAACAGCTCCCCCGGCTGTATCTAGTAGAAGTACAGATAATATAACAGCGCCCCCGGCTGTATCTAGTAGAGGTACAGATAATATAACAGCTCCCCCGGCTGTATCTAGTAGAAGTACAGATAATATAACAGCGTCCCCGGCTGTATCTAGTAGAGGTACAGATAATATAACAGCGTCCCCGGCTGTATCTAGTAGAGGTACAGATAATATAACAGCTCCCCCGGCTGTATCTAGTAGAGGTACAGATAATATAACAGCGCCCCCGGCTGTATCTAGTAGAGGTACAGATAATATAACAGCTCCCCCGGCTGTATCTAGTAAAAGTACAGATAATATAACAGCGCCCCCAGATGTATCTAGTAGAGGTACAGATAATATAACAGCGCCCCGGCTGTGTCTAGTAGAGGTACAGATAATATAACAGCGCCCCCGGCTGTGTCTAGTAGAGGTACAGATAATATAACAGCGCCCCCGGCTGTATCTAGTAGAGGTACAGATAATATAACAGCGCCCCCGGCTGTATCTAGTAGAGGTACAGATAATATAACAGCGCCCCCAGCTGTTTCTAGTAGAGGTACAGATAATATAACAGCGCCCCCGGCTGTATCTAGTAGAGGTACAGATAATATAACAGCTCCCCCGGCTGTATCTAGTAGAAGTACAGATAATATAACAGCGTCCCCGGCTGTATCTAGTAGAGGTACAGATAATATAACAGCTCCCCCAGCTGTATCTAGTAGAGGTACAGATAATATAACAGCGCCCCCGGCTGTATCTAGTAGAGGTACAGATAATATAACAGCGCCCCCGGCTGTATCTAGTAGAAGTACAGATAATATAACAGCGCCCCCGGCTGTATCTAGTAGAGGTACAGATAATATAACAGCGCCCCCAGCTGTATCTAGTAGAGGTACAGATAATATAACAGCTCCCCCGGCTGTATCTAGTAGAGGTACAGATAATATAACAGCGCCTCCGGCTGTATCTAGTAGAGGTACAGATAATATAACAGCGCCCCCGGCTGTATCTAGTAGAGGTACAGATAATATAACAGCTCCCCCGGCTGTATCTAGTAGAGGTACAGATAATATAACAGCGCCCCCGGCTGTATCTAGTAGAGGTACAGATAATATAACAGCGTCCCCAGCTGTGTCTAGTAGAGGTACAGATAATATAACAGCGCCCCCGGCTGTATCTAGTAGAGGTACAGATAATATAACAGCGTCCCCGGCTGTATCTAGTAGAGGTACAGATAATATAACAGCGCCCCCGGCTGTATCTAGTAGAGGTACAGATAATATAACAGCGCCCCCGGCTGTATCTAGTAGAGGTACAGATAATATAACAGCGCCCCCGGCTGTATCTAGTAGAGGTACAGATAATATAACAGCGCCCCCGGCTGTATCTAGTAGAGGTACAGATAATATAACAGCGTCCCCGGCTGTATCTAGTAGAGGTACAGATAATATAACAGCTCCCCCGGCTGTATCTAGTAGAAGTACAGATAATATAACAGCGTCCCCGGCTGTATCTAGTAGAGGTACAGATAATATAACAGCGCCCCCGGCTGTATCTAGTAGAGGTACAGATAATATAACAGCGCCCCCGGCTGTGTCTAGTAGAGGTACAGATAATATAACAGCGCCCCCGGCTGTGTCTAGTAGAGGTACAGATAATATAACAGCGACCCCTCCCTGTCGTACCCGAATAAAGGCTAATCAGTTCCTCAGCAGAACACACAGCTGAGGGTTTGCTGCAGTGGTATTTAGTAAGCTCTCAGTATCAGGAGCACACATCTTTCTCCAGTGCTCAGGGTAATGGGGTCACATGGAGTCATTTACCAGTCACCGTTCCTAAGGTGTCCCTAAGCACCCTGAGTGGAGTGGGAAACATTAACTACTTTAGTATATTAAGGGGAGAAAAACAGAACTGGATCGCACATCCACAATGCTATGCTTAGATCTATATAATCTCGACTCCTGGGTCTTGCCGCCTACCAGGGCAGTGCCTCTTTGTCACCGCATTGTGCTGCGCCTTTTTATCAGAGTAGGTCCCACTCAAAGAGGCGACCTTGGCGTTGTGAGTGGGCTTATGCCTTTTGATCAAAACGTACACTAATGCCTCTTGTACAGCATGCAGTATAGGGGGCTGTACACTTTAATATTGCGCTGAGAATCGAATTTAATTAGATCTTAGCATGGCATTGTGGATGTGCGATCCAGTTCTGTTTTTCTCCCAAAGGAAACTATAGAATTTATTACAACGTGAATTGAGATGAACTCTTACGTATAGAGCTAATTACTGGATGATATATATATATATACACAGGGTATAATATTGTCCAAAATGTAGCAAAGCCGCAGAGCATACACCTACTGCAGCATCCCCACTTATGTGTGCACAAGTGGTGAGCTTTAAATTTCTGTATAATTATCTGTATTTAATGTATTGTATTTCCTAACATCAGGCTGACATTGTCGTTACATTTATTCGCCCCTAGGTGGTGCTGGCGCCACATACTATATATAGCTTGGGGTTTGCTGACTTAGAGTAGAGTAAGAGAAGAGTAGAAGGAGGTGAATGGAGGAGCAGACCAGAATGTAGCTGTCTTTCTTTCCTCTGGGCCCTGATCAAGCCCGGAGAGGACCAACTAAGAGTTTACTGCAGCCCAGCACAAGACAGTAAGTCTAAGTATGAATATAAAGCAAGTCTAGTGAAGAGTAGAGCTGAGTCTAGCCAAGGGACTTCACCAGCACCAGTGACCAGGAGGAACTTAAAGGTACCTTGACCACAACTGGATAATTAGTGCGCAGAACTATTCTTTTTCCACTGAAGGCCTTCTGGGACATAGTGGACCTGAATATTTCAGGAGAGCATCCTGCATCAAATAATGTAGCAGAGAGTTTGCCTGCCACAAGGGAGAACGCCCTTATTGGATTGCTCAAAATAAATAGGAAATCATTATATTCAGTACCTGAGTGCTAGAAAGTGGACTTAGTGAAAATTTACCCATTCTTTGCCTGTAAAGTAACAGCATCAGAGAACTCCTCAACTGACAATTGCCAGATCTGTTATAAGGACCGCCAGTTAAATCAACATCTGGATTATTGCTTTTGCTGTATTGATGAACTGTAACTGAGACGATTGATTCAGTAAATGTTCAACTGTTTTACTATAACTGACTCCTGATCCTTTCTACTACTCTCAACATTTTCACCTTACGGTGCTGGCATCACGAACACAGGGGCCAAGCCACCAAAGCACCTTAAACACCTATACCATCAAGGGCACCTCAACTTCCATCTGGCTTGTATTCCCTGAGGATTTAGTGCTGTTATTCCCTCCACTGCACTGCCGGCCCACGGAGGCTCTGCTAACCGTGAGTAAATGAACAACTACTACCCCCATCGGCCCACCGTAGCTCATGTATTGCCCTTGAGGCCTGGCACGCTGCACTACTATGGAGCCACTGTCAGCACTGCTCGGCGGCAACCTCGCGCCTCTCTAGCTACCCGTGTGTCTGGTGAGTAAGCACTGGTAAGATACAGAGGCGCGGGAGCTGAGGCAGAGTAACCAGCAGGACACTGAGACGAGGCAGGGACTCCTAGTAATAAAGCTAGTGAAAGACCCAGTAAAACATGGTGTATTTGTGGCGAGCCAGCCAGGATCAGAGTGAACGCCCCCATAAAGTAAAGTCCTGGATAAAAGAACAGAGAATCAGAGAAGAAGTCCAGACGCATTTGGAGAAAGATTGGAAATTCTGATCTCTTGCTGTGCATTTGAATGTTATCTATTTCTCTCTGTTATCAACCATTTTGGGCTGGGACTTTGGTACATCCGAAGTCGATTCGCTCATCCCTAGTTAGGATGTGTCTGCCTTTGGTTCACCTCAATGGGGCGGATGCCATTTAGATTAGGATATTGGTACATTGTTATCCCACAATTAAACTAGTAGGAAAAATGCACCTTCTAAAGGACCCCCAAAGTGACAAGGAATGGGAGAAATAAATCTCACCTGTACTTCTACAATCCTTCCTGTGTGTAAAGACTGAAGCGCGTCATGTAACCCCTCGTGGGGCTGCCGCATCAGAATGGAGAAGGGCTTACATTTATCATGTATCTATATTTTATCTATTCCATATCTATCTATCTATCTGTCTATCTATCCATGTATCTCATATCTATTAGCATTTATTAGAATTTTGCAGAGACTATTGGCCATTTCAGAAGGAGGTTTCCACCTCTGCAGCTGCCCACAACGCAGACATTCTCATATCTCATGTGTAATATGTCAGAACTTTCTATAATTCAGTCCTCAGGAGTCTGGATTATTGGACATTCGCTGGGGGTGATTATCTAGAAGTGGACGCTGACATCAGAAATAAATTACATTCAAGGGACTGCGTTTTTCTTTCTGGCTGTCTAGACCGAAGCCCTCGGCTATCAGCTAAATTGTTTTTTTTAAGTTGGAATGAAGTCTGATCCGAGGATATTATTCTGTATTTATTCTACCAGTAAGGTCAGGGAGTTGTGGTTGCAGCAGCACAGAGTATTTCAGAAGAGAAGCGCTCTGAATTTGTGGATGGTGACGTGTGGTTGTGAGGATATGCCGGAGAATATCCCTGCTGTATCAGTACTGTGACCATCATCCTGCATTCTGTGCTCTGATACCATTCATTTTCCACTACGTGATTCAGAAATATCTGAGGAACGTAACTAAAATTCCTGTGGTCCTTGTGGTAGAGTGTAGATTCGGTTCCCTCTAGTGGCCAGAATGGGAACTGACAGAAATCAATTCCTAAAGTAGATGTAGGAAAACCTTCATGTTGATTGCATGGTTCCCCTATCTACTGCTGTTCCCCCTAGCCTCCGGATAATACACTGGCAGGTCTGCGCTGTTACATCAGTGAGATAGGATTTCCATCAACAACAGGTATAACTTGAAGCTTCTGGCAGTGGCGTAGAGAAGGTTGCCAGCGCCCAGGGCAAACTAAGTGTTGCACTCTCCTGTGACACATGACCTGTGACACGTGATCGCTGGGTCCACTGAAGGAAAAGTGGAGTAACCACTGTGTCCATTCACTGCATAGTGCCCATTGAGTGCTATGCACCGAGAAAAGGAGAAGGCAGTACCCCATCAGTACCAAATACCACAGTGCAGCATTAAATATCTCCCAACAGCTCCAAATAAACATCCTCATTAAGTACAAAATATCTAGCATTATTGTCTCCTGACAACAGGGGAGTTTCTACAATTGAATCTAATGCACTGCAAGATCTGAAGGACCTGTGATGACATCACAGGTCATGTGATCAGTGCAGAAGGCAGGTGTGGAGAAGGACCTGCGATGATGTCACCATCATGTGACCAGTGCAGGAGAGGACGGCAGTGAAGAGGAGAAGAAGCTGTGGTGATCTCTGTAGATGAGGAGAGGTAAGTGAATGGAGAGGCAGAACAATGCTGGGAGTTGTGGTTATTTTACTGGGACTGTATGTTAGGGCTGAAGGGAGGGATGTTATCATGGGACTAAATGTTCAAGAGTGATGTTATTTACATGGGGCTCTATGTTGATTGCGGCTGTGGTTGAGGGTGATGTTATTTACATGGGACTGTATATTGGAG
Organism: Bufo bufo; assembly: GCF_905171765.1. Lineage (NCBI taxonomy): Eukaryota > Metazoa > Chordata > Amphibia > Anura > Bufonidae > Bufo > Bufo bufo. The sequence continues at coordinate 793,110,176 of NC_053389.1, read as the reverse complement.
GTGGCTGGGGAGGGAGTGATGTTATTTACATGGGACTGTATATTGATGGTGGCTGGGGGAGGGAGTGATGTTATTTACATGGGACTGTATGTTGGAGGAGGCTGGGGAGGGGGCGATATTATTTACATGAGGATGTATGTTGAAGGCGGCTGTGGGAGGGAGTGATGTTATTTACATGGGACTGTATATTGATGGTGACTGGGGAGGGAGTAATGTTATTTACATGGGACTGTATATTGATGGTGACTGGGGGAGGGAGTCATGTTATTTACATGGGACTGTATGTTGAATGCGGCTGTGGGAGGGGGTGATATTATTTACATGCGACTGTATATTGGAGGTGGTTGTGGGAGGGAGTGATGTTATTTATATGGGACTGTATATTGATGGTGACTGGGGGAGGGGGTGATGCTATTTACATGGGACTGTATGTTGAAGGTGGCTGAGGGAGGGAGTGATGTTATTTACATGGGACTGTATATTGATGGTGGCTGGGGGAGGGAGGGATGTTTTTTACATGGGACTGTATGCTGATGGCAGCTGTGGGATGGAGTGATGTTATTTACATGGGACTGTATGTTGGAGGAGACTGGGGAGGGGATGATGTTATTTACATGGGACTGTATTTTGGAGGGGGCAGTAGACGGAGAGGGATGGTATTTACATGGGACTGTATATTGGAGGGGGCTGGAGAGATGGTGTGATGTTATTTACATGGGACTCTATGGCGGAGGGAGGGAAATAGTGTTATTTACATGGCACTGTATGGTGGAGGGGCTGGGGAATTATAATTTGTGAGGACACTAAGGCCTCTTTCACACGAGCGTGTCCGGATAAGGTGCGGATGCGTTGCGGCAAACCCGCGCGAGTAGGTACCCAATTGCAGTCAGTTTTGACTGCGATTGCGTTCCGTTGTTCAGTTTTTAACGCGTGGGTGCAATGCGTTTTGCACGCGCATGATAAAAAACTGAATGTGGTACCCAGACCCGAACTTCTTCACAGAAGTTCAGGTTTGGGTTCAAGGTTGTGTAGATTGTATTATTTTCCCTTATAACATGGTTATAAGGGAAAATAATAGCATTCTGAATACAGAATGCTGAGTACAATAGGACTGGAGGGGTTAAAAAAAAAATTACAAAAAATTTAACTCACCTTAATCCACTTGTTCGCGCAGCCAGCATCTCTTCTGTCTTGTTCTGTGAGGAATAGGACCTTTAATGACGTCACTACGCTCATTACATGGTCCGTCACATGATCCATCACCATGGTGGTGGATTATGTGACGGACCATGTGATGAACATAGTGACGTCATCAAAGGTCCTATTCCTCACAGAACAATAGAGAAGAGATGCCGGCTGCGCGAACAAGTGGATTAAGGTGAGTTAAATTATTATTATTATTTTTTTAACCCCTCCAGCGCTATTTTACTATGCATTCTGTATTCAGAATGCTATTATTTTCCCTTATAACCATGTTATAAGGGAAAATAATAAAGATCGGGTCCCCATCTCGATCATCTCCTAGCAACCGTGCGTGAAAATTTCACCGCATCCGCCCTTGCTTGTGGATGCTTGCGATTTTCACGCAGCCCCATTCACTTCTATGGGGCTTGCGTTGCGTGAAAAACGCACAAAATAGAGCTTGCTGCAATTTTCACACAACGCACAAGTGATGCGTGAAAATCACCGCTCATGTGCACAGCCCCATAGAAATGAATGGGTCCGGATTCAGTGAGGGTGCAATGCGTTGAACTCACGCATTGCACCCGCGCGGAAAACTCACCGTGTGAAAGGGGCCTAAGAGGAGGAATATAACTACAGGGGCACTTCAGGGGAGAGTATTATAACAGGAGGGGGCAGTATAAATACTGGGGGCATTTTAAATCCAGGGGACATTAGGCGTTCTTAGTACTACTGGGGGCTCTAAAGGAGGATCTTATAGATCCGCCTTATTTCTACAAAGAGCACTATGGGGGGCCTTATTAGTACTGAGGGGTCTGTGAGGTCATTATTAATAATGGAGGGCTCTTCTAATCTTCGACTAATGGGGGCACTCTTGGGGAACATTATCACGGTTGGGGGCACTGTAGGAGGCAGTATTACTAAGGAGGGCGTTCTAGAAGGGAATTACTATTGGTGGGATTACGAGGAGCAGTATTACTATGGGGGGGGGTTATCTGTACTCACTTATTTTTCTTCAGGATAGTATTTGGGGGTATTGGGGAGCACAGTGAGCAGCAGGAGAACACTGTGGGGACACCAGGTTGGGGGATGATAGAAAAGTGAGGAAGCTAAGATGTCTGTGTGTCACACTCTGCAGAGACGAGGCGGCTGAGAGAAGTTGTCTGGACCGAGTGGAGAAGATGATGACAGAGAAGATCTACATCAGAGGAGACATCACCTGGGAGGCCCTGGATGTGAGAGGTACTGTATGTGCTGCTGTATAGCAAGTACAGCAAAATGCAGTGTGAGCGGGGAGGGTCGACCTCTCGGGGAGTACGGCAAACATGCCAAGAGGTGGGCTGAAAAAAAATACAGCATGCTGCAGTTTTATTCCAGCGCCTCTCGGCACCTCCGGCCCGCCCCATTATAGTGAATGGGGCCAGAGCAAACTTCCGGTGGCACGGTGCACTAGCGGTAGCATGCATCTGGCAGGCTGTTACCCCGCCGTAACAGCCTGCAGGAGAAAGCTACCGCAAGTTTGAAAGTAGCCTTAGAGAATTGGACCATATTCATTGGGTCTTGGGCCCTGGATCCTTTGAGACCCTAGCAACACCCCTGCCTGACAACCCCCCAATCACTGGCAGCAGTATTGTCCCCTGACCACCTCTGACAATGCCTCTCCCACTGGGTGCAGTATTTTCCCCTACAGCCTCTCCCACACTGGCAGCAGTATTGTCCTCTGACCACCTATCTCCTTGGCAGCAGAATTGTCCTCTGACAACACCTCTCCCGCTGGCTGCAGTATTTTCCCCTACAGCTTCTCCCACACTGGCAGCAGTATTGTCCCCTGACCGCCTATCCCCCTGGCAGCAGTATTGTCCTCTGAAAATCCCTCCCCCACTGGCAGCAGTAAATATGCTATTGGGGGTGAAGGTCCTTTGATGATGTCAACACAGGTCCTGCTCCTGCACCCTCCTAACCTCCAAACATGTAGTTCAGTTCCTTAACTCTTAGAGGGTTCAGAACCTGTGATGATATCACAGGTCCTTTGCCTTCTAAGCCTTTGAACTGCACTAATGATGCATGGTTCGCATTATCAGTTCAGTTATTGTTCTGTCATGTCAGGCTCCCCAGGAATCTACATGGTAGGGCGGATTCCCAGTTTGGGCCAGGGTGGATCCTGGAAGTTTGGCACTTGGTGCAATTGCTCTTCTGCCCCCCCCCCCCCCCCCCCCCTATACTACACCACTGACTTCTGAGTCCCAGTGAAAAATCTGTAAAAGGGCCTCCGCCTATCATCTATAATACTTGTGTTATCTTATGCAACAGAGGGGCCCTAAAGGCCTATAACTCCTGTTCTCTCTCTCTGGTCCACTAACAGTCTCAGAGTGGCACCTCTGGACTTCACTGTACCACTCCACTTAGGCTCCTTGTCTCACTTTCTCTGCCATGGTGGCTGTACTCATGCTGCACCTCCTCCTGCAACACCGTCACCTCGAACAGTTGTACAGCCCTGGTGCAGTGGTACTTTGGAACTGAGACATTTTCGGGACTTTCTAGCTAATAATGAGATAGTGGTAATTTTCCACAGCTACCATAGGGTTTAAAGAAAAGCATGATTTGGAGGGAAAAAGCCAGACTTGTTTACCACCAAAAACAGACAGACTGACCTTTTGAATGCCAGGTGCTTCTATGTTATTACGTCTAAAAACCTGTTTTTGTCTGGAAAACTGCTGCGTCATTGCCATTGAGTATCATTGAAGTTCTAATGCAAGTCTATGAGAGAAAGGAGTTGTAACATTGTATTTGTTTCTGCTGAGTTCCTCCACTCCGCCCCTCCCACTAGAAGGTTCCAGTCTAGCTAGAAATTGTATATAAGGAGAGCAGTCAGAGCCCCTAGGGTTCTGCAGTTAGGGAACAGTGCTTAGAAGAGGAGACTCTGCCAGACTACTGAGTGACCAGAAGAAGACGTTGAGACAGGGATACGCTGCCACAGACCCTGGGCCACCAGCCTTTGGCCAGGGTACCAGCCTCCTGAGAGAGGGAGAGAGACAGGGACAGCTAGCTCAGGCCTTTCCTCAGCATCAAACCCTTCTTCTGCCAGGGAGGAGATTGAAGAAGCCAGCCCTATGCCTCATCTGTATTGTTCTGCACTTGAGTTCCTCCAGTAAAGAAGCACCCTGGTTTACTGTAGACTCTGACTCTCTGGACTTATTTCCCATTGTGGTGCATCATGCCTTACCATCCCTTACGGAGAGCAGCAACACATGGCGACACCTCAACGGTGTCCGGGGGACCCAGCGTAGAGTTGGGGCCACTCCAAACCAGGCTACTGCACAGTGGCTCACCAGAACTTCACAAGGGCCAAGGCAATATGGAGCCACGCAACATGCCAACAATAAACCCCCAAAGTGAAACACACAAGAGAAGGAATATGAGGGCCACATCATTTACATACTCAACTGTCTAATGACAGCTAAGCTCCTGCTTTATTGGCTGAGATCGAAGGAATCTTTGGTCTTGGCTGTTTAGCCCCTTAGATACTACTGTCTCTTCTGTAAGCCCATCGGCGTCCCAGTGATACAATCGTGAGGTGTTGATGGTTTGCCATGGCAGCTTGGGACCTAACAAAGCCCCCCTGTCTACCATGGATGGGAGCACAGGACATACTGCCTAAGGCAGGGCCTAACAGGCTCACTCAATGGCTGGGTATAAGAAATCTAAAAATAAATAATGAAAAAGAATTAAACTTATAAAAAAAAGTGACAAATCACAAGTAAAAAAATTATCCTTTTGTAATTAATACCATCCATGTCTGACTGTTGTTTGACTGTTTACTGTGGAAAACGGCAGTTATGTGCTTTCTATGTGACATGCGAATGTAAAGAACTGATACGACATGTGATGTGCCATGTGAGACGCCAGCGTGATACTAAGTAAGGTGTGTACCACAGTGGGCTAAATGACCTGAGGATCTATACCAGAAGTAAGATGTACAGTGCATTAAAAAAGTCTTCAGATGATCCTTTCACTTCTTTCACGTTTTGTTATGTTGCAACCTTGCACTAAAATAAAAAATCTATAAAAAATCAAGTGTTCCCCAACAATCTGCACTCAGTACCTCATAATGAGAAAGTGAGAAATCTTAGTTGAAGCACATTTGGCAGAGTCACAGCCTTCAGTCTTCTTGTGGATGATGCCACAAGGTTTGCATACCTGGATTTGGGTATTTTCTGCCATTCTTCTCTGCAGATCCTCTCAAGCTCTGTCAGTTTGGATGTGGACAACCATGTTCAGGTCTCTCCAAATATTTTCTATTGGGTTCAAGTCAGGGCTTTGGCTGGGCCACTCAAGGACATTTAGAGAGTTATCCCTAAGCCGCCCCTGTGTTGTCTTGGCTGTGTGCTTAGTGTCATTGTCTTGTTGGAAGGTGAACCTTCAGCCCAGCAAGAGGTCCAGAGCTCTCTGCATCAAGTTTTCATTAAGAATATCTTGTTGCTCCATTCAGCTTTCCTTCTAACCTGACCAGTCTCCCTGTCCCCCCAGCATGATGCTGCCACCACCATGCTTCACTGTAGGGATGGTATTGAGCAGGTGATGAGCAGTTTTCTCCAGCCATCTCTGTTAGAATTGAGGCCAAAAAGTTCAATCTTGGTGTCATCAAACCAGAGAATCTTGTCATTAGGTGCTTTTTTTGCAAACTCCTGGCAGCTTTCATGTGTCTTTTATTGAGGAGAGGCTTTTTTCTGGCCACTCTGCCATAAAGTGCAGATTGGTGGAGTGCTGCAGTGTCTCTCCAAATCATCTCCAATCAACTGAATTTACCACAGGTGACTCCGATCAAGGTGTTCAAACATCTCATAGATGATCCAGAGAAATGGGAGGCTCCCAGAGCTTAATGTCAAGTGTCATAGAAAAGGGTCTAAATACTTATATCCATGCAAAATTTTGGTTTTTCCTTTTTAATAAATTAGTAAAAATGTTCCCACTTTCTCATTATGTAGTATTGAGTGCAGAATGATGGGAAAAACTTTCTTTTTATTTTACCACAAGGCTGCAACATAACAAAATGTGAAAAAAAAATGAAAGGGTCTGAAGACTTTCCAAATGCAATGTATATTGTATGTTGATGGACACCGCATGTATGTGTTAAACTGCACTGTAATTTACGTAAACTGTAAAATACTGAAATACTGCATTGTATTATTTTGGCCTGTAAGGGGTTGAGGGTCCTGTATGTCGCAATCATCTAGGACTACTCATCACTGTGCAGCATTTTTCTGTAGTCAATAAACTTAGGTGCTGAGCAGACCTCAGTGCCATGCTGTGAGAATGGCACAGTTGCTGCTAAAGAGTGGACCAGCCTCCCCGCGTGGTAGTTAGGTAGCAAGTGGGAGTGTCTGATGCTTATCAATTGATACACCTCTATAGGAACCTCGGTAGAATTTGGGTCAGTGACACCTGCAGCAGAGGGCAGCATTGAGCAGGGGTAGCCATCCATAGTGCTTTCTAGCCCTCACACTAGCAAGCTTTCATAAGACTTATGATAAGCCATATCGCCAGCTTTCTGAAGAGGGAAATGCCTGTGTACAAATGGCTGTGGCTGAGAATGCACCAAGCTTGTAGACTATGAGCATGTATGTGGATCTTTGGCCTGTAGCACACCTAAGTGTCACCACATGGAGAGAAGCAACGACCAGGAACAAGTAATATAGCCTTCTTCCTCAGGGGCAGAGTTGTCAATGCCCATTTAGTTAGGTGCAAAGCCACAGGAGAAAGTGAGCCTGTTGTCACCAAGTAGCGACCATCAAGCCTGTTGCCTTTAAAGAGATTTGTAACTACTAAGCTTGTTGCCTCTTGTAAGACCCTTGTAGCCATCACGCTTGTTGGGCATCTTGTAATACTTAATTTGCCCTGTGTTGGCGCTGTAGAGGAATTGAACACCTACTTACTTTGATCGGTTGGAGGCTACTTCTAATAAAAAAGGCAAAATGAGCAACCCTTTCAATGAAGTGGGCCTAGCGCTAAGATGTGCAATTATATGATCCGTCCAGTCAGCTTGCATAAGGTCACTTTTTCATTATTCTATTTTGAGAGTGATAATCAGGTTAAAACAGCGTGTTATGTAAGCAGTGATGTAACTCTGGGTTCTCTCTGGAATTACATAAGGGTGTGATATGATTAGGAAATCAATCCAAATTATTATATAACGGTGTACACAGACATTGCTGCCTTTCTTAGAATTGGTAAATCTAATGGTGGCACCAGGCCAAGGTTTCCACTACTGATTATGGAAGCACCAAACGTTGTCATATGAGTTCAGGTTCTTCACAAGCACCACAACTCCTATGTTCTGGCATTAGGAGGTATCCCAGCTCACAGGCCCTACCCCTATGTTCTTTTTTTTTTTTTTTAAACTTGATAACATAGAAAAAAATTTAGGCTGGAGCTCCCCTTTAAGACCTCCATCTATTGATTGGATGACTGTATGGATGAATGGGACATGCAAATCAATGTTGGACATGTAGTCCAGAGATGAAATGGTGGTGTTACTCGTGATAACAAGATACCGCCTGGAAACTGATTGGGCACCAACACCTATTGTTTAAAATATGTAAAAATCCAACAGGCACTGATCCCTCATAATCTAATGGTCTAGCACTGTGGTCAACACCCTGTATCCCCAACTGTTTGGGGAACTACTGTATAACCCCCTATGATATACTGACAACCAGTGGCTGTCGGGGCATGCTAGAAGTTACAGTTTCCTGGTTCTTCTATTTGTAGACCATTGGTCTAGTTAACCAGGCTTATTATCCCTAATACTGGATCGGCCACCATTGGTTCCAACCCTACTGTGGAACCCCAAAATTTTGAGAATCAGGTTGACTCAAAGAAACAATATGTCCATACTGTAAAACAATTCATTTATTTATTTACAAAGATCAGTAATTAACACATGTGTAGTGTATATTCACATACTAAGCAGGTGAGATGAAGGGATGTGGGGGAGGTATATGAGGAATACTGTGCAGCCCTATTACCCTACACAGGATTGGCAACCAAAACATGGCATCTCCAGAGAAAGAAAAATAAAGGGTTGGGACAAGGGGAAGATAGAGCAGACAGTCTCTTAGGGTGCTCTGTGGGAAGTGGAGGTGCAATTTATGGACATTTTTTAGGACTTTCACTATTTGACAAGAACCAAGAGAGCCCAAGGGAAGATGGAGAACATAGGCGGGCTGAGGAACACTTCACCATGAAACATTTGGTAGTTGAGGAAGAAGATGATGGAAATATTAAGATGATTTAAAGATGAGGAACGTTAAGGAAACACAATTTTGCTACCTGCAGAAGGTACTTCATATGGTGGAAAGCTGTGTTCTATGAATCAAGGCCTCACAGGGTAGAATACCCTATTTACTGGTTCAGGGAGAGCCCCTTTCGACTGCTGGCTGAGATTATGGCCACATATGATGGCACCTGTTAAGACATGTTGCCTTGGTACAGCCTACAAGTCTTAATAATGAAGACTGGCTTCCACGATAGGTCTTAATAGTCTCCTCTGCCTAACTACTTTAGGAAACTCTGGTAGATCCACATTTTATGGAATGTGAGCCAGATCTAAGAAGGGAAAATGGTGAGAAGAGATAGTGGCAAAAGGAAAACATGGCAGAAGGAGCTTGGAAAAGTTCAGACATGAAATCCAGGAGAGTTAAGAGAGATTACAACCATGACATATAGAGAGAGACAGAGGTTGTGAAAGTGCATGAGAGACATAAGCTACAGACAGTGGTAGCTAATGTTATGGTTACACCACTAATGAAGAATTTACTACAAGAAAGAAATCTACAAAGTTAGTTCTTGTATGTTCCAAAAACAACCTACTTGGGTGGCAAAGGGGTGTAGTATTGGCAAGTTATTTTACAGAAAGAACAGTTTACCCCATATTCCACCCTTTCTTGCCAGACAAATGATGAGAATAGGATAAGAAATGAGAAATTGAGCATTCAACAAGACAGAAAGTGGAGAAGGCCTAGAGACACAAGGACCTGGAAAATCCCCCCAAAAATTGTATCTGGGAATATCAACAAGGAGGTAAGTGGGAGGAAGGTAAAAACTAGCTATGAGGTATATAGAATGGCCAAACAGAAGATTCCTGGACTGGCCAAACGTCTACTGAACGGTCCCGCACCTCTGTAATGTAAAACATATCATCAACATTTTACGACCTTTCAGAATACTGGTATTTGACCCTCAGGCGATAACTCTACTTAATTTACATATATGCCCCCTTAGAAGTCCATGTTTATTTTCCCACACCTGACATAGAGTTGATGAATCCCCAACAAAAAGAGTCAAATACAAAAAAGTTGTGGCAAAACACACAAATATAGTAGGAACCGTTGAAATACAGACATGAAAAAGGACACTTAAAGGACTGGTATAATGGGAATAACTCATAGATCACAAACACACGTGACTGTTTCACGAGAACATGCTGTATTTTCTTCTACATCTGTGTCCTAACATCTGCCGATTGAGGAGAAGCTGTGGCAGTCCTGTGCCATAGTGCCGGTGGTGATGTAATAACAAAGGAGTGAAAATATAAAGAGGTCACTATGTCCCTGCGCAAGTGTAGAGAGATAAAACGTGAAGAAATTGCAGCAACGTGGCCCAACAGGACGTGTTTTAAAAATTTTTGGCACCACGAGACGTAAAACACAAACACTTTTTTTTTTACTTGTTCCAGACAGTATTATATTACGCACTCCCTCCAGTGGAGGAAAAGAGGTCACATCAGTCCATTGTATATCTCAGCAACTGGACTAATTCAGTATCCTTTCGCAAAGGAAGTAATGTCTTTCTAGCACCAGACTTATGAAATCATGCCTTCTTATGTGGAGCAGCTGACGTGTTTTAGGTAAATAGAGGAAACCAGTTGTGTGGCTTTTGTAATAAGTTTCTCATGTATTTCTTATTAGCAATTTGCAACGATTTGTGGCTTATGACTAAAGTACAGTACTAATCAGGTCCACTTCGACCCGTCATCTGCTCTGAAAAAATTCTCTTCAGCTGGGCCACCTCCGCGGACAGTGAGGCAAGTTGAGACCTAAGTTCAGAGTTTTCTGCAGCCTGACTGGGAGATCCATCCTGACCTTGGTTTCCCCACCGTCCTCGTGGAAAGGCCATTGGCTGCTGGGGGAAACCTTGGGCCACTTCAGTAGGAAAACTGTTAGAAACGGGTGCTGCGACATGAGGTCCGTCCTCACCTGGAGCACAGGCTTTAAACCTCAACTTGTGTGGGAGGCTTTTATATGTGTCAGGATGAATGTCAAGTCTCCCACGAGGATGTTCTACAGTCTCTACTGGAACTGATCCATAATAATTTATGGATGGTGGCGGTAAATTTTGAGGCTCCTGTTCAGGAACTCTGTCTTCAAAGAAAACTGGACTGCCGACACTGGGTGTGGAGAATCCAGAGTCTTCTGAATGAGGCATTGGTGGAGGAGGATTTGGTGGAGTAGGATCATGAAGACCGCATGGCTGTGCATACGACCCACGAGCTTCCTCACATGGATCCCGTACCAGGCCGAAGCGGAATCGAAGAGCAAGCAGCTCAGCTCGCAGCCTTGCATTCTCCTCCAAAAGAGCAATGACGCGTCCTTCTAGGGCAATGTCACCAGCACGACGTTTCTCTCTTGAGCGTTTAGCCGCCTCGTTGTTTTTTTTCCGCTTGTCCCAGTAAGTGTCATCTTTTCTCTCTTCTGGAGTAAATTCTCGACGACGGCGAAGGCTACAGGATGATGGTGAATTGTTTGGTGAAGTACTACTCCGGCGACTAAGGAGAGAACGAGCAAGGAGGAGGCCAGAGGTGGACAGGAGGGATCCTGGAGATGAGGCATCTTCGAGAGTGTCCTGTGTAGTAGCTGGAGGAGGAGGAGGAGCATAGGGTTCGAGAGTAGGTGGAGCCTGGTGAGAGGACAGATCCTCGGAAGTAGGACAAGGCACTTGACCATTCATATTGGGGTGAGGGGAGAGGGCTGGAGGGGAGAGGTCACTGAGTTGAGCCAGGATTGTGTACAATTGGAGGTCAAAGAGCAAAATCCTGTGAAATCAAGAGAGGGACTAAGTCAGGACACAGAAGAAGGAAAGTACAAAGTTTTATATCACAATGTGTCAGTTCCTGGCAGTTATGTATGTAAAATATTTTACAAGCTAACCAGAACAGATTACTAGATGGACCTGATGTTTGATGACACTTTACATTCATTCTATTTTGCTGCAGTGCCCCTGAAGGAAAAGGAAAACATTACACTATGTTTTTTTCAAAGGATTATGAAGCCACGTACATATTCAGATACCTCCTCAACTGATGAAAATAAATCTTCCAAAGAGAAAGCCACACCACCACCTTCACATTATAAACATGTTAATAAAGGGGACAACCCTATATGCTTTAGTAATCTGATGGGTCAAAAAACCTTGGGACTAAGTAAATTGGTGGTGTCACAGCTGTAAAGTCAATTTTGCTTGTTTTAAACATCACTTGGGCCCACTCCAGGTCACTTTAAAGGTAATCTATTGGCATAATGCTCTTTTATTTAGCAACCACTAACCTACTCAAAGTAGACCTTTAAAAAAATCATGACCTAGATCTGCATCTCTAACCCTAGAGCTAGATCTCTAACATTGACCTTAAAACCTTGACTAACATCTCAAACTCTAATTATCTTTACCATTATCTAGACTGTCAGTTTCAACCCCAAACCTCGATCACTAACCCTAATTATAGAGTGAGACCATGAATACTAAAAGTGAGTTTACACAGGCCTATATTTGAACTGATTATTGGGAACAAACATTAATGCAAATGCTTGTTCCAGAAAATCTGCCTGTGTAAAGGTGCTGCAAATCGCTTGATAAAAGAGCAAAATACTGGTTCATCAGGAGAAATAATCTTTGGTGCACACACCTCAATCTTTGTTTCTGATCAGAAGATTGTGCTGTGTGAACAGGGATCTGCTACCCAGAAACCAGGGGCGGACTGACCGGTCAGGCACTTCGGACGTGGTCCGAGGGCCCGGCCGGGATGGGGGCCCGCCGCAGCCGTGCACATAACATAATGTGCACGGACTGCAAAGTTATTCACCCGGGCCCGGCGGAGCCGGCGCGATAACTTCATCACGCGCCTGTGCCGGGACGCAGCACAGTGACGTGCGCCGCGCGCCTGCCTATCTACGAGTGAGCTCCACAGGTAAGTATTGGCTTTTATTTTATTTTTTTGTGTGCCAAGCCAACTTTGGGGGACATTACTGGGGGGCACAGGAGGCGAGGATACATATTGCTGAAGGGACAATGGGGGGGCAAATTACTACATGGGGGCAGTGTGGGGGGAAATTAATTCTGTGGGGGCAGTGTGGGGGCCAATTAATACTGTGGGGCAGTGTGAGTGAAAAATTACTACTGTGGGGGCAGTGTGGGGGACAATTAATACTGTGGGGGCAGTGTGGGAGACAATTAATACTGAGGGGGCAGTGTGGGAGACAATTAATACTGAGGGGGCAGTGTGGGGAAAAACTGGTACTGTGGGGGCAGTGTGGGGGACAATTACTACTGTGGGGGCAGTGTGGGGGACAATTACTACTGTGGGGGCAGTGTGGGGGACAATTACTACTGTGGGGGCAGTGTGGGGGACAATTACTATTGTGGGGGCAGTCTGGGGGAAAATCAATACTGTGGGGGAAGTGTGGGGGTAATCAATACTGTGGGGGCAGTGTGGGGGAAATTGATACTCTGGGGGAAATTGATACTGTGGGGGACAATTGGTACTGTGGGGGCAGTGTGGGGGACAATTACTACTGTGGGGGCAGTGTTTGGACAATTACTACTGTAGGGGCAGTGTGGGGGACAATTACTACTGTGGGGGCAGTGTTTGGACAATTACTACTGTGGGGGCAGTGTGGGGACAATTACTACTTTGGGGGACAATTACTACTGTAGGGGACAATTACTACTGTGATGGCAGTGTGGGGGATGTCGCTATTGGGTAGGAAATATAGGGGCATTTCTATTACAAGGACATATTAGGGGACAATATTTTTCAGGGACACTATACAGGTATTATTACCTGGAGCACAATATAGGATCTTATTATTACTGGGGGTACTCTAGGGAACATTATAATTGCTGTAGACACTATAGGGACATTTGGGGGTCATTTATCAAACTGGTGTAAAGTAGAACTGGCTTAGTTGCAACCAGATTACACTTTTAATTTTAGACAGCTCATTTTGAGAATGAAAAGTGGAATCTGATTGGTTGCTATGGGCAACTAAGCCAATTGTACTATACATCAGTTTGATAAATGACCCCAATTATGAGAAATCTAACATGTCTGTGTAACAAACTCTGTAGAGACGAGATGCGGCTGAAAGAATTTGTCATGGTGGTCTGGGGCAAACGGAGGAGAAGAGGAAAGAGAAGGTCTACATGACAGGAGATGTCACTGGATGTAAGAGGTATGTGGTGCTGTATTCCCCTATATGTAGAAATGGCTCACTACTAGTGTTGAGCGAACTTCTGTTTTAAGTTCGGCGTCTAAAGTTCGGCTTCTGGTTAGCGGAGAATCCTGATATGGATTCCGAATTCCGTTGTGGTCCGTGGTAGCGGAATCAATAATGGCCGATTATTGATTCCGCTACCACGGACCACAACGGAATTCGGAATCCATATCGGGATTTTCCGCTAACCGGAAGCCGAACTTTAGACGCCGAACTTAAAACAGAAGTTCGCTCAACACTACTCACTACTGTGACCTGCGTCTTATCTTCTCCTCCAAGTGTTTTTTTATTATAAGGCTACTATCACACTAGCGTTAAAGTTTTCCGGTATTGAGTTCTGTCATAGGGTTCTGTCATAGGATCTCATCAGAACAGTGTAAATGCGTCTCAACTCTAGATCTTTAACCTTAACCTTAAAACCATGACTTAAAGCTCTAACTCTAATCCTAGAGCTATATTTCCAACACTAATCTTAAAGCCATGACCTAAATCTCCAACCTTAACCTAGATCGCTAAACCTAGACCTGTAACCTTAGAACCTTAATTATCCATACCACTAACCCTTACATCTAACATATAAACCATCAGTCTCTACCCCAAACCTCGATCAATAACCTATACTGTATAGCTAGACCTTGAACCTTAAGGCTGGGTTCACACGGGCGTTGCGGGAAAATGTGCGGGTGCGTTGCGGGAACACCCTCGATTTTTCCGCGCGAGTGCAAAACATTGTAATGCGTTTTGCACTCGCGTGAGAAAAATCGCGCATGTTTGGTACCCAAACCCGAACTTCTTCACAGAAGTTTGGGCTTGGGATCGGTGTTCTGTAAATTGTATTATTTCCCCTTATAACATAGTTATAAGGGAAAATAATAATGATCGGGTCTCCATCCCGATCGTCTCCTAGCAACCATGCGTGAAAATCGCACCGCATCCGCACTTGCTTGCGGATGCTTGCGATTTTCACGCAACCCCATTCACATCTATGGGGCCTGCGTTGCGTGAAAAACGCAGAATATAGAGCATGCTGCGATTTTCACGCAACGCACAAGTGATGCGTGAAAATCACCGCTCATCTGAACAGCCCCATTGAAATGGATGGGTCGGGATTCAGTGCGGGTGCAATACGTTCACCTACCGCATTGCACCCGCGTGGAAATCTCACCCGTGTGAACGCAGCCTAAGTCTAGATCTAGATCTCTAAAGCCAGTCTTAAAACCATGACCTAGATCTCCAACCCTCGAACCCTAATGATCTGTAACACACTATGCCTTAGCTCTAGATCGTGATCGTGTATCTCAATTCTAGATCACTAAGTCTAACCCCAGAGCTAGACTTTGATTTTTAACTAGATCTTTGACCTAACCTTAAAACCATGACCCAGATCTCTAATTGTAACCCCTGACCTAGATCTTATATCCCAAACCACCTTTAGGCCTCATGCACACGACCATTGTTTTATTCCATGTCCGTTGTTCCGTTTTCCGTGATTTTCTGCGGACCCATTGACTTTTAACCGTTTGTCATCCGCGTCCATGATCCGTGGTTCCAGTCCGTCAAAAAAATATAACCTGTCCTATTTTTTTTCACGGAAAACTGTTCGCGGACCCATTCAAGTCAATGGGACCGTGAAAACGCAGAGGCACACAAGATTTTCATCTGCGTCCGTTTTTTTCCTATCATTTGCATGGCAAACTTGACTTAGACTTTTTTTTACTTTCCTTCATGTCTGGTGATCCTCCAAAAATAAAGGAAGACACACGGAAACGGATCACGGAACAACGGAACCCCATTTTGCGGAACGGAACACAACAACGGTCGTGTGCATGAGGCCTTACTGTTACCCTTACATCTAGAACTCAATCTTTAGCCCAAATTACATCTTTAAATCTAAAGCTAAATCGGAACCCATTCCATCACCCTAGATCCTCCACGTCTTTCTAACAGGGTTTTTCTGTCTGTTTCAGTTCTCTTATGACATGCCTAGACCTCACAGATGATCTCTGACATCTTCTACTCTGCATTTCCAAAGTTGCAGAGAATCAACAGTGAGAACCACCAGCCACACACTTGTTCATCAAGACCCATAGAGCACGTTTGGCGCTCACAGCAGGTTGGTCGGAGGGGAGGCAGGAGCGCGTATGTTAATATTCAGTAATAATTGTGTAACCATTTCTTGGAAAGCCGAGAATTATCTTATGAAATAGACAATCAAACTTGGGTGTGCCTCAGATCCAACGGATGCATGCAAATACAGGCAGCATATACCACCGAAATCAGACGAAGCGCAGTCACACCTATATAGCAGTCACATATTAGAGTGTCAGGTCTGCAGATCCAGTGTATATAGCGGCACATACTAGTGTCAGCTCTGCTGTACCCAATAGTGTATATATAAATCATACAGTACAGTTCCCTGCTGTTCCTACTCTGTCTATATGGAAGTACAGTGTCAGCTCTGCAGCACCTCACTCTCTCACCCCCTTTTGCCATATACTAAAGCACCCTGATGTTAGCATGTCAGCTCCGCAGCACGTCACACCTCTACCACAATAAGTCATATATTATACTAGCACTCAGCTGTTAGATTGTCAGCTCTGCAGCACCTCACTCTTCCACCCCTATTAGTTATATACTACAGTACCCAGCTGTTAGAGTGTCAGCTCTGCAGCACCTCACTCTCTCACCCCCATTAGTTATACACTAGAGAACTCTGCTGTTAGATTGTCAGCTCTGCAGCACATCACTTTTCCACCCCCATTAATCATATACTATATTACACTGTTAGAGTGTCAGCTCTTCAGCACCTCACACTTCCACCCCCATTAGTTATATACTAGTGCACCCTGTTATTAGATTGTCAGCTCTGCAGCACATCACTCTTGCACCCCCATTAGACATATGCTATAGTTCCCAGCTGTTTAGATTGTCAGCTCTGCAGCACCTCAATCTTGCACCCCCATTAGTCATATACTAGAGCACCCTGCTGTTAGAGTGTCAGCTCTGCAGCACCTCACTCTCTCACCCCCATTAGTCATATACTAGAGCACCCTGCTGTTAGAGTGTCAGCTCTGCAGCACCTCAATCTTGCACCCCCATTAGTCATATACTAGAGCACCCTGTTAGAGTGTCAGCTCTGCAGCACCTCACTCTCTCACCCCCATTAGTGATATACTATAGCACCCTGTTATTAGAGTGTCAGCCCTGCAGCACCTCACTCTCTCACCCCCATCAGTTATACACTAGAGCAACCAACTGTTAAGAGTGTCAGCTCTGCAGGCCAGGCTGCTCCTGGTCTGGGCTTTCCCCCTGGGTACCTGTGTGGGCAGCTGCAGAGGGTCCTGGCTGTCAGGCTGGAGCAGGCAGGAGCTGGGTGCTTGCAGCAGTCTCCCTGGGTGTCTCATGCTCTGTCTCTCGCTCACTATCACTGTATATACACAGTGTGCGTCTTTCTCTCCCTGCCCTACAGAGTTCAGCTGAGGCTGAGCGTTCACCTTACTTAACCCTAGTGCGTCCTGTGAGAATGTGCCAGCCTCTCCCCTCTCCAGACTGTCCCTACACATCCCTCTTCCTTTTCTCTGCTAATACCCCCCTCCCCTCCTCCATGTATAAAGAGATAGCCATATAATATTACTGACACCAGCTGCAATGTGGACATTGCATAACAATATCTGCTAAGGACATGGTGGGGACTACAGCTCCCAGCATTGCATAAACTGGAGACAATTATATCTATTGCAGAAGCTCATGTAGGAGCATTAAGAGATCATGTACCTAATGAAAGCTGGGTGTGATGAGGACTACTACTCCCAGCATATATGACTAGTATAGATAGATATGAGATAGATAATAGATAGATACTGTAGATAGATAGATAGATAGATAGATATGAGATAGATAATAGATAGATAGATAGATAGATAGATAGACATGAGATAGATAGATAGATAGATAGATAGATAATAGATAGATAGGAGATATGCATAGATAGCCCCCTCATACAGTATGATGCCTACATACGTCCCCCCACACACAGGGACGCCCCCTTAGTTTGTATACTCACCTATCCCATGTTCCCACCACAAGCTGTGCCGGTCAGATCGGCTCTGGTCTCGTTTGCGCTGTCGCAGCAGGTGTGATGATGTCACTGTATCCCGCCTACCTGTGCCGACCTACCTGCAGCAGTGAATGGTGGAGCAAGCTGCTGATGGCTCCCTGTTTCACCATTGTGTTCGACTGTATATGCGTCCTGAGGACACACATACAGTTGAAGTCAGGACATTTGGCACCTGTCCTGGGACACTGGGACAGAGGCCAAGATTATGGACTGTCCCACTGGATCCAGGACGGTTGGGAAGCATAGACTGACGGACAGAGAGACAGACCGATATAAGAAATAGATAGATAGATAGATAGATAGATAATAGATAGATAGATATGAGATAGATAGATAGATAGATAGATAGATAGATATGAGATAGATAGATGATAGATAGATAGATAGATACATGATAGATAGATAGATAGATAGATAGATAGATATGAGATAGATAGATAGATAGATAGATAGATAGATGATAGATAGATATGAGATAGATAGATAATAGATAGATAGATAGATAGATAATAGATAGATAGATAGATAGATAGATAGATGATAGATAGATAGATATGAGATAGATAGATAATAGATAGATAGATAGATAATAGATAGATAGATAGATGATAGATAGATAGATAGATAGATAGATAGATAGATAGATAGATAGGATTTGGGAATACACAATGACATAATCATAATCACATATAATACTCATGATATAACAGCATAAAATGATTTATACTAAACATTTTTGGAATTCTATTGTTTGACCACAGCCATGCGGAACTAATCAGACATGTGAGACTTTCTCCAGGACAATATGTACAGTAGTAGTACGGTTAGTAGTAATCCCGCTATAAATATCACATCGCCTTCTGTACTGCTGGAGGGATAGTACTGTAATGAATAGACCTAGATACTGCTCACCTACAATCCCCTGCTGATCTACGATAGTGTGGTCATGCTGCGGGCGTGCGAGCATCTGTCAGCCTCTGTACACGGTTCAGACCTTTTTTCATTGAATTGTTTTAAAAACATTTGGACTATGCAAATGACATGAAATAATCTCTGCTCTATATTCTTGTCTCTAAAGATGTCACTGCTTTCCCACGACGCGTGGTGAAATGTATAAGGGTCTCATGTGCTCTAAGCCCATAGGGGGTGCACACCTTTTACAGAACTGAAAATGGGCCCTAACCCCAAACAAGAGGGTAAAAAATGCGAAGATAAAAAAGTGTTATGGTTACTAAAACTGGATATACTGAGGGTAAAAGAGTAAAAACATCAAAACTGTTGATACCTACAGCTACCACTAGGGGGTGGTTACAGAGAATGGATTCCTACAGGTAATAATGGACAGATTGGGAACTGTGTAGCTCTGTATGCAGTAGGCTCCCTCTAGTGGCTATTACTATATACCAAATTGGATGATTTTTGGTGGGTGTGTAGCATAGCAATGGATGCAGTTTAGCGGCGGGTCCACCCCGTCACCATGGGCCCCATATCAGTGGTCCTGTACCCTTAACCCCTTAAGGAGACAACCCCTTTAAGGGTGGACCCACTCCTATCTCCAAAACAGGGCCCCTGAAGTAAAGGCAGAGCAAACTGCTTATGTGTGTCCACTCTCCACACACCTGTATGGGACTTCTGAAAATAGCAGATTCCTATTTTCCTATCTTGGTTAATGAAGGGTTTGGCCTTAAGGACCAGGAGTTAGTTTTTTTTTAATTTCTAGGTTTTCGAGAGCTATAACTTTTCTATTTTTCCATTGACTTGTATTCCGCCTGCGTCTTTTGGGTTCTGTTTTTACGGCATTCCCCTGTACAGTATAAATTAAACGGTAATCCACAGCAAATAGTAACACATAAAGGGCACATATATGGCTCACCAATAGCGTTCACTTCACAGGTGCCATCTGGACAGTTCTCCGAAGGTTGAAACCATAATGTCAGCTCCACCACTTGAAAAGTTCATATATAGAAAAATCCTTCAGCACTGCTAGATAAAAACAAGCCTTTATTAAAATTGTATATAAAAAAATAAAAAACGTGCATAGTGGCAAAAAATAAGCTTACGCGTTTCGACTCCAGTCATCCTTGAGCCTTTCACACAGGTTACCAGTTAATATATAGGAGGCCCATTACATCACTGCACCCTCCTCCCAAGTAAAACAATCAGATCACACCCACTGCCTCTTTCACCTTAACTCCTGCCCAACTACGATACACAAGGAATATATGCAATGATAATTACCAAGTGAAAAAACACCTAGTTATTATATGTATAGCCACAAATAATGGTGATCGCGATAATGCTCAAACCAGAAGAAACATGTTTACTTAGTAAAAAATACATCAGATCCGTACATGAATGTAATCCCTGTGGATAGCTGCTATCCAGATTTACAATCCACAAAGCCTCCCGATTATGGTAAGTTGTATCCGTGTCTGCCCATGTACTGACTTCTGCCCTATTCCTGGTTTCTGACCCTCTGCTGCCTGACCTGACCTTTATTTTGACCTTTCACTGCCTGCCCAAACCTTGGACTATTTATTGGATTGCTCATAATCTGCCAGCCCCAACCATGGTTTCCCCTGTTCCCTCCGCACCGATGTATCTGATCCCTGTGGGTCAGCTGTCAACCACAAAGAGACTACTCCAGGAGGTAGCAGCCTGGAGGTTCCCTCGTAACGACCTGCAGCAGATTTATCATATGAGCTCAGGCTGGATGATAAATGTGCTGCAGGGATAGACAATTTTTTCTGACTCTACTATTGGTTGGCTTTTTTTGAGACAGATTTTTTTGGTGCAAATGGTGCACCAAAAAGGCCCCACCCCTTTAAAATGCAGCCCGCCTGCTTTCTGCTAAGCACCACCTCTTAGGATGTCAGGAAAGGGTGTAGAAAACCTAGATGCACCAATTTGCACTATTTTGATTTTATTAAGAGGCAGATGCCCCTTTTCTCTGCGCTTCGGAAAAATACATAGAAGCTTAAAGGGGTTATCCAATGTCATAAACAGCCCCCCATGTGCCGGGCCCCTCACATGGAATATACTTACCCTGCTCGTCCCTGTCTGCCATTGGCTGCTCCCCCCGACACCGGATGTTTTCATCCATGTACAGGGAGAAGCAGCATTGGCGGTGCGGGGACCGGGAACGGCGTAAGTATATTCCGTGTGAGGGGCCCGGCATATGGGGGGGGGGAGTTTATGACATTGGATAACCCCTTTAAGCAGTCGCCATAATTTGCGACTTATTTACGCCACAATAGTGACATAAATGCCATGATAAATGCCCCTGATTGTGTCTGTTGGAATTAAAACGGTCTAAAGATGTTTGCCAATCTATACTAGATTCTGTACTGCTTGATTTCCACTTATATTTACATAAAGAACATTTCATATTCCCACATTTACATGAACCTGGTACATGCAGCCATGTACCATCTTCACTGCAGTGCTGGTCACAGAAGGCTAGCTGACTTCTTATAGAGAAATGCCCATGTAGCTACCATCTGACAACCAGATCCCAAAATCGGACTCATATCTGGATATAGGACATGATAATACCTTCCTAACAAAGCTAGAACCGGCCCTGTACCTCACATGGATCCAGAGATCTTCCCATTCATTGCTAAAATGGTGTCCTTTCAGCTGCAGCTCTCTCCCTATCACAGCTTAGGGGGTATGTTCTTTCTACTGTAGCGCTCACCTTCTCACAGCTTAGGGTTGTGTCCTGTCTGCTGCATCTCTTTCCATGTTACAGCTAAGGGGGTGTTGCTTTATTCTGCATCTCTCTCCCTGTAACTGTCACAGCTTCTAGCAGAAGGTATGGCTGGTGGCAGTTGAAGGATGGAACTGAGCATGTGTGTCCACCTCAGGAGGTGGACAGAGAAGTTACAAAAATAGCAAACAGCAGGTGGCACTATATACATTTTATTGAATAACTCAGTGGCTTTACAAAATTTTTCATTATATGTAATTACAAAAGCATTCAGATCCAGGGGCTGGTTGGAAAAGAAAGCTGGACCCAGTCCTGTGCCTCACATGGATCCAGTGATCTCCACAATCGTTGCTCTAATGGCACTGCTAGATTTATTGCAAACTGGCAGCTCAGGGGTTCTGCTGCATATATCTCCCTATGACAGCTCAGGGGGCAAGTCCTTTGAACTGCAGCGGTGTTTTCTTTTCTGCTGCAACTCTCTCTATATCACAACTCAGGGGATATGTCCTTTCTGCTGCAGCTCTCTACTCTGTCACAGCTCAGGGCGTATGTCATTTCTGCTGCAGCTCTCTGCCTATCATAGCTCAGGAGCATGCTCTTTCCGCTGCAGCTCTCTCCCTATCACAGCTCAGGGGGACATGTCCTTTCTGCCACAGCTTTCTCCCTATCACAGCTCAGGGAGGTGCATGTTTTCTGCGTCAGCTCTCAACCTGCGACTGTCACAGCTACTAACAGTAGATATAACTAGTGGCAGGTGGCAGTCAAAGGATGGAACTAAGCATGTGCGACCCCCTCAGTAGGTGGACGCGCACATTGCTACAGACTTTAAACCCCAATTATAATGAAATAAATAGAATATCTCACAACTGGAGTATTTTTGTAAGTAAGTAAATTACAGACCTAGTTTTTCATGCTGATTATATGAAAATAACCCACTTTAAATAGCCAAGATCGGAGCTATCGCCAATCTCAACCTTCCATTGTATCATAGAGCCAGCACCCGCTCCATCACAGTGACATTATGGCAGTTCACGTTACCTACCTTTCTGGGACATAGTATATCACAGAGCACAGAGGGATTCAGGCTGGGGTTACACAGCAATCTTGCCCCCGACACCCATCGAGTGACCAGCCATTGAACTGAATGGGGTCACAGTGTAACTTGCAAGTTGCTGGAAAATGGAAAAAATACAGAAGTGTTAGATGTTTTGCAAACAGGAGATCCCTTTCTGTGACAGGCATATGCCCCGAAAAAGGTCCTGACGGGATCACCCTTTTAACCAGCACCCTATTGTTCAGGTAATAGGTGGAGGTCTCAATTACAAACATATTATGACACCCATGGACACGCTGGCTGTACAAGTACAGGATGGTCTCTGTTCTGTACTGCAATGGTATGAGACATGTCAAGAATGCTTAGGATTGCATCACACAGGTCACCTCAGTTTAGCTCACAGAGGATGGCCTAGACTGGTTACAATTGAAGCAAACCCTCTGCTGTGAGATGAATCAAATCTTCTTTTACAGCCTCTATTTGTAAACATAAATTTCCATTTACAAACGGAAAATGCAAATGTGATCGCACTCTGTAACCAGTACTCTGCCCTGCCTCCATGCTGGATGAGACATTGGTGTACATTTTGGCCAAAGCGTAATAAGCCACTCACCACGTCAAGGTCGCCTCACCTGAGTGGTCCCTAACACTAGTTCCTACCTGTTTATGGGCCATGACAGCCACACAAAGTCCAGGGAATGCAGGTCAGCATGCACGCCAAGCACACTCTGCTTTTAACCCCGTCCGGTGCCATTACAGCTTTCATCGGATCCAGGGATGCAAGTACCAACATGCATGCTGAGCCCACCATATACTTCTCCTGGAGCCAAATGGCTACTGGTAGGTTCTATATAAGCAGACTCAGTTTTATACTGACTTTAAAACCAGCCTCCAGGACAGATTGACTGGTCAGGTGTGCATGACTCAAAGATAAATTTCCATTTACTGACAGCAAGCGCAGATCTTTAAATAGCAATAATCAGTATGATAAAGTACGGGACAACTTATACGTTGCAGAACCTAAGACTGGACAATCTGTTTAAAGGGGTTGTCCAGCTGTTAATATTGATGACCTATCATCAGGATAGGTCATCAATATCAGATCGGTGGGGGTCTGACATCCCGCACCACCCGGCGATCAGCTGTTTGACAGGGAGGCGGTGCTCCATGTCAGCGCTGTTCCCTCTTTATTACACTGTCCTTCGCCTCGGCAGTGCAGTGTAATACAAGTACTCACTCTATTCAAGTGAACGGAGCGCGTGCTTGTAATTACACTACACTGCCGCTCCACAGGAGACGAGACCTAGGGTAAAGACGAGGAAGCGGTGCTCGCATGGAGTGCCACCTCTTCGTCTCACAGCTGATCGGCCAGAGTGCCGGGAGTCGGACCCCCGCCCATCAGATATTGATGACCTATCCTGATGATTGGTCATCAATATTAATGGCTTGACAACTCCTTTAATTAATATGTATACTGTGTATATACCTTCTATTTAGAGATGAGCAAATTTCTTGAAATTAAATGATTAGAAAATTTGATTCAGTTACAAAAAATATTAGACCCGAATGAAAAGTGCCCAATTGGCCTGAAAATTGGTTTATGACACTCTGAGGTCTTCTAGGACTCATATTTTTCTATCTTGTCTTTATCTCTTTTTTTCTTTCTCTCCCTCATTCCACTATCAAGCTCTTTAATGCAAAGAGGGCAGTAGTAACTAATGTCAGAGTGACACTGACATATATAGCTATGGGTAATACACATACACACAAGCATCCCAAAAGATATTTTTTTTTGGGAGCAGTAGCAGTACAGTACCTTATGGACAAGAGAAGGCTGTGAGGCTTTGCAGGGGTAATAGTAATGGCAGCAGTACCAGCACAGTATGTGAGATGTGTGGCTGAGTAGGGGTAGTAGTAGTGGCAGAAATAGCCACGTCAGCAGCAGTAGTACAGTATAGAGACAGTTTATATATTATCTATTCCTTAATGGATTGATGATTAAAAAAAACAATTGATTCAACTTACAATAATGAGTGCCGTGGTTTATCTTTATCGTAGTACAGTATAGAACCTGATGCATAGGAGATGTGTGTCTGTGTAAGGGTAGTAGTAATGGCAGTAATACAAATGGCAGCAGCAGATGTACAGTATGGAACCTGACGGGTGGAAGATGTGCGGCTGTGTAGGTGTAATAGTAATGGCAGCAGTAGCAGCAGAGTGTACAACTTTACAGACAAGGAAGGAGATGTGTGGCTATGTAGGTAGTAGTAGTGGCAGTTATAGCCACGGCAGCAGCAGCAGTACAGTATGGAACCTGACGGGTGGAAGATGTGCGGCTGTGTAGGTGTAATAATAACAGAGCAGTAGCAGCACAGTATGGAACCTGACAGATAAGGCAGGAGATGTGTGGCTTTGTAGATGTAGTAGTAATGGCAATAATAGCCACGGCAGCAGCACAGTATGGAACCTGACGGGTAGGAAATGTGCAGCTTTGTAGGAATAATAGTAACGGCAGCAGTAGCAGCACAGTATAGAACCTGACAGGCAAGGAAGGGGATGTGTGGCTGTGTAGAGATAGTAGTAGTGGCAGTTATAGCCGCAGCAGCAGCAGCAGTACAGTATGGAACCTGACGGGTAGGAGATATGCAGCTGTGTAGGCGTAATAATAACAGAGCAGTAGCAGCACAGTATGGAACCTGACAGATAAGGCAGGAGATGTGTGGCTCTGTAGGGGTAGTAGTAATGGCAGTAATAGCCACGGCAGCAGCACAGTATGGAACATGACGGGTAGGAAATGTGCAGCTTTGTAGGAATAATAGTAACGGCAGCAGTAGCAGCACAGTATAGAACCTGACAGGCAAGGAAAGGGATGTGTGGCTGTGTAGATGTAGTAGTAATGGCAGTAATAGCCACGGCAGCAGCAGTACAGTATGGAACCTGACGAGTAGGAGATGTGCGGCTCTGTAGGCGTAATAATAACAGAGCAGTAGCAGTACAGTATAGAACCTGACAGGCAAAGAAAGGGATGTGTGGCTCTGTAGAGATAGTAGTAGTGGCAGTTATAGCCGCAGCAGCAGCAGCAGTACAGTATGGAACCTGACAGGTAGGAGATATGCAGCTGTGTAGGCGTAATAATAACAGAGCAGTAGCAGCACAGTATGGAACCTGACAGAGAAGGCAGGAGATGTGTGGCTCTGTAGGGGTAGTAGTAATGGCAGTAATACCCACAGCAGCAGCACAGAATGGAACATGATGGATAGGAGATGCGCGGCTAGGTAGGAGTAATAGTACTGGGAGCAGCAGTTGCGACGGCAGCAACAGTAGCAATATAGTATAGAACATGATGGACAGGCAGACAGTGGCAGGATAGGGCCGGCAATAAATAGCTATTGTTAGCAATGGCAGATCTATTCATTGGCCGCTGTTCCAATCTGCCCCTCCAGAGTCCATGGGGTCAGTGAACAGGGTATGTGCCAGAGAAAGGTCCCAGTCTAGGAATAAATGAACCTAGTTGTTCAGGCGATGCGTATCCATTTGCTGATGTGCATCAGGTTGAAACAGCGAATGAAAAAACTGTTCTATCATGTTCATCAAACTGAATTAGCTGCTGCTGCAGCTTCTGCTACTTGTCATAGCAGAGACAGCAGGAGGTCTGTGACTCAGCGGGGGCAGAGAGGGCCTCCTGGTCCAATACGCGGGTGACAGGCGTCTGCGCAGCGAAAGCTGTGGTGGGCTGTGTACAGAGCATTTCTAGGTAATACAATTTTGCCTGGAGGGAGGGTGAGTGGGAGTGACGCTCTGCCCTGCTGCTATTGGGGACGGGAGGATGTCCATAGAGGAGGAGGCGGATAAGGACCTGGTGTGAGAACCAGGCAAGAACAAATCTGGAGGTGCCAATAGGACCAGGCCTTGTTGCTGGGGTGCTGCCTCGCTGCTGCTGCCACACAAAACATTGACATTGATTCATCTTTCCATCACATTATACACTGTGTGTTTTCTATGGTTACGACCACCCTGCAATCCATCAGCAGTGGTCATGTTTGGACACTAGGAAAAAGTTCTGGCCTCTCTGGTGGCCGGGACTGTGGGAATCCGCATATCGCAGCAGCTCCCGTCCTGGCCACCTTGTATCTGGGCTGCAGCGATGGTTAGATCCCCCAGGATACGAGCAGTGCATAACGTGATGGAAAAATGTATCCAGCAAAGGAAGCAATATGGACAATCACAATACATTAGTAAGTGCCTTGCATTAACTTTCTCTACATGATAAATGCCATTTGATGA
This sequence comes from Bufo bufo, assembly GCF_905171765.1. Taxonomy (NCBI): domain Eukaryota; kingdom Metazoa; phylum Chordata; class Amphibia; order Anura; family Bufonidae; genus Bufo; species Bufo bufo. Next base: position 793,083,285 of record NC_053389.1, on the reverse strand, counting down.
AGTGAGACAACCTCTTCAAGAATACAAATTGCAAAACATAAATATAAAAAAAACATTAAAAAAAGAGGAAAAAAATGTTTCTCTCATTTAGACCCATAGCACCAGATTTCATAATCAACATTGTGTCATGGTAACAAACTAGTATGTCTATCCTTCCCACTTCTTGGCACAAACGCCCTCTCTAGTAAGGGCTCATTCTCACGACCATATTTATGGGTCCGCATTCATTCAGCAATTTTGTGGAATGGGTGCGGATCCCGGACAGCACATCGTGTGCTGTCCACATTCGTACTTCCATTCCGCCGCCCCGCAAAAAATATAGAGCATGTTCTATTCTTGTCCGTGAATAAGAATAGGCACTTCTATCCTTGAAATGCAGAACACACATGGCTGGTATCCGCGTTTTGCAGATCCACAATTTGCGGACCGCAAAACACATGCGGGTCGTGTGAACATACCCTAAACCTGCAATTTTTTCGAGGTAGTTATATATCGCTCCCATGAATCTCCATCTCATGTATGATGATTCTCGGAGCTCCATTTAGAGCAGTACAGTGCTGGTGGATTACAGAGAAGTGAGATGTCACTTGCTTGTGAGAGACCATCATCTACGTAAAAGTTTTTCTTCAGCAGCTATAGCTATTTATTGCCGGCCCTATCCTGCTGATGGGCAATCCTTTTCATTCTGATTGGCCAGGTACTTCATACCATAATTGGCGCAACCTGGAGACGATGCTGCTCCAAACAAGTGTACTTTCATTCTGTATTCTGCTGGCTCTGATCCGTATCTCCGTCCTCCCACCATAGAAACCTCAGGAAGTCTCTATCTTCATTCTTCACATGAAACTGGTGGAACATCTTTTCAACGTCACACATGACCGCTACGGGATACTTTCTGAATCTACAGAGTACTCCAGGCAGAGTGTTTGTAAGATCTGGTCCTTTTAATAGTTGATCGTTCAATGCAACACCATCATACTTTGCTGAGCAATCAAATACTACTCTAATCTTATAGTTTCTTTGAGTGGTAAACACCTTGATGTGGGATGTACCACACTTCTTCTTTAGGTTGGTTATTAACTTTCTCTGCATGTCCTTCTTCAAGGATACCTTCAATGAATTTCAAATAATCATTCTTGAGTTTGGGATCTCTTCTCATCCTTTTCTTCAAACATTTCAATCTTGCTAGGGCTGAATACTTTCTTCTAGAGTGTGTACGAACTTTATGGTTTCTTGGGATACACCCTTTTTTTTAGAACTTGTCTGCAAAGTCGGATTCAAGGATCTCGATTACTTTTGCTGGACTTACCGGTTGGTAACTCTTGGACAGATATTCGATGACACAATCCTGTCTTGAGTTTGCGATCTGCTGTTTTTCTCCAACAACACCCCATCCTAGATCAGTTTGAACAGCGTAGGGTTCACCCTTTCCTCCTGTGATTACCTTTTGTGGTACCAAGGCTTCAGGACAGTAGTAACCTATCAACAGTCCAACACCAAACTCCTTCAGCGGGGACATTTCATGAGATATGACAGATAGGTGCTCCCATTTATTGGCTGTTTCACAGGTATGTATGCGATCTCGATCTAGAGGTATATCGTCTTTTGTATAAGCTGGAGGTTCTTCATGTAATGGTGTAGGATGGCGTCCTTTGAAAATGCTGCTTGTGGCCTTTTTCTTACACTTCTTAGTAGGGCTACCTTCACACTGGCGTTTTGGTTTTCGTCCAAAACTGATCAGTTTTGCCCTAATGCATTCTGAATGGATAAGGATCCGTTCAGAATGCATCAGTTTGCCTCCATTTCGCCTCCATTCCTCTCTAGAGGCGGACACCAAAACTCTGCTTGCAGCGTTTTGGTGTCTGCCTGACGATGCAGAGGCAAACGGATCCGTCCTGACACACAATGTAAGTCAATGGGGACGGATCCGTTTTCACTGACACAATAGAAAACGGATCCGTCCCCCATTGACTTGCAATGGTGTTCAAGACGGATCCGTTTTGGCTATGTTACAGATAATACAAACGGATCCGTTCTGAACGGATGCATGCGGTTGTATTATCTGAACAGAAGCGCTTGTGCAGATCCATGACGGATCCGCACCAAACGAGAGTGTGAAAGTAGCCTAACATGGCCTTTTCTTAGACATCCAAAACACAGTTGGTTATCAAGTATAAATTTCTTCTTTTCTTCTGGGGACTTCTCCTTTAATTGGCACTTGTGTATGGAGTGGTTCTCTCCACAGAATATGCACTTGAAGGTAGTCTGAAGATTTGTCACTTCTGTCTCTCTATTGATCCCAGTAGTAACTTTGAACTTGATCTCGTATGTATCTGGACCTTTAGCTGCTGTGGTGGTTGCAAAGCTAGTTGCTCTTGCACGTTTTATCTCTCTTGAAGGCCTTTCTTCAAAGGATTTTAAGACGTAAGATGATGTTACTGGAATATATGCTATACGTGTTTCCTTATTGATGAACTCAGAGAACTCTTTAAAACTTGGGAAATTCTTGCCTAGATCTAACTGTTCAGTCACATTGCGATTCCATCTAGAAGCCACTTCTTCAGGTAGCTTGGCTAGCATCCTCTGGTTTTCTAGATAATTGTTCAGTACTTTCAGTCCTTGAACATGTGGGATGGCATTGCTGTATAATTGTAGGAAGTCACCATACTTTTGGAGTTTGAAGTGTTCTTTAGGACCTATTTTAGGCCAGTTATTCAGTTTCTCTCTAAAGGCTCTTTGTACTAAGAAAGGATGACCATATCTTGCATTCAATTTTCCCCAAGCTTGCTTGTAGGCTTCTTCGTCTTTTCTATAGAAGTTACCTTCAAGATTTTCCTTGGCTTCTCTACCAACATATCTCTGAAGGTAGAATAACTTGTCAACTGGACTGAAGCAATGATGCTCACATCATCTCAAAACTTGCCTTCCACTCTATGAACTTCAGTACGTCTCCTGAAAATACAGTAGGTTCCAGAACGGGAAGTCTAGCTAGGACTGTTCTCTGTTGTCTTGCTGGGACAATGGTTTAAACACTCTCCTGAGCATTGCCGTGACATCTAGGAATAGAATCATCCGGTTCTATTTTCTCACTTTGTTCTGAATTAGGTGAGTTCCTTTCTTTATCCTTTCTGGTAGAGATAGAGAGTAAATTCACACACCCTTTTCCTGACACCGGACTAGGCCTCTCTTTGTCTTTCTGAGCAGGGATGAAAGGCTAATGACTTATTTCCTCACTAAGTGCTGGAGATTTCCTTCCATTCTCCTGGGAGTATGTAGGAAAGTAGAAGTCTGCCTCTTCACTTAGTACAGATTTGAACCTATGACTACTCTGATTCATATCCTCTTCGTGTACTCTGAGTCTGGCTTCTATTATCTTAACTTCTTTCTGCCTTTCCAGACTTTTCATCTGTTGGCGCTGTGCTTCCATTTAAGCTTCTATTTGATGGCGCTGTGCCTCCATTTCAGCTTCCATTTGATGGCGCTGTGCTTCCATTTGACAGCGCTGTGCCTCAATGGCAGCTTCCATCTCAATTTCTGCTCTCTTGACAGCAAGTTCAGCTAATTCCTTTCTTTTGCCTGAAGTACTTCTGCTAGCAAAGGAAGTTACATTTGAGATTGTGGTTCCACCTAAGGACCTAGCATAGTCTCTCATAAAAAGCTCACTCATTCTACTTCTTGCTTTAACTTCATCATAGTTAGCTGCAGATGAAAGTTCTCTTATGAGCTTTACTAAATCTTTAGTGACCGCAGTACATGTGTCCATGTTCCTTACAATATCCTGGGAAGGTGTTGTTGACATATGCTGCCATAAGCTCTGATTCAGATTCTTCTACCGTCTCTACCATATCACTCAAGTTCCTTTTTATACTTCCTTGTTTTAGCTTTCCACGAATGCCTCTAATGTATAATTTCCACTTATCATACATTTGGGCAAACTTTTTCTCCTTTAATGCTGCTTCTTGCTCCAGATTTTCCAGCATCTTTGGGGTTGGTTTTCTGGCACGTGATGAACGTCTTAGTTCACTTGTTTGTACTAGATTTGTTTGAGGCAAGACTAATGCTGCATCAGACTCTTCTAACTCGGACAGGTTCTCTTGCTCTTACCCCTCTACTCTATCTATCTTTGTATCCTCTAATAGTGACATGGTAATACTAGGCTCAGAGATTTTACTTTAAATGCTATAACAATCAATAAGAATATTAAAGGAGCTTTCACTTTAAAGGCAATATTGATAAATACAGAAATAAATGACTTTCACTCTAAAAGCAATAGCAATAGATGCAGGCAATAAATCACTTTCACTTTAAATGCAATAGAGTCCGTGTATTACAAACTGTCCTTTGTCTTTTATTCCTGAACACGAAAATGTCTCTTCATGCCAAAACCTATGTACAATAATAAGTAATAAAAGGAAAGCTCTGACCTTATTCTGAAGAGCAGGAACAAATGTCAGTCTTAAAGGAGACGTGTCTTTTCTTGCTGTGATGCGATGCTCTGCGCTGACTTGCGATGCTCTGCGATGACTTGTGATGCTCTGTGCAGACTTGCGATGCTCTGTGCAGACTTGCGATGCTCTGTGCAGACTTGCGATGCTCTGTGCAGACTTGCGATGCACTGGCTCGGATACGCTGCTGCAGGCTTTGGTCTTAGTGGTGGGAAACTAGCTGGCTGCAGTACGTGATCTCTCCGTGGATAGCGGTGCGGGCACTCTAGCTCTGGACTTTGGCCTCCCACCATGTGTTTCTTTCTCTCTCTAGGGATCGCAGGAGGGTTGGCACTCTTTCTGCAGTTTGACTAATGCACACGTTCTATGGCCTCTATGGTAGCTCCGCTGAGGTGTTTTTGCTTGCTCACTCAAGGAACAGTTGCTGCGCGGCGGCATAAGCCAGCGCTCCGCTGCTCTAATGCACTCTTTACTGTGTAAGTTGAGGAGCGCTATTGCTTCGCCCCAATAGTTTCACTGTCGCAGGCGCAGCACTATATAGTGCCTTTTGCGCTGTGGCATTAGAAGAATTTTGATATCTCTGACTTTTAGTCTAACCAGACTGTCTGTTACTCTGTAATTCCTCTAGCGCCGTTCTATGGAAGCAGTATTTTTAAAGAGCACACCAAATGCTTGAAATAACTTCTTTATTAACTTCAACTTTTCTTCATATATAACACTGCCACCTCCGCAGCAGATAGTCCATGTGCAAAACAGGTGTTGAATAAAGTTTCATAAAATGGCGATAATGCATAAGATGGTGGTTCAACTGTTCAATCTTGTCATTCAACATAAAATGGTGGATATATTTCTCTCTTCAGTATCTGTACTCTCACTTTAAGTTATTTAGGCACTTTATGATCTCTCTGAGAGGTATATCTGAGGTTAACCAATAGTTCACTTGCTCTACTTGGTTTGCAATTTGCGCTATATAATTGCTTATGATCTAGTATGAGCAGTTCGCATTTGTATGCAATTTTGGATTGTATTATTGTATGGCTCAGTAGTTTGTTTGTATGGTGGAACTGTAAGTAAACATACATATAACCAGTTCAGTATACAGTTCTAATCACTATATTAACAATAGGAACTTATATAACTGTTTTAAATACCTATTTTGGCCTCTCTGCTCTTAGTGGAGTGTGTGTCTGTTCAGCTCCTCTCTTTGATGAATAATGATTTCAGCAGCTCCTGCTAGGGGAATTTCCCACACAAGCTGTGTGTGAGGCTGGCTGTAATTGGTCAAAACTCCTGGGCTGTGTGAGGCTGGCTAGGATTGGTCAAGACTCCTGCCCAGCAACAACAGTTTAACTCTATGCTTTCTGTTGTTTCTGCTGTGTCATTGAGCTTATTTTACATTATATAATGAATCTTAAAGGCATATTATCTTTTCTGCTTCTGTGAAGACAATATATATAACAGTTATATGGCATCCAAACATTAAGTCACAGTAAATAACTCTGCTTTTGTCTTTAACTTGTAAACATAGGAACTGTGTTAAGGTTATTGGCAGGTCTAGCTGTATAAACACACAAGCTATATTAGCAACCTAGGACAGGTCTTAGCTGGCCAGCTACAAGCTGTGCAGCTGAAAAGGGGAATAATATGGCTGAAAGAGAGATAAGGGAAAACCAAAAAAGACCTGCTCCTTCACAGTTATGATTGTACAATGAAGCACAGCCATTATGCAAACTTTGTATGAAAAATTTGGTACGCCTTATACAAAAAAAAAAACATACTTGGAATTATTCCTACCATTATGAATACCATATAATAATAATCGTAGATCCTGATTTGCTACCATAAAAAATGCTTTACCTACTAAAGTTTTCATTATATCCCCTCTCACGTAATATCACGTGACATTACGTAACATCTATTCCACAGAAAACATGGTATTCAATATGTATTCAACGTATTAAGATGATTTTCATTTATATAATTAATACATTCATCAAATTGCTCTTTTGTACCTGACAAGACCACAACCATATAATCTATAAATCTTCTCCAATATTTTATTATTTAATATAGTGATTTTGTATATTGTAGTACAGGTACATCCAGCTGTTCCCATCGCCATACCCCAAAATGCATTGCTATTCAAAACAAACTGCAATCCTTCACAGACAAAGCCGATGCACTGGTCACTTTTATCTGCCCTCTGCAAAAAAAACTTTCATGCTACTAATACCGGATCTGCCTGTACAGACTTACAGGTGCATAGGTATCAATATCAGATAATTGTCGAATTGCCTTTCCATGTAATATGATTTTTCATTTTTTTATTTGTAATTTTTTTGTCAGCTAGCTTTTTTGCAATATCATTATTAAATTTCAATTCTGTCAGAGCAGCTGTTTCTGATATTGTGATGTTACGTGGGGCTACAGGAATTATTTTCCCCAATAACAGCCTACTAAACATTTTACAAAAAACTGCCTGGTGACAGGGGGGGGGGGGAGGAGTGAACCATGTGGACCACGACAGTACACGGCTGAGATGGAATTTTTATTTTTTTTAAAGGAAATAATTACGGTATTTTCATCATCAGTTCCAGTGGAATCCGCTAAGAGGTACGTCAGTGCCAGCAACTTGGCCAGGTGGGAGTTCAGTTTGCACACAAGTGGATTACTGCTTCCGAGACCACACATTCTTTTATGGATGACTGACAACGGAGCAGAGGAGGCGCAGGAGAAACAGTGGCTGATGATGTTGACGGTGATGACAATTTGGTCAGACTGTTATACTGACATGGGGAGGAGAAGGATGGTCTTGTTCGCACATCTAGACAGTTTGATTGAATTTGAGTCCACCACAGTATATTACGGGTCAGGTACAAAACTCTGGTAAATGGAGTTTTTGGAAGACAATTTTCATTACTATTTTTGGGAAAAAATTAACACTTGGACAGAGTTCAATACAATGTGCGTTAGGGGTAATGCACGTGACTGTGGTAAATGCATTTCTGGAAGATCATTTTCACTAATGTTTTAGAAAAAAGAAAAATAGCATTTGGACAAAGTCCAATACAGCTAACCACATGGGACCACAATACCACTTCCAACACCCGAGCTTGCCTGAGATCTGACACAGCTTGTTAGTCCACTATTATGACATGCAGTAACTGTGACACAAACCAATATGTCAGGTTACGGTAGGTACACTAGTTTGTGCCAAATAAAATTTTTGTAATAAAATTTTCAATAGTTGTTTACAAAACTGCAGCTAATATATACACTGACGGTGATGCTGTGAAATATATTATCTGTACATTTATAAACTGTAGAAGCTTTGCAACTGATTTTTCGGAAAAAAGCACAACATAGCAACCTCTGCGACCAAAATATATATGCTGCTTCCTGGTGATGCACTAAAATAGGTTTATTGCACACTTACTGAATAAACTGCTGAAAAATTGCAAAATGTTTTTGGAAAAAACAGGTGCAATTACAGTTTCCCACTGTGCGACAAAATATTGTTCATACACTAAAATACGCTTATTGTAATACTTACCTAAACAGTAGAAGCTTTGCATTAGTTTTTTTTTTTTTTTTTAAATGCCTAATTCCTGCACAGAAAAATAGTACTGTCTCTTTATCATTATACAGTGCAGTGTGATTATTATCAGTGTATAGATACTACCATTATACAGTGTGATTATTATCAGTGTATAGATATCACCATTATACGGTGTGATTATTATCAGTGTATAGATACTACCATTATACAGTGTGATTATTATCAGTGTATAGATACTACTATTATACAGTGTGATTATTATCAGTGTATAGATATTACCATTATACGGTGTGATTATTATCAGTGTATAGATACTACCATTATACGGTGTGATTATTATCAGTGTATAGATACTACCATTATACGGTGTGATTATTATCAGTGTATAGATACTATCATTATACAGTGTGATTATTATCAGTGTATAGATACTACTATTATACAGTGTGATTATTATCAGTGTATAGATACTACCATTATACGGTGTGATTATTATCAGTGTATAGATACTACCATTATACTATGTGATTATTATCAGTGTATAGATACTACCATTATACGGTGTGATTATTATCAGTGTATAGATACTACCATTATACGGTGTGATTATTATCAGTGTATAGATACTACCATTATACGGTGTGATTATTATCAGTGTATAGATACTACCATTATACGGTGTGAATATTGTCAGTGTATAGATACTACCATTATACGGTGTGATTATTATCAGTGTATAGATATTACCATTATACGGTGTGATTATCATCAGTGTATAGATACTATCATTATACAGTGTGATTATTATCAGTGTATAGATACTACCATTATACGGTGTGATTATTATCAGTGTATAGATACTACCATTATACAGTGTGATTATTATCAGTGTATAGATACTATCATTATACGTGTGATTATTATCAGTGTATAGATACTACCATTATACAGTGTGATTATTATCAGTGTATAGATACTACCATTATACGGTGTGATTATCATCAGTGTATAGATACTACCATTATACGGTGTGATTATTATCAGTGTATAGATACTACCATTATACAGTGTGATTATTATCAGTGTATAGATACTACCATTATACGGTGTGATTATTATCAGTGTATAGATACTACCATTATACGGTGTGAATATTGTCAGTGTATAGATACTACCATTATACGGTGTGATTATTATCAGTGTATAGATATTACCATTATACGGTGTGATTATCATCAGTGTATAGATACTATCATTATACGGTGTGATTATTATCAGTGTATAGATACTACCATTATACGGTGTGATTATTATCAGTGTATAGATACTACCATTATACAGTGTGATTATTATCAGTGTATAGATACTATCATTATACGTGTGATTATTATCAGTGTATAGATACTACCATTATACAGTGTAATTATTATCAGTGTATAGATACTACCATTATACGGTGTGATTACTATCAGTGTATAGATACTACCATTATACGGTGTGATTATTATCAGTGTATAGATACTACCATTATACGGTGTGATTATTATCAGTGTATAGATACTACCATTATACAGTGTGATTATTATCAGTGTATAGATACTACCATTATACAGTGTGATTATTATCAGTGTATAGATACTACCATTATACGGTGTGATTATTATCAGTGTATAGATACTACCATTATACGGTGTGATTATTATCAGTGTATAGATACTACCATTATACAGTGTGATTATTATCAGTGTATAGATACTACCATTATACGGTGTGATTATTATCAGTGTATAGATACTACCATTATACAATGTGATTATTATCAGTGTATAGATACTACCATTATACTGTGTGATTATTATCAGTGTATAGATACTACCATTATACAGTGTGATTATTATCAGTGTATAGATATTACCATTATACGGTGTGATTATTATCAGTGTATAGATACTACCATTATACAGTGTGATTACTATCAGTGTATGATACTACCATTATACGGTGTGATTATTATCAGTGTATAGATACTACCATTATACAGTGTGATTATTATCAGTGTATAGATACTACCATTATACGGTGTGATTATTATCAGTGTATAGATACTATCATTATACAGTGTGATTATTATCAGTGTATAGATACTACCATTATACGGTGTGATTATTATCAGTGTATAGATTCTACCATTATACAGTGTGATTACTATCAGTGTATAGATACTACCATTATACAGTGTGATTATTATCAGTGTATAGATACTACCATTATACGGTGTGATTACTATCAGTGTATAGATACTACCATTATACAGTGTGATTACTATCAGTGTATAGATACTACCATTATACGGTGTGATTATTATCAGTGTATAGATACTACCATTATACGGTGTGATTCTTATCAGTGTATAGATACTACCATTATACAGTGTGATTATTATCAGTGTATAGATACTACCATTATACGGTGTGATTATTATCAGTGTATAGATACTACCATTATACATGTGATTATTATCAGTGTATAGATACTACCATTATACAGTGTGATTATTATCAGTGTATAGATACTACCATTATACAGTGTGATTATTATCAGTGTATAGATACTACCATTATACGGTGTGATTATTATCAGTGTATAGATACTACCATTATACAGTGTGATTACTATCAGTGTATAGATACTACCATTATACAGTGTGATTATTATCAGTGTATAGATACTACCATTATACGGTGTGATTATTATCAGTGTATAGATACTACCATTATACAGTGTGATTACTATCAGTGTATAGATACTACCATTATACGGTGTGATTATTATCAGTGTATAGATACTACCATTATACAGTGTGATTATTATCAGTGTATAGATACTACCATTATACGGTGTGATTATTATCAGTGTATAGATACTACCATTATACAGTGTGATTATTATCAGTGTATAGATACTACCATTATACGGTGTGATTATTATCAGTGTATAGATTCTACCATTATACAGTGTGATTACTATCAGTGTATAGATACTACCATTATACAGTGTGATTACTATCAGTGTATAGATACTACCATTATACAGTGTGATTATTATCAGTGTATAGATACTACCATTATACGGTGTGATTATTATCAGTGTATAGATACTACCATTATACGGTGTGATTCTTATCAGTGTATAGATACTACCATTATACGGTGTGATTATTATCAGTGTATAGATACTACCATTATACGGTGTGATTATTATCAGTGTATAGATACTACCATTATACGGTGTGATTATTATCAGTGTATAGATACTACCATTATACGGTGTGATTATTATCAGTGTATAGATACTACCATTATACAGTGTGATTATTATCAGTGTATAGATACTACCATTATACGGTGTGATTATTATCAGTGTATAGATACTACCATTATACATGTGATTATTATCAGTGTATAGATACTACCATTATACGGTGTGATTATTATCAGTATATAGATACTACCATTATACGGTGTGATTATTATCAGTGTATAGATACTACCATTATACGGTGTGATTATTATCAGTGTATAGATACTATCATTATACAGTGTGATTATTATCAGTGTATAGATACTATCATTATACGGTGTGATTATTATCAGTGTATAGATACTACCATTATACGGTGTGATTATTATCAGTGTATAGATACTACCATTATACGGTGTGATTATTATCAGTGTATAGATACTACCATTATACGGTGTGATTATTATCAGTGTAAAGATACTACCATTATACGGTGTGATTATTATCAGTGTATAGATACTACCATTATACGGTGTGATTACTATCAGTGTATAGATACTACCATTATACAGTGTGATTACTATCAGTGTATAGATACTACCATTATACGGTGTGATTATTATCAGTGTATAGATACTGCCATTATACAGTGTGATTATTATCATTGTATAGATACTATCATTATACAGTGTGATTATTATCAGTGTATAGATACTACCATTATACGGTGTGATTATTATCAGTATATAGATACTACTATTATACAGTGTGATTATTATCAGTGTATAGATACTACCATTATACGATGTGATTACTATCAGTGTATAGATACTACCATTATACGGTGTGATTATTATCAGTGTATAGATACTGCCATTATACAGTGTAATTATTATCAGTGTATAGATACTACCATTATACAGTGTGATTATTATCAGTGTATAGATATTACCATTATACGGTGTGATTATTATCAGTGTATAGATAATATCATTATACGGTGTGATTATTATCAGTGTATAGATAATATCATTATACGGTGTGATTATTATCAGTGTATAGATACTACCATTATACAGTGTGATTATTATCAGTGTATAGATACTACCATTATACAGTGTGATTATTATCAGTGTATAGATACTACCATTATACAGTGTGATTATTATCAGTGTATAGATACTACCATTATACGGTGTGATTATTATCAGTGTATAGATACTACCATTATACATGTGATTATTATCAGTGTATAGATACTATCATTATACAGTGTGATTATTATCAGTGTATAGATACTACCATTATACAGTGTGATTATTATCAGTGTATAGATATTACCATTATACGGTGTGATTATTATCAGTGTATAGATACTACCATTATACGGTGTGATTATTATCAGTGTATAGATACTACCATTATACGGTGCACTGTCTGGAGGTGGAGTACCGTGTATTGTACTGGTGTTCAGTTCCCAGCGCTCATCTCTCTTCTCCTCCAGTATTGAGGTCAGGGCGAGCTGGTTCTGTAACATGCTGTAACATTAGCTGCGCTCAGACGAGAAGCCGGAGGGGAACTTACGTAACCCGCAGAGGAAAACAGAGCAGCCATTTGTAGAGCAGCCGTGTGATCTCCCAGGGTCACTGAAGGAAGGACAGGGCTGTCTGAATAACTACACATTGCGTATAAGAATCCGTAGCTATCATACCTGTACTCAGTGACATTTCTCAATGGATTGTTCTGAGCTTATGATATACCGTGTCTGTGTGTCTGGAACATGTGTGATGTCATAGAAGTAACAAGGTACAGCCGCTGAACAAGTGTTGTCTGAGATTGTCAATAGCTATGTGACATGGAATCTGCTCCTCCCACCACAGGGTGACACAGACAGGAGGGAGGAGCTATGTGACATGGAATCTGCTCCTCCCACCACAGGGTGACACAGACAGGAGGGAGGTGCTATGTGACATGGAATCTGCTCCTCCCACCACAGGGTGACACAGATAGGACGAGGAGCTATGTGACATGGAATCTGCTCCTCCCACCACAGGGTGACACAGACAGGAGGGAGGGGCTATGTGACATGGAATCTGCTCCTCCCACCACAGGGTGACACAGACAGGAGGGAGGTGCTATGTGACATGGAATCTGCTCCTCCCACCACAGGGTGACACAGATAGGAGGAGGAGCTATGTGACATGGAATCTGCTCCTCCCACCACAGGGTGACACAGATAGGAGGAGGAGCTATGTGACATGGAATCTGCTCCTCCCACCACAGGGTGACACAGACAGGAGGGAGGAGCTATGTGACATGGAATCTGCTCCTCCCACTACAGGGTGACACAGACAGGAGGGAGGAGCTATGTGACATGGAATCTGCTCCGCCCACCACAGGGTGACACAGACAGGAGGGAGGAGCTATGTGACATGGAATCTGCTCCTCCCACCACAGGGTGACACAGACAGGAGGGAGGAGCTATGTGACATGGAATCTGCTCCTCCCCCCACAGGGTGACACAGACAGGATGGAGGAGCTATGTGACATGGAATCTGCTCCTCCCACCACAGGGTGACACAGACAGGAGGGAGGAGCTATGTGACATGGAATCTGCTCCTCCCACCACAGGGTGACACAGACAGGAGGGAGGAGCTATGTGACATGGAATCTGCTCCTCCCACCACAGGGTGACATAGACAGGAGGGAGGAGCTATGTGACATGGAGTCTGCTCCGCCTACCACAGGGTAACACAGACAGGAGGGAGGGGCTATGTGACATGGAATCTGCCCCTCCCACCACAGGGTGACACAGACAGGAGGGAGGAGCTATGTGACATGGAATCTGCTCCTCCCACCACAGGGTGACACAGACAGGAGGGAGGAGCTATGTGACATGGAATCTGCTCCTCCCACCACAGGGTGACATAGACAGGAGGGAGGAGCTATGTGACATGGAGTCTGCTCCGCCTACCACAGGGTAACACAGACAGGAGGGAGGAGCTATGTGACATGGAATCTGCTCTTCCCACCACAGGGTGACACAAACAGGAGGGAGGGGCTATGTGACATGGAATCTGCTCCTCCCACCACAGGGTGACACAGACAGGAGGGAGGAGCTATGTGACATGGAATCTGCTCCTCACACCACAGGGTGACATAGACAGGAGGGAGGAGCTATGTGACATGGAGTCTGCTCCTCCCACCACAGGGTGACACAGACAGGAGGGAGGGGCTATGTGACATGGAATCTGCCCCTCCTAACACAGGGTGACACAGACAGGAGGGAGGAGCTATGTGACATGAATCTGCTCCTCCCACCACAGGGTGACACAGACAGGAGGGAGGAGCTATGTGACATGTAATCTGCTAGTCCCACCACAGGGTGACACAGACAGGAGGGAGGAGCTATGTGACATGGAATCTGCTCCTCCCACCACAGGGTGACACAGACAGGAGGGAGGAGCTATGTGACATGGAATCTGCTCCTCCCACCACAGGGTGACACAGACAGGAGGGAGGAGCTATGTGACATGGAATCTGCTCCTCCCACCACAGGGTGACATAGACAGGAGGGAGGAGCTATGTGACATGGAGTCTGCTCCGCCTACCACAGAGTAACACAGACAGGAGGGAGGGGCTATGTGACATGGAATCTGCCCCTCCCACCACAGGGTGACACAGACAGGAGGGAGGAGCTATGTGACATGGAATCTGCTCCTCCCACCACAGGGTGACACAGACAGGAGGGAGGAGCTATGTGACATGGAATCTGCTCCTCCCACCACAGGGTGACATAGATAGGAGGGAGGAGCTATGTGACATGGAGTCTGCTCCGCCTACCACAGGGTAACACAGACAGGAGGGAGAAGCTATGTGACATGGAATCTGCTCCTCCCACCACAGGGTGACACAGACAGGAGGGAGGAGCTATGTGACATGGAATCTGCTCCTCCCACCACAGGGTGACACAAACAGGAGGGAGGGGCTATGTGACATGGAATCTGCTCCTCCCACCACAGGGTGACACAGACAGGAGGGAGGAGCTATGTGACATGGAATCTGCTCCTCCCACCACATGGTGACACAAACAGGAGGGAGGGGCTATGTGACATGGAATCTGCTCCTCCCACCACAGGGTGACACAGACAGGAGGGAGGAGCTATGTGACATGGAATCTGCTCCTCCCACCACAGGGTGACACAGACAGGAGGGAGGAGCTATGTGACATGGAATCTGCTCCTCCCACCACAGGGTGACACAGACAGGAGGGAGGAGCTATGTGACATGGAATCTGCTCCTCCCACCACAGGGTGACATAGATAGGAGGGAGGAGCTATGTGACATGGAGTCTGCTCCGCCTACCACAGGGTAACACAGACAGGAGGGAGAAGCTATGTGACATGGAATCTGCTCCTCCCACCACAGGGTGACACAGACAGGAGGGAGGAGCTATGTGACATGGAATCTGCTCCTCCCACCACAGGGTGACACAAACAGGAGGGAGGGGCTATGTGACATGGAATCTGCTCCTCCCACCACAGGGTGACACAGACAGGAGGGAGGAGCTATGTGACATGGAATCTGCTCCTCCCACCACATGGTGACACAAACAGGAGGGAGGGGCTATGTGACATGGAATCTGCTCCTCCCACCACAGGGTGACACAGACAGGGGGGAGGAGCTATGTGACATGGAATCTGCTCCTCCCACCACAGGGTGACACAGACAGGAGGGAGGAGCTATGTGACATGGAATCTGCTCCTCCCACCACAGGGTGACATAGATAGGAGGGAGGAGCTATGTGACATGGAGTCTGCTCCGCCTACCACAGGGTAACACAGACAGGAGCGAGAAGCTATGTGACATGGAATCTGCTCCTCCCACCACAGGGTGACATAGATAGGAGGGAGGAGCTATGTGACATGGAGTCTGCTCCGCCTACCACAGGGTAACACAGACAGGAGGGAGAAGCTATGTGACATGGAATCTGCTCCTCCCACCACAGGGTGACACAGACAGGAGGGAGGAGCTATGTGACATGGAATCTGCTCCTCCCACCACAGGGTGACACAAACAGGAGGGAGGGGCTATGTGACATGGAATCTGCTCCTCCCACCAAGGGGTGACACAGACAGGAGGGAGGTGCTATGTGACATGGAATCTGCTCCTCCCACCACAGGGTGACACAGATAGGACGAGGAGCTATGTGACATGGAATCTGCTCCTCCCACCACAGGGTGACACAGACAGGAGGGAGGTGCTATGTGACATGGAATCTGCTCCTCCCACCACAGGGTGACACAGATAGGAGGAGGAGCTATGTGACATGGAATCTGCTCCTCCCACCACAGGGTGACACAGATAGGAGGAGGAGCTATGTGACATGGAATCTGCTCCTCCCACCACAGGGTGACACAGACAGGAGGGAGGAGCTATGTGACATGGAATCTGCTCCTCCCACCACAGGGTGACACAGACAGGAGGGAGGAGCTATGTGACATGGAATCTGCTCCGCCCACCACAGGGTGACACAGACAGGAGGGAGGAGCTATGTGACATGGAATCTGCTCCTCCCACCACAGGGTGACACAGACAGGAGGGAGGAGCTATGTGACATGGAATCTGCTCCTCCCCCCACAGGGTGACACAGACAGGAGGGAGGAGCTATGTGACATGGAATCTGCTCCTCCCACCACAGGGTGACACAGACAGGAGGGAGGAGCTATGTGACATGGAATCTGCTCCTCCCACCACAGGGTGACACAGACAGGAGGGAGGAGCTATGTGACATGGAATCTGCTCCTCCCACTACAGGGTGACATAGACAGGAGGGAGGAGCTATGTGACATGGAATCTGCTCCTCCCACCACAGGGTGACACAGACAGGAGGGAGGAGCTATGTGACATGGAATCTGCTCCTCCCACCACAGGGTGACACAGACAGGAGGGAGGAGCTATGTGACATGGAATCTGCTCCTCCCACCACAGGGTGACATAGACAGGAGGGAGGAGCTATGTGACATGGAGTCTGCTCCGCCTACCACAGGGTAACACAGACAGGAGGGAGGAGCTATGTGACATGGAATCTGCTCTTCCCACCACAGGGTGACACAAACAGGAGGGAGGGGCTATGTGACATGGAATCTGCTCCTCCCACCACAGGGTGACACAGACAGGAGGGAGGAGCTATGTGACATGGAATCTGCTCCTCCCACCACAGGGTGACATAGACAGGAGGGAGGAGCTATGTGACATGGAGTCTGCTCCTCCCACCACAGGGTGACACAGACAGGAGGGAGGGGCTATGTGACATGGAATCTGCCCCTCCTAACACAGGGTGACACAGACAGGAGGGAGGAGCTATGTGACATGAATCTGCCCCTCCTACCACAGGGTGACACAGACAGGAGGGAGGAGCTATGTGACATGTAATCTGCTAGTCCCACCACAGGGTGACACAGACAGGAGGGAGGAGCTATGTGACATGGAATCTGCTCCTCCCACCACAGGGTGACACAGACAGGAGGGAGGAGCTATGTGACATGGAATCTGCTCCTCCCACCACAGGGTGACACAGACAGGAGGGAGGAGCTATGTGACATGGAATCTGCTCCTCCCACCACAGGGTGACATAGACAGGAGGGAGGAGCTATGTGACATGGAGTCTGCTCCGCCTACCACAGAGTAACACAGACAGGAGGGAGGGGCTATGTGACATGGAATCTGCCCCTCCCACCACAGGGTGACACAGACAGGAGGGAGGAGCTATGTGACATGGAATCTGCTCCTCCCACCACAGGGTGACACAGACAGGAGGGAGGAGCTATGTGACATGGAATCTGCTCCTCCCACCACAGGGTGACATAGATAGGAGGGAGGAGCTATGTGACATGGAGTCTGCTCCGCCTACCACAGGGTAACACAGACAGGAGGGAGAAGCTATGTGACATGGAATCTGCTCCTCCCACCACAGGGTGACACAGACAGGAGGGAGGAGCTATGTGACATGGAATCTGCTCCTCCCACCACAGGGTGACACAAACAGGAGGGAGGGGCTATGTGACATGGAATCTGCTCCTCCCACCACAGGGTGACACAGACAGGAGGGAGGAGCTATGTGACATGGAATCTGCTCCTCCCACCACATGGTGACACAAACAGGAGGGAGGGGCTATGTGACATGGAATCTGCTCCTCCCACCACAGGGTGACACAGACAGGAGGGAGGAGCTATGTGACATGGAATCTGCTCCTCCCACCACAGGGTGACACAGACAGGAGGGAGGAGCTATGTGACATGAAATCTGCTCCTCCCACCACAGGGTGACATAGATAGGAGGGAGGAGCTATGTGACATGGAGTCTGCTCCGCCTACCACAGGGTAACACAGACAGGAGGGAGAAGCTATGTGACATGGAATCTGCTCCTCCCACCACAGGGTGACATAGATAGGAGGGAGGAGCTATGTGACATGGAGTCTGCTTCGCCTACCACAGGGTAACACAGACAGGAGGGAGAAGCTATGTGACATGGAATCTGCTCCTCCCACCACATGGTGACACAAACAGGAGGGAGGGGCTATGTGACATGGAATCTGCTCCTCCCACCACAGGGTGACACAGACAGGAGGGAGGAGCTATGTGACATGGAATCTGCTCCTCCCACCACAGGGTGACACAGACAGGAGGGAGGAGCTATGTGACATGGAATCTGCTCCTCCCACCACAGGGTGACATAGATAGGAGGGAGGAGCTATGTGACATGGAGTCTGCTCCGCCTACCACAGGGTAACACAGACAGGAGGGAGAAGCTATGTGACATGGAATCTGCTCCTCCCACCACAGGGTGACACAGACAGGAGGGAGGAGCTATGTGACATGGAATCTGCTCCTCCCACCACAGGGTGACACAAACAGGAGGGAGGGGCTATGTGACATGGAATCTGCTCCTCCCACCACAGGGTGACACAGACAGGAGGGAGGAGCTATGTGACATGGAATCTGCTCCTCCCACCACAGGGTGACATAGACAGGAGGGAGGAGCTATGTGACATGGAGTCTGCTCCTCCCACCACAGGGTGACACAGACAGGAGGGAGGGGCTATGTGACATGGAATCTGCCCCTCCTACCACAGGGTGACACAGACAGGAGGGAGGAGCTATGTGACATGAATCTGCCCCTCCTACCACAGGGTGACACAGACAGGAGGGAGGAGCTATGTGACATGTAATCTGCTAGTCCCACCACAGGGTGACACAGACAGGAGGGAGGGGCTATGTGACATGGAATATTCCCCTCCTACCACAGGGTGACACAGACAGGAGGGAAGAGCTATGTGACATGAATCTGCCCCTCCTACCACAGGGTGACACAGACAGGAGGGAGGAGCTATGTGACATGTAATCTGCTAGTCCCACCACAGGGTGACACAGGAGGGGGGAGCTGAGTTATTTGACATGAAGTCTGCTCCTCCCACTACAGGGTGACACAGATAGAAGGGAGGAGCTATGCGACATGGAGTCTGCTCCTCCCACCACAGGGTGACATAGACAGAAGAGAGGAGCTATGCGACATGGAGTCTGCTCCTCCCACCACAGGGTGACACAGACAGGAGGGAGGAGCTATGTGACATGGAATCTGCTCCTCCCACCACAGGGTGACACAAACAGGAGGGAGGGGCTATGTGACATGGAATCTGCTCCTCCCACCACAGGGTGACACAGACAGGAGGGAGGAGCTATGTGACATGGAATCTGCTCCTCCCACCACAGGGTGACATAGACAGGAGGGAGGAGCTATGTGACATGGAGTCTGCTCCTCCCACCACAGGGTGACACAGACAGGAGGGAGGGGCTATGTGACATGGAATCTGCCCCTCCTACCACAGGGTGACACAGACAGGAGGGAAGAGCTATGTGACATGAATCTGCCCCTCCTACCACAGGGTGACACAGACAGGAGGGAGGAGCTATGTGACATGTAATCTGCTAGTCCCACCACAGGGTGACACAGGAGGGGGGAGCTGAGTTATTTGACATGAAGTCTGCTCCTCCCACTACAGGGTGACACAGACAGAAGGGAGGAGCTATGCAACATGGAGTCTGCTCCTCCCACCACAGGGTGACATAGACAGAAGAGAGGAGCTATGCGACATGGAGTCTGCTCCTCCCACCACAGGGTAACACAGACAGGAGGGAGGAGGTATGTGACATGGAATCTGCTCCTCCCACCACAGGGTGACACAAACAGGAGGGAGGGGCTATGTGACATGGAATCTGCTCCTCCCACCACAGGGTGACACAGACAGGAGGGAGGAGCTATGTGACATGGAATCTGCTCCTCCCACCACAGGGTGACATAGACAGGAGGGAGGAGCTATGTGACATGGAGTCTGCTCCTCCCACCACAGGGTGACACAGACAGGAGGGAGGGGCTATGTGACATGGAATCTGCCCCTCCTACCACAGGGTGACACAGACAGGAGGGAGGAGCTATGTGACATGAATCTGCCCCTCCTACCACAGGGTGACACAGACAGGAGGGAGGAGCTATGTGACATGTAATCTGCTAGTCCCACCACAGGGTGACACAGACAGGAGGGAGGGGCTATGTGACATGGAATATTCCCCTCCTACCACAGGGTGACACAGACAGGAGGGAGGAGCTATGTGACATGAATCTGCCCCTCCTACCCCAGGGTGACACAGACAGGAGAGAGGAGCTATGTGACATGTAATCTGCTAGTCCCACCACAGGGTGACACAGGAGGGGGGAGCTGAGTTATTTGACATGAAGTCTGCTCCTCCCACTACAGGGTGACACAGACAGAAGGGAGGAGCTATGCAACATGGAGTCTGCTCCTCCCACCACAGGGTGACATAGACAGAAGAGAGGAGCTATGCGACATGGAGTCTGCTCCTCCCACCACAGGGTGACACAGACAGGAGGGAGGAGCTATGTGACATGGAATCTGCTCCTCCCACCACAGGGTGACACAAACAGGAGGGAGGGGCTATGTGACATGGAATCTGCTCCTCCCACCACAGGGTGACACAGACAGGAGGGAGGAGCTATGTGACATGGAATCTGCTCCTCCCACCACAGGGTGAGATAGACAGGAGGGAGGAGCTATGTGACATGGAGTCTGCTCCTCCCACCACAGGGCGACACAGACAGGAGGGAGGGGCTATGTGACATGGAATCGGCCCCTCCTACCACAGGGTGACACAGACAGGAGGGAGGAGCTATGTGACATGAATCTGCCCCTCCTACCACAGGGTGACACAGACAGGAGGGAGGAGCTATGTGACATGTAATCTGCTAGTCCCACCACAGGGTGACACAGACAGGAGGGAGGGGCTATGTGACATGGAATATTCCCCTCCTACCACAGGGTGACACAGACAGGAGGGAGGGGCTATGTGACATGAATCTGCCCCTCCTACCACAGGGTGACACAGACAGGAGGGAGGAGCTATGTGACATGTAATCTGCTAGTCCCACCACAGGGTGACACAGGAGGGGGGAGCTGAGTTATTTGACATGAAGTCTGCTCCTCCCACTACAGGGTGACACAGACAGAAGGGAGGAGCTATGCAACATGGAGTCTGCTCCTCCCACCACAGGGTGACATAGACAGAAGAGAGGAGCTATGCGACATGGAGTCTGCTCCTCCCACCACAGGGTGACACAGACAGGAGGGAGGAGCTATGTGACATGGAATCTGCTCCTCCCACCACAGGGTGACACAAACAGGAGGGAGGGGCTATGTGACATGGAATCTGCTCCTCCCACCACAGGGTGACACAGACAGGAGGGAGGAGCTATGTGACATGGAATCTGCTCCTCCCACCACAGGGTGAGATAGACAGGAGGGAGGAGCTATGTGACATGGAGTCTGCTCCTCCCACCACAGGGCGACACAGACAGGAGGGAGGGGCTATGTGACATGGAATCGGCCCCTCCTACCACAGGGTGACACAGACAGGAGGGAGGAGCTATGTGACATGAATCTGCCCCTCCTACCACAGGGTGACACAGACAGGAGGGAGGAGCTATGTGACATGTAATCTGCTAGTCCCACCACAGGGTGACACAGACAGGAGGGAGGGGCTATGTGACATGGAATATTCCCCTCCTACCACAGGGTGACACAGACAGGAGGGAGGGGCTATGTGACATGAATCTGCCCCTCCTACCACAGGGTGACACAGACAGGAGGGAGGAGCTATGTGACATGTAATCTGCTAGTCCCACCACAGGGTGACACAGGAGGGGGGAGCTGAGTTATTTGACATGAAGTCTGCTCCTCCCACTACAGGGTGACACAGATAGAAGGGAGGAGCTATGCAACATGGAGTCTGCTCCTCCCACCACAGGGTGACATAGACAGAAGAGAGGAGCTATGCGACATGGAGTCTGCTCCTCCCACCACAGGGTGACACAGACAGGAGGGAGGAGCTATGTGACATGGAATCTGCTCCTCCCACCACAGGGTGACACAAACAGGAGGGAGGAGCTATGTGACATGGAATCTGCTCCTCCCACCACAGGGTGACACAGACAGGAGGGAGGAGCTATGTGACATGGAATCTGCTCCTCCCACCACAGGGTGAGATAGACAGGAGGGAGGAGCTATGTGACATGGAGTCTGCTCCTCCCACCACAGGGCGACACAGACAGGAGGGAGGGGCTATGTGACATGGAATCGGCCCCTCCTACCACAGGGTGACACAGACAGGAGGGAGGAGCTATGTGACATGAATCTGCCCCTCCTACCACAGGGTGACACAGACAGGAGGGAGGAGCTATGTGACATGTAATCTGCTAGTCCCACCACAGGGTGACACAGACAGGAGGGAGGGGCTATGTGACATGGAATATTCCCCTCCTACCACAGGGTGACACAGACAGGAGGGAGGGGCTATGTGACATGAATCTGCCCCTCCTACCACAGGGTGACACAGACAGGAGGGAGGAGCTATGTGACATGTAATCTGCTAGTCCCACCACAGGGTGACACAGGAGGGGGGAGCTGAGTTATTTGACATGAAGTCTGCTCCTCCCACTACAGGGTGACACAGACAGAAGGGAGGAGCTATGCAACATGGAGTCTGCTCCTCCCACCACAGGGTGACATAGACAGAAGAGAGGAGCTATGCGACATGGAGTCTGCTCCTCCCACCACAGGGTGACACAGACAGGAGGGAGGAGCTATGTGACATGGAATCTGCTCCTCCCACCACAGGGTGACACAAACAGGAGGGAGGGGCTATGTGACATGGAATCTGCTCCTCCCACCACAGGGTGACACAGACAGGAGGGAGGAGCTATGTGACATGGAATCTGCTCCTCCCACCACAGGGTGAGATAGACAGGAGGGAGGAGCTATGTGACATGGAGTCTGCTCCTCCCACCACAGGGCGACACAGACAGGAGGGAGGGGCTATGTGACATGGAATCGGCCCCTCCTACCACAGGGTGACACAGACAGGAGGGAGGAGCTATGTGACATGAATCTGCCCCTCCTACCACAGGGTGACACAGACAGGAGGGAGGAGCTATGTGACATGAATCTGCCCCTCCTACCACAGGGTGACACAGACAGGAGGGAGGAGCTATGTGACATGTAATCTGCTAGTCCCACCACAGGGTGACACAGGAGGGGGGAGCTGAGTTATTTGACATGAAGTCTGCTCCTCCCACTACAGGGTGACACAGACAGAAGGGAGGAGCTATGCGACTCGGAGTCTGCTCCTCCCACCACAGGGTGACACAGACAGGAGGGAGGAGCTATGTGACATGGAATCTGCTCCTCCCACCACAGGGTGACATATATAGGAGGGAGGAGCTATGGGAGCAAGGGATAAACGGTAAACCAATGGGTCAATAGGACAATGAGTAACTGGGATAAAAAAAAAAAAACTGGATTCTTTATAAATGGGTCTAAATAACACTGGATCATCAGGTACTGTGCACTTCACTTAGTAACCACTGAGCCACAAGGGACATTAAATATCAAACCACTGGGCCACCAAGAATGGTCAAGGAACAACCAATCGGTTTCACTTGTCTTTATTTTTAAAACAAAATGTTCAAAAATGTTCTCTCTCTCCCCTTTCAAGCTCTTTAACGCAAAGACAACAATAGTAAAGTCAGAATGACACTGACATATATAACTATGGCATTAACAAACAGCCTGTTTAATAACACAACGCGTCAATTTGTTATTTTATTTAAAGTTAAAAAAAAATCCCAAAATGTATACCTTATTGGAGGCAGATACCTGTTCTGCTGGGGTTTATTCACACACTGTAGTATCGGATGAAGCAATGTCATGTTCTAAACACAGTCAAATATAAAAATATATGTGCTGATTGGTGCTGCTGGAAAATACGCTTATTGTACATTATTACTATTAATTGAAGACACTGCAATAGGTATTTGGAGAAAAAAAAAAGCGTAATTGCACAAGTCTGCAGCCTGCTGATGATGCTTCATGAACTGTGGAAGCTATGCAATAGGGAAAAAGGCTGAATCCTGCACATTATAAGAGTACTGTCACTTTAAAAGTGTGCAGCTCAAGCACAGACACAATATCCTGTCCCTAATGATAAAACCTGTCTTTCTATCATGTAATTTAATCTACCTAACTAAATATATCTTCCCAATCCCTCACACTGTCCCTGTAACGACTCTAAACCATCTGCCTTGTATGTCTGATACATCAGTGCCTGAGCTCAGAATGGCGCCTCTGCTTGGGGCCTTACATTTAGTCAAACAGACCGGTCAATATCAAACAGACCGGTCAATATCCCCCTTCCAGGTTGGCCGTCAGGTTGACTGCAAAGCATTGTGGGCAAGCCCCTCGTCCCTGGTGATGTGATCCTCCGTCCTTATCTTATATATATATATATTAGCAGGATGACCCGGCTTTACAAGGGTATATTTCCACTGTTTCATTTATTGTTTTTGTGTGAGGTTAAAGGGGTTCTGCACTTTCATTTAACTGATGATCTATCCTCTGGATAGATCATCAGCTTCTGATCGGCAGGGGTCCGACACCCGGGACCCCCGCCGATCATCTGTTTGAGAAGGCAGCGGCGCTCCAGCAGCGGCGCGGCCTTCTCACTGTTTACCGCTGGCCCACTGACGTCACGACTAGTATCAACTAGCGTGGGCGGGGCTAAGGCTCTGTTCACTTGAATGGAGCTTAGCCCCGCCCACGCTAGTTGATACTAGTCGTGACGTCAGTGGGCCGGCGGTAAACAGTGAGAAGGCCGCGGCGCTGCTGGAGCGCCGCTGCCTTCTCAAACAGCTGATCGGGTGTCGGACCCCCGCCGATCAGAAGCTGATGATCTATCCAGAGGATAGATCATCAGTTAAATGAAAGTGCAGAACCCCTTTAAATAATATCCACAGTGTTCCCCATAACAGTGAGCTCTACAGCACCCCTCTCCCTTAACAGTGACCTCTACAGCAACCCACTCCCTTAACTTTGACCTTCACAGCAGCCCAGCTCTTTAACAGTGACCTCCGCAGTGCCCCACCCCCCGTTAACTGTGACCTGCACAGCTCCCCACTCCCATAATAGTGTTCTCCACAGCGGCCTGTTGTCACCGCCAGCTCTGTCAGAAGATCTGGCAGACGTTCTTCTCTACCTGTTGTATGATGTTCTTTGTTTTGGTTTCACTTTCTCATCTCCTTTCCTTCTCCCAGCTGTCACCTATTTGCACTGATTGTCTCCCTTTATATTCCCTCCCATACTGCCTCACTTTGCGGTTTATACTTCTTCCTGGATTGTGTTCACTGCTGGAGGCTGCTTCTCCTGATTCCTCAGATAAGTCTGTTTCCTTTATTTGTGTTTCTTGCTGGCTTGATTGTAGGTGACCCTGACTCCGTCCGTATTAAGTGCAGGGAGCCGGTGGTCGTGTCCCCTCACTATTATAGGGTTTTCCGGTGTCACATATTCCGGTGGCATCTATTCTTATGGCTCTATGTTGTGCCATTCCTTTATTATTTCTACTAGAAGTTATGAATGAATTGCCAGCAGTCTGCAGTAAGGGTATAGAGCGGTGGTAACTAGTTGGGGGGTGTACCTGCACAGTCTGAAAATGGCAGCACTGATTGGATAGAGTCAGACTGTGCAGGTACATCCCCCCCCCTTCCCCCAACTGGTTACCACCCCTCTGTACCCTTACTGCAGGCTGCTAGCAATTCATTCATAACTTCTAGTATAAATAATAAAGGAATGGCACAACATAGAGCCATAAGACTAGATGCCCCAGAATTGTTATTACATGGGGGAATGCATGAAGCTATTAAAACAGGCATGTCAGGAGCGGTGAAAGGTCCTCTTTAAAATATATATTTAATATATAGTGTACTGAATTTGATGGCGCTTGCAGTTTTTGCACGATTTGTCCGTATGAAATCGCCAAAAGTTTGGAAGCTGAATTTTTGGCAAATTTGTAACAAATTTGATTAGTGTGGAATTGATTCACTCATCTCCACCTCGGACAGCGTATCTTCAGGATGCTGAATACGTGGTCTCACCAGCGATACGACAGGTAACCACTAGATTTGCTGGGACTCTGCACTGGACACTAGATATATTTACGTGCATTGGCACAGCAGCAATCTGAGGATGCATCTTGGCATACAGTCAATAGTTGCACGGGACTCTAGCAGGGATAAAAGGGTTGCACTTAAATGTAAATCACGTGGACAGTTAGAAAACACGTACATCCCATTCGACTTATAATGTTATGGTTATTACAATATTTACAGCACATAATAAAATTTTCATTGAATAAAGCAATTTCGGCTTGTTACATTCCCCGAGATGAAGCATTAGCCGATCATATTATCACTGCTGAGAGCCCAATTACCTCTTATTACAATAAACAGACACAGCGGGGCCCCTATTTGCCCACATCAAAGGCATCTTATCACAGTAACACCCACGTAACAAACATAGCACATATGACAATACAGAACACATGAGTCATCTACATATTATTACATGTGTTAGGTTACTGGAGGTAATAGCTTCGAGTAAGAATAAATACTTATTTATACGTATTTTTATTAGTGTTTTTTCTTATTTATTTAGACTTTTTTATCTAGAGACTCCCAATAGGCTAAAACTTCCTGGAGCAGCAGTCATCTCATTATTATCACAGAGCAGGTTCACAATGATATGAAGCACCTTATTAGATATGATCCCCCTCCCTGCACAGTGACAGACCATGCCCACAACACTCTACCATTGAGGTCGATAAGATGGCTGCCCCCTAATTGTCTCTCTGTGCATAAAAAGACTGACTGACTTGAACTCCATTCATAAGAGTCTGTATTTGGTACAGAGAAGGAACAGAGCTGATCAATCAAGAATACAGTGCCCGATACAAAAATTAAAGGGGTTGTCCAAGGGGGGGGGGAATAAAGGGAGGGATTCTCACCCTCACCGAATCCCACCACTCTCGCTCTAGCACCTATCGGGTCCTCTCTGGTCTCTGCTTCCTGATCTGATCTCCACCAGCCTCAGTCAGTGATCGGCTGAGCAGACATCTTCTGTGTGACGAGACTGGACCAGGAGATAGAGACTAATAGGGGCCTGGTAAGCATGGGAGTGCCTCTTTAAAGGCGTTGTCCAGACTAAAAAACAAAAAACAGCTGTCTGCAGTCCCACCTCTGCCCCGTTCCTGGCGGCTTCCAGTTCCTGGTGGACTTGAAGTGCCTTGGTCCCGTGACTGGTGCAGTCAATCACTGGCCTCAGCGGTCACGTGAGAATACAGCGTGTCCCTGCTAGTGGTGTACCGTGCTAGCACATGTGACTGCCGAGACAATTGACTGGTTGCACCAGTCACGGGACCAAGCCACTTCCAGTTTGCCAGGGACCGGATGCAGCTGAGAATGGAGCAACAGCGCAGGGACGGAGGGACCTCAGACAGGTGTTTGTTTTTTAATTGGGCAAAAGTGGAATTCGATCCATTTCAGGAAAAATTTGATTAGTCACAAATCCAAATTTCCTGGGGATTCGTGGTAATTAATCAGATTTTTTCTAAAATGGCTGCTACACATGTTACAAAGTGAAAGTAAGAAGCCTGGGAAGTAGGGATCACCCATAATGCTATGCAGGAGCGTAGCTAATGGCTCATGGGCCCTGGTGCAAGATCTCAGTTTGGCCCTCCCCCTTCCCTCAGTACTTTGTGGCAGGGGCGTTTCTCTTTGCCTCCTGTTGCTTCCACCTCCTACTCCGCTTCCTCATCCTCTACCAGCTCCTCATCCGGTCAGCGTAACACCTTCACCACCAATTCAGCACAGCAAAGAGGAAACGACAGCAGGCAGTTTTGAAACTTATCTGTTTGGGGGACAAACCCCACACCACACCGCACAGGAGCTGTGGACGGGCATGGAACAACAGAACGATGAGTGGTTGGTGCCAGTCAGCCTCAAGCCCGGCCTGGTGGTGTGCGATAATGGGCAAAATCTCGTAGCAGCTCTGGGCCTAGCCGGTTTGACGCACATCCCTTGCCTGGCGCATGTGCTGAATTTAATTTAATAACTTGTCCCACATTTCCACCCGATCAGATTTCAGCCATTGACCTCCCTTGGATGTGGTATCCCTTTCTCAGGCTCCCTGTCCGGCATGGAACCCTGATTCCCCGTGATCACCATGGTAGGCACATAAAAGAACATCGAAAGTTTATAGGGAAGATATCCAATTGGATCGCGGACGTCACGGGGACGTGCGGTCAGGCAGAAGTTATCTAGAGTCAGCAGGGCCTCTCCTGTATACCTCATCCAAAATACCGCAGTGACATTCCCTGTAATTTTTTATTACTCATTCCAATAACAGAGCATCTTAAGAGTCCTGTATTGTTTTTTATCGTCACTACCTCCCCAAGTCGGGAGTGGGTAATTGCCGCGCCCCCTCCTTTCCTTCGATACTTCTGCTTTAATAACTTGTCCAACATGTATACCGGCCTCACCCAGCCATTGTTGTACTCCAGCGCACTTTCTCTTTGTTTTATTTTTTATATTTCCCAATGTTTTGGGGTCTACTCAAATTTGAACAAAAAACAAAACTAAAGAAAACAGTGTTGGCTACCTCCTCCACCACCACATCCACCGCCTCCTCAACCTCCTACTCCATAGGGACCTCCTCCTCCTAGATCAAGATTAGTATTTTTTATTTTTACATATTTTATGTTATTTTAAGTCATTTCCCTATTCACATTTGTTTGCAGAGCACTTGACATGCTCTCATATTTTGCTGCCTTTTTCAGGTCTCTAGCCCTTTCCATGACTTTTTTAGAGCCATTTTAGTGCTCAAAAGTTCAGGTCCCCATTGACTTCAATAGGGTTCGGGTTCAAATTTGGGTCCCGAACTCGAACATTTTTGCGAACCCGAACTTCCAGGTGTCCACTCAACTCTACTCGGGAGCCTACCTGTCTGGAAGGTACTAGCGGTACACAGGTACAAGGAGGCAGTGGCAACAGGCAGTCAGCATGGAGTGGTGGGGGAAAATGCAATTTTTGCCAGTGTGGGAATTTTCAAATCAAGTCGCCAGGGGACGTCAGCGTGGTCATTCGTAGAATCTGTGGGTAGAAGGTAAAGTGCAGCCAGGATGCCAATGTTGGCACCACGGCCCTACATAAACACATGCGGCTTCACAATAAAGTGGCCTGGGAAAACCATGGCGCTAATGTAGTGGTACAGCCTGATGCAGCAACAGCTGCATCTCCCAGGGGCCCGCACCTCTTCTCCAGCAGTCAAGGCTGCATTTCCTTCCAATCATCTTCTGGTCCTGATGCTCCTTCTCCTCCAAATCCTCGTCACTCATTTCATCAGCAATCGATCCCCGAAGCGATTGCAAAAAGACAACAGTATGCGTGCACTCATCCAACGGCGCAGAAGCTGAACGTGCTCCTGGCCAAGTTGCTGGTACTACAGTCCCTCCCTTTCCATGTGGTGGATCCTGCACATTTCAGAGAACTGATGGCTTGTGCCGAGCCAAGGTGGAGAGTCCCAAACAGTCATTACTTCTCCAAAAAGGCTGTACTAGCCCTGCACACTTATGTTTAACAGAAGGTGGGCCAGTCCTTTAGCCAGTCTGTGTCTGCTAAAGTTCATGGCAGCGCGATGTTTCGAGCTGTAACTACAGTCAAGCACAAAATATGTGCTTTACGGCCCACTGGGTAAATGTGGTTCCTTCCCAACCACACCAGCAACTTGGCCAGGTGACGGCACAGCTGCCTCTGCGTTCTCAAGCTGTGAGTCCTGCGACAACTTCCTCCTCATCCCCAACCTTTTCCTCAGCCTCCACTGTAGCCACAATTTGGAGTGCTCCTCCAGCATACCACCTATGCAGATCACGGCAGTGATACGTTGTTGTGCACCTGGGCAAAAGGAGTCACACTGGGGAGGAACTGCTCCTCATTCTTCAAGAGGAAATGGAAGATTAAGACAGTTATGCAGTATTTCAGGTATACAGAATGGTATAACATAGAGGCTCTCAAAGGGACCCTAGGGAAAATATGTATAGACTAATTCCGTGGGAGATATATATATGGATCACGCTGATACCAACAGGTTCAACTTAGAATTGTAGGATTAGCTGATTGGTCAGAACAGACAGGGATATTGGGCGTTAGGGATTAGGGTTGGGGAGGGGGGGGTTTCAAATATGTGAACATATTGATTTGTAAATTGATTGATATGTCATTGTTAAAAAAAAATAAAAAGATGAAAATGGAATCTTGTACCATCCTTACTCTTATCTTGTAAACTTTTGTAATATATTACAATGTGCTGGTGCAATGAATAAAAATTATAAAAAAAAAAGAGGAAATGGAATCCTTGCTGTCTCCTTGCCAACTGAAGATTGGAACCATTGTCACCGATAACAAGAAGAATATCGCGTTTGCGCTGTGTCAAGGAGGGTTGCATGGCGCACGTCTTTAATCTGGTTGTAAAGCGGTTCCTGAAGTCATCCACCCAACTGCAAGACATCCTGAAAATTACCAGGAAATGGTGCATGCTCATCAGCCACTGTTACACTGCAAAGCACGCCCTCTTTGAGCTGCAGGGGCAGAATAGCATTCCCAAACATCGCCTAATATGCAATGTTTCCACTCGGAACTCTACCCTCCACATGTTGGACCGACTATATGAGCAGAGGAAGGCCGTAAATGTGTCTTGATGATGCAGACGGACAGGAGCACTCCCCTGTGTAACTTTGACGTTAGCCAGTGGCAGCTCATGCGTGACACCTGCCGTTTGCTCAGGCCCTTTGAGGAGGCCACTTTATTTGTCAGTCGCCAGGAATACGGGGTGGATGTCATCATTCTATTCCTTCACATCCTGGAGCAGATGCTGATAAATCTGGCTGGCCAGGGGACAGGAGCCGCTGCGCCTACATCTCAAGGCCACCTGAGCCCTGTGGGGGCTGAACTGGCGGACAAGGTGGACATTCACGCACAAGCAACATATAGAGAAATTATCAAAAGTAAAGAATAGGCAGGCACTCTATATTTATTTATTTGTTGTTGGTTATTTACAAAGGTTATTATTAAAAGTTTATTAGGGTTGTCACGTTGGTTCCTTTCTTATTAGTTTAAAATGTGAATTAGGTCATTGTAGTGTGAACTAAGTATGTTTTAAAAGTATTAGTTCATAGGAAAAAGGGCATAGTGATTGTGTGTAGTGCTGGAAAAAATTCCGGATGGTGGTGGGGGGGGGGGGGGGGGGGGGGATAGTGAGGTATAGGTGTATTAGATAAAAAATATGTAAAATCGATGAAAAAATCTACGAAAATATATAATCGATGAGAATAAATAATCTATGAGAATAAATAATCGATGAAACAATATAATCGGGAAAAAATACAAATTATGTTTCAATGGTATTTATTAAAGTTTTTCACAATAATAAGGTACACAGTACATTGTGCATAAAATAAAGGACGTAGTGTCCAGTCAGATAGACATTCCAGACAAATAATATAAAGAACATAAAGACATACAATAAATTAAGCAAAAATAAGAGGAATATCATATAGTCAGGGGTAGCAGTCATGCAGTTCTAAATCTCATGGGTTAAGTCTCGGATGGCGATCAATAAAAAGAAGGCCCATACTCATATCCATCTCTTAGTTGCATATTAAAATATACTGTAACCTATCAAAGTTCAGGGTAGAGAGAAAGATTGGCAGAGTGGGGGGAGGACGACCAGGGCTCCCAGACTCCCTCAAACAAGGAAAATGTATCCGAGCGGATAGCCGACATCCGTTCAAATTGGTAAATCTTGTTGACCCTATCAATCACCGCTTGATAGCTCAGTGATGAGGAACGCCACTGAGAAGCAATATGGATCCTAGCAGCAAGCAAGATGAATTGGGCTAACTTGAATTTAGCATTTGTTAATTTAGATGGCTTGTCTCCAAGCAGAAATACTGAGGGTGTAGGGGGGAGGGTGTGCCCCAACAAGGATGAGAGCAGATCACAAATGCGACCCCACAACCTGGAAGCTATGGGACATGTCCACCAGGTATGGAACATCGTGCCCTCCTCTCCACAACCCCGGAAGCAAGTAGAGGGGACCTCTGGATAGAAATGGTGTAATTTGGCCGGCACCAGATATGTCCGGTGAAGGATCTTAATAGAGGTCTCCGCCAGAGTAGTTTGCCACGACCCTTTAGTGAGTGTCTGGGAGCGCTGGTGCCATCTAGATACACTGGATTCCTCTAACAGATCAGCCTCCCATTCCAACATATAACGAAGCTTAGAGTCCTCCAGAGGTGCAGTGAGGGTAGAATAGATCCGGGACAGTAGACCCTGCTTATATAGAGAGAAGCAGTGGCGTTACTATCAGGGAAGCAGGGGAAGCAGCTGCTTCGGGGCCCGAGCTCAGAAGGGGCCCGGGAGCAGTCACTGTACTTCGTCACCCCGGGCCCCTGTCAGAGCAGCTGACTTCTCCTGCACTTGCACCTCTGACCTGACATCAGGGACATCGCTCCGCCTCTCCCCCTCCTCATTTCTTATGATGGACACTGACCAGCAACAGGACGGCCCGATGTGGGCGGAGCTATAATAGCCCCGCCCCCTTTTCTACCCGCGATTCCTGCAGCTTGAAGTTGAACCTTCCATGCTGCCCAGCATGCTGAACATCAGTTGCATTGCCACAACTGCACCAGTGATGTGAGTGTCAGGGGAACTACTGCGGTAATATTCAGCTTTCCCAGTCTGTGCACCTGTGACCTGCAGTACAGTAGGAAAGCTGGGTGAATTATATAATGAAATGTCATCCAGCTTCCCTGCTATCCTGCATGGCACAAGTGCAAAGGCATTAGAGTATGGGGGAGAGGTACAGCAGGAAAGCTGGGTGTCTATATATGTGTATTGTATATGTGTGCGCCCCTGTATGTGGTGACTGTGTGTATGAGTGCACCCCTGTATGTGAAGAGTATGTGTATGAGTGCGTCCATGTATATGTGGAGACTGCGTGTATGACCGCGTCCATGTATGTGAAGAGTGTGTGTATGAGTGCGTCCATGTATGTGGAGAGTGTGTGTACGAGTGCGTGCGTCCATGTATATGTGGAGAGTGCGTGTATGAGTGCGTCCATGTATATGTGGAGAGTGCGTGTATGAGTGCGTCCATGTATATGTGGAGAGTGCGTGTATGAGTGCGTCCATGTATGTGGAGAGTGTGTGTATGAGTGCGTCCATGAGTGCGTCCATGTATGTGGAGAGTGTGTGTATGAGTGCGTCCATGTATATGTGGAGAGTGCGTGTATGAGTGCGTCCATGTATGTGGAGAGTGCGTGTATGACTGCGTCCATGTATGTGGAGAGTGCGTCCATATATGTGGAGAATGCGTGTATGACTGCGTCCATGTATGTGGAGAGTGCATCCATGTATGTGGAGAGTGCGTGTATGAGTGCGTCCATGTATATGTGGAGAGTGCGTGTATGAGTGCGTCCATGTATGTGGAGAGTGTGTATGAGTGCGTCCATGTATGTGGTGACTGTGTGTATGAGTGCGTCCATGTATGTGGAGAGTGCGTGTATGACTGCGTCCATGTATGTGGAGAGTGTGTGTATGACTGCGTCCATGTATGTGGAGAGTGCGTGTATGAGTGCGTCCATGTATGTGGAGAGTGCGTGTATGAGTGCGTCCATGTATGTGGAGAGTGTGTGTATGAGTGCGTCCATGTATGTGGAGAGTGTGTGTATGAGTGCGTCCATTTATGTGGAGAGTGTGTGTATGACTGCGTCCATGTATGTGGAGAGTGTGTGTATGACTGCGTCCATGTATGTGGAGAGTGCGTGTATGAGTGCGTCCATGGCTGCAGTATGAAAGGTACAGAGGATAAAATACTTGTGGATATGTAGAGGTAAATCAGACAGGGGTTGAGTTGAATATAAACGCCGTCAGCAACTGGAAATGATAAAAAACAAAGTTGTGCTAAAAAAGGACAGTAAATAAAAAGTCACAAAATAGCCATATAAGAGGGGTTTACACAGGAGGAGGCGGTTTGTGAAGAAGTGTGTAAGTGTGTGTGGGGGGGGGGGCCCCGTACAAAAATTTGCTGTGGGGCCCAGTCAGTTCTAGTTACGCCTCTGGAGAGAAGGACATTAGCCTTTCAAAAGGTGTATAATCAATTTTATGGGAACCATTCTTTAGGGAATGGAGAAAGGAGAATACTCTCCGGACATTGAATTGCTCACAAGCTGGAGGGGTGAATTTCTCAAGGAAATCAGGCATAGATAGGATTTTACCCCGCACTAGGAAATCCCGGAGGGAGCACAATTTTTTTTCAACCCACCACGAAAAGGCCCCAGATTGAAGTCCAGGGGAGAAAGCCGGGTTACCCAAAAGGTATTCTAGGGGGGACGGTTTGGATTGGAGGGAGTGTTTGAACCTAATGGATCTCCATAGGAGCAAAGCGTAATATGAGAACTGGGATTTGGTATGAAGTGAAGAGGGTAACGAGGAGGTGGTCCAAATAAGGGCTCTTCAGGAGAACGGCCCCAACAGCGATTGTTCAAAGGTAACCCATATAGGTTGAGCTTGTGCAGAGAGATGTGTCAGGAACAGTTGAGCTAATCTGGCTGCCCTGTAGTACTGAGCTAAGTCTGGCACTGAAAGGCCACCATGAGCCTTGTGGCGACACATAACAAGCTTAGAAATACGAGCTTGTTTATGGGCCCAAATAAACTTAAGGATGTCCGCCTGGAGAGCCCCCAGATCAGACGCTGGGACTGGGATCGGAAGGGTGCAGAATAGGTATAGTAGCCGTGGAAGGACCACCATTCTCACTATATGTATCTTACCCACCCAGGACACTGGAAGGGATTCCCACGACTGCAGGTCCTTCCGTATCTGAGTGAACATGGGAAGATAATTATATTTATATAGAGTGTTAAGTGTTTTGGTCAGCGATATGCCCAAATATGGAAGGAAGTGCAGGTTGTGTAGAAATGGAAACCCGTTCTGAAGGATCTCAGAAACCCGAAAAGTGACATTACTCAACAAAAGTTCCAACTTGGATTGATTAACTTGTAGGCCTGACGCAGCTGAGAAAGATTTAAGAAGGGACAAAAGGGAGGGAAATGAAATGATAGGATTGGTGAGTGTTAACAAAAGGTCATCAGCAAAAAGGCTCAATTTATACTCCACACCCCCAACCGAGATCCCTGCTATGTCTGTATGAGATCTAATCTTTATCGCTAATGGTTCCATGGCTAAGGCAAAAAGGGCTGGGGAGAGAGGGCAACCTTGGCGTGTTCCTCTAAAAATTGGTATGGACGACGGATGTGAGGAAGGTAATTTGAGGCTAGCCTGAGACGAAGAGTACAAAGCTTGAATAGCAGAGAGAAAAGGGCCTCTAATGTTGAAATGAGAGAGAGTCCGCCAAAGATAGGCCCAAGAGACTGTATCAAAGGCCTTCTCTATATCCAGCGCTAGTAAAGCTACTGGAGTTGAAGTCCTGTTCGCCTCATGAACTAGGCCCAACACCTTCCGTATATTATCCGGGGCTTCCCTGCTGGGGATGAAACCAACCTGGTCCTTGTGTATCAGGCCGGGGAGAATTCCATTAAGTCTACGCGCTAGGATGGAGGTGAACAACTTGTTGTCTATGTTCAAAAGTGAGATGGCTCTATAGTTGGAGGGCAGGAGAGGGTCTTTATGTGGTTTGGGGATCACTGTAATTTTGGCTGCTAAAAACTCGGGTGGGGGTGTGGAGCCTTGTAACAAATGGTTACAGTATTTAGTAATGAAGGGGATTAACTGGTCTGCAAATTTTTTAAAGTAAAGTGCTGTATAGCCATCTGGGCCTGGGGCTTTTCCTAGTTTCAGGGCTCTAATTGAGTAGGTCACCTCTTCTGCCGTGATGGGGCTATTGAGTTCCTCTAACGCTGCAGATGAGACCCTTGGGAGGGAAGCGGAGGAAAGAAAGGCATCAGCCTTATCGCTGGGGTCACCATTTTGTTCTGAGTATAGTTGTTTATAGAAGGATTGGAAGGTGGTATATATGATGTCTGGATGAGTGGTGGTTCTACCAGACCGTGTACGGATTTGGTAAACTTGATTAAGTCTCTGTGTGGCCTTGAGTTGGCGAGCCAACATCTTATCTGGTTTATTGGCATATTTGTAATAGTAGGAGGACGTCCAGCGGAGTGCTTTTTCTGTATTGTTTGAAAGTAGGGCATTCAGCTGAGTTTTAGTGTCTTTTATTTCCTTCAGTAGGTATAGGGTTGGTGTTTGTTGATGGGCTCTCACCAGTTTAGCCAATTTAGACTCTAGTGTAACCTGAGCTGAAGATCTGTCCTTTTTAAGTCTTGATGCCACCTGAATGAGTTTGCCCCGCATGAAAGCCTTGTGAGTCAACCACAGGTTCATAGGATCAGAGTCCGGAGTGTTGTTCAATAAAAAGAACTGTTTAAGTTCGTCCAGTAATGTATTAAACACAACCGGTCGGGTCAGCAATGATTCATTTAGGCGCCAAGTAAAAGGGACACTGGAGTTACTGACTAGTGCGAAATCAGCTATGACCATGTCATGGTCCGATAAAGAGGACACAACATGTCTGGAGTAGGCTAGTGAGGGGCGGCAAGAGGAGGAAGCTAGGATTAAATCAATCTGGGTGTATAGTTGATGAGAAGGAGAATAAGAAGTATATCCCCTTTGGGGGCCATTGTGCTCCCTCCAGGTATCCGCCAAGGACAGGGATTCCATCACTTGCTTAACTTTAACGTTGTGGGATGAAGGGCGCATTTGAGCCGGGGGGGTGGAGCGGTCGATTACAGGGTTAGGTACAAAATTAAAGTCACCACACCACAATAACTTGTGGTAGGTGAGAGGTGCAATAATGGAATGCATAGAAACAAAAAAAGCAATAGGATCCTCAGTAGGCGCATACACGTTTACAATACACAGGGTTTCTTCCCTGTAGGTGCCTAGAATAATTACATATCTCCCATTATGGAGTGCAGTAGTGTAAAAGGGAAGGAATTATGCAATAAGATGATAGGTCCCCTGCTTTTAGAAACATAAGTAGATGAATAGAAACATGTGTAATGTGGATGGAAATATTTGGGGTGAGAGGTGGGCGTGAAGTGGGACTCCTGCAGGCAGATCACATCAGGTGCATGTTTGATATATGTAGAAAAAGCAGACTTACATTTTCTGGGGGAGTTAAATCCCCTTACGTTGTGTGATAGCAACTTACACATGGCAGGATAACAAGGAGTATGTAGGAAAGGCGAAGTGGGCCCGTGCGATCCACCTCAGGAGCGCCACCTCCAGCCGCCACCCATACAACAAAACAACACGAGCAATTCCGCTGACATAGACAAAAACAGAAAAAGAAAAGAAAAAAAAAGAATAATAAGTTGAGAACATACAAAACAATATAGAACTAAGCCTAAATAGGCCTGAGAAAAATAGGTGGGTGCAGTAGAGCGGGGTGAGGACTCTAACGAAGTCTTCCAAACCAGCCTAAAGAACCCAAACATGGGGGCATACATGACAGTCCTTCACGCAGAGTCCCTATTAGATGGTAAGCTTTGGGAAAATAGCAGCTATTAATGAAAGGACTATAAAATGAAAGCTAGTGTCCTGTAATACTGAAAAAGGGAAAAGGGGTATGGAGCGGAACCGTAGGGTAGGATAACAACGATCCTGATGCCATGACAGGCCAGTAGATCAAGAGCAGAAGTCCTGGACTTAAGCAGATGGTGACGAAGTCGGTCTCCGCGAAGTCGAGGGTATCGTTGTCCAGATCCTGGCTGGCCATTGTGGTTCTGGAGCGGCTTCTGGAGCTGGATCGTGGTCACATGGAACTCCTGCCTTCCGAAGGATCTCGATTCCCTCTCTGGGTGAGTGGATCACATGATCCCGAGAGTTAAGTTGAAAAGAAAGGGAAAAAGGGAATCCCCATTTGTACCGCACCTGGGCATTTTGCAGAGCCGAAGTCACCGGCCTCATGTCCCTGCGTCTGCGGAGGGTAGAAAGAGCCAGGCATATAGATGCACTGAAGAGGGGAGACCGGGAAGTTCAGTGAGGTTACGGGCAGCAGCCAGAATTTGATCCCGTGTGCCCGGATGATGAAATTTGAGGATAACGTCCCTCGGCAAGGCATCTGAGCGAGGTATCCCTAGGGCTCTATGAACCCTATCCATCAGGAGTTTCGCTGGATCAGCTTGCGGCAGCAGGGCCTGGAACAGCGCCGACAGAGTGGCCGAGAGGTCAGTGAAGATTTCAGGCAGACCCTTGATCCGGAGGTTTCCCCTCCTGGTTCTATTCTCCAGGTCCTCTAGTTTGAGTTCCATCGCTGCGATCTGTGCCGCTTGAGATAGAATATCCGCCTTATCTGATTGTAGGGCGTCCGATAGATCATCGGTACGCGTCTCCAAGTCAGAGACCCGGGTGCCCAGGTCATGGATCTGGTGGGAAAACTCGTCCACTGCTTGGGACAGTTCAGAGCGGAATAGGGAGGCAATATTTTTATAAAGTTCAGCCTGACTTGGATCTTGAATGTCCGGTGGCAGCGAGGTATTGCTGGCTTCAGAGGACGTTGGGCTCCGGGATGCAGGGGCCGGGTCCGCCATATTGCTGCGGCCTGAGTTCCTGAAAAGCTTCGGCAGGGTCTGTGAAGGCACGGGTGTTCCCGTCGATTTTGTCCTCCCTTTGTTGCGGGTCATCATAGGAGTCCCTTGCATGAAGGTTCAAGCCCGCGGAGCTGAATAATCAGCGCTAAATGTGGGGTAAATTCGCCCCCAAAGAATACAAATTATATAGTTGATGAAAATAATCAATAAAAATAATCAATGAAAAAAATGAATGAAATGAAAATAATAGTCCGAGAATTATTATTTAATTTATTATTTTCATTTCATTCATTTTTTTCATTGATTATTTTCATCGATTATTTTCATCAACTATATAATTTGTATTTTTTCCCGATTATATTGTTTCATCGATTATTTATTCTCATCGATTATTTATTTTCATCGATTATATATTTTCGTAGATTTTTTCATCGATTTTACATATTTTTATCTAATACACCTATACCTCACTATCCCCCCCCCCCCCCCCCACCACCATCCGGAATTTTTTCCAGCACTACACACAATCACTATGCCCTTTTTCCTATGAACTAATACTTTAAAAACATACTTAGTTCACACTACAATGCCCTAATTCACATTTTAAACTAATAAGAAAGGAACCAACGTGGCAACCCTAATAAACTTTTAATAATAACTTTTGTAAATAACCAACAACAAATAAATAAATATCCTATAAAAAACAGATATAGAGTGCCTGCCTATTCTTTACTTTTGACTATTCCTATACCTTTTAGTGGTTGGGTGAACCAATTTAGACAAGAGCACCACCCCAGGAAGTGATCTGGGAGAGCCACTATTACCTTTCTATATAGAGAAATAAGTGGTTTATCTGCACAAGTGGCAGGAGAGGAGCGGGAGGGCGATGAGGAAGGCTAGGCAGATGACCCCGACACACCGTGGCAGTATGCAGTGGAGATGGAGGCAGGGAGTCCCTCCAAGTCTCTTACGCAAATAGCCAGATGCATGCTGAGTTTCTTGCTTAGTGACAGCTGTATGATCACCATTCGGCAGAGGGATGACTACTGGCTCTCCACCATGTTAGACCCTCGCTACCAATCCAAAATGGGGGCCTTTTTTCCACCTGCTGAGAGGAAGGATAAACTCAACTACTATCGAAACATCCTATGTAGTCAGTTGGTCGCTGCGCCATCGTCCATCCTCACAAAGGTCTGACCGGGGGACCCTCTGCGCTCATGCTCCACTGCCATGACTGCTTGAGGGGGGCAGGAGCAGCACCAGCTCCATCATCAGAAACTAAAGTCTGGAGTCTC
This sequence comes from Bufo bufo, assembly GCF_905171765.1. Lineage (NCBI taxonomy): Eukaryota > Metazoa > Chordata > Amphibia > Anura > Bufonidae > Bufo > Bufo bufo. The sequence goes on along the minus strand of NC_053389.1, from coordinate 793,042,561 downwards.
TATTGAACACTTTTCTTCACCCTCTTACTGAAGAAACCACCCACCAGCAGCAGCAGGGCATGGAGCAGAACCTGGACCAGCAGGTGGTAGTATACTTGGACTACACCCTGCCACACCATATCCAAAATCCCCTGGACGACTGGGCAGCCAAACATGATTTGTGGCCGCAACTGGACGAGTAATGCCCAGCCAGTAGTGTGGTATGAGTGCGGGTGTTTAGTGCAGTGGGGGAACATAGTTACCCCAAGGAGTACTCACCTTTCCACCCAAAATGTTGAGAGACTGACCTTTGTAAAGATAAATCAGGCATGGATCAGACAGGATTTCCACATGCCAGTGCCTGATGCATCAGACTAGATAATTCTGGGTACCACACACAAACTTTGTGAAAAAAGACCCGTTTCTTCTTGCCACCTGCTTCAGCCACTATTCTGATGCTGCCACCCGCCTGATGCCATACACCTTCTGCCTCTGCTGCCATCTTCTTCTACTGCCACCCACCATCTTGTGCTGTTACTGCCACTGCTTTTGCCCCCACCTCACCACTCTGTGACTGGGCCACTATGCTGACTCCTCAAGCGGTTGCCACCCTCCCCACTCTATGACTGGGCCACCATGTTGACTCCTAATGTGGTTGCCACCCTCCCTACTTTGTGACTGGGCCACTGTGTTTAATCGTCTTGTGATTGCCACCCTCACCACTCTGTGACGGGGCCACTGTGTTGAATTCTCATGCGGTTGCTACCCTCACCATTCTGTGAATGGGTCACTGTGTTGACTCCTCATGCGGTTGCCACCCTCACCACTCTGTGATGGGTCACTATGTTGACTCCTCATGCGGTTTCCACCTCACCACTCTGTGACTGGGCCATTGTGTTGACTCCTCATTTGCTTGCCACCCTCCCTACACTGTGACTCGAACACTGTGTTGACTCCTCATGTGGTTGCCACCCTCCTTTGGCCTTGTTGACATCACCATTTATTTTACCCTTCTGATCTGTTTGAAGGACGGAAAAATGAAAAACACAATGGATCCTGACTTTGGAGCAGCTTTAAGGCCTGTATCATATGGTCTATATTTTTCATCAGGATATGCTCATGATTTGGAAGCCAAAAGCAGGAGTGGGTACAAAACACAGAAGACATGCAAACTTTCTGATCACATGTGATCTCTGTTCTGGATCCACTCCTGTTTTTTTGGGCCTTAGCAATATTGATGGATTACTGACCAAATGCTGACCGTGTGAAGGTGGAGGCTCAAAAGACAGGATCCGTTTTTTGGGGGGTTGTTCTTGTGATGGTTCAGAAGAAGGTAAAAATAAACAGTGACTTCAACTGAAATTTACTGCTGACACCATCTCCACTCTGTCATGGGGCCACTACTTGTATCAGCGTGTAACAGAACAGGTTCTGTAGAAATCTATGTGGAATCAGCTGACAGTGTAAAATAAGTGCACTCTTTCATGATATGGTACAAACTTGGGCCACTGCACGGTTCTTAAGACCTGACACTAACATCGACCTGTAAGGCTGAGTTCACACTTGAGTTATTTGGTCAGTTCTGGCTCCGTAACTGCCCAAATAAGTGAAGTGTGAAGTGATTCTAAGAGTGACATCTGTCATCTGCCTGTCATACTGACGCACAGTAACAGTTTCACTACCACAGTGGACTAGCTATGTATGTTTCTGTAATGCACAGTTTTGTACACTGATATATAGGCTCTCTGCATCCGGGAAATAGCAGATTTTTAACCCGCTTCGTCGTGAATAAATTCGGATCAAATCGAATTTTTGTGCGGTTTCCTAATCAAATTTTTGTGATAACAACTACCAACAGACCCATTACAAAAGAAATTACAATTTATATAACATACTGTATTATATTCTAAAGATGTGGTTAAAAAAACATTGTAAAAGGGACAATAAAAACATCTCCTAAGTGTATAAGACATTTCATATTCTAGCAAAATAACAGCAGTAACAACATAACAGCGCGTGCAGCTACCTCCCTCCCCGAGCATTACATAACAGTTACGCTACTCTCGGCTGTACAGCCAAATTGGCAGATGAATGAGCGAAAACAGAGAGGGGGACCCTGAAAGACTTCCTCCATGTCCTTGTGCCAGCGAAATACCCGCAACAGCTACGAATGCAGCCGTGAGCACACAGTCCGCGTGGCAAAAAGAAGATTTTAAACTATATAAAATACTACTGCCAATGTAATTGTAAATTACTCTGATAACGAACCATACAATAGATATGTTACAAGATTAAAATTAGGATCATGAGCCAGGTTACTATAATAAGATCTTACAAGGGTAATAAGAGGATCAGGAGCCGGAGTACTCTAATAAGATATTATAGGCGTCATAAGAGGATCAGGAGTCGGGATGCCTTAATAAGATGTTACAGAGGTAATAAGAGGTTCAGGAGCCAAGTTACTGTAATAAGATGTTACAGGGTAATAAGAGGATCAGGAGCCGGTTACTGTAATAAGATGTTACAGGGTAATAAGAGGCTCAGGAGCCGGGTTACTGTAATAAGATGTTACAGGGGTAATAAGAGGATCAGGAGCCGGTTACTGTAATAAGACGTTACAGGGTAATAAGAAGATCAGGAGCCTGGTTACTGTAATAAGATGTTACATGGGTAATAAGAGGATCAGGAGCCAGGTTACTGTAATAAGATGTTACTGGGGTAATAAGAGGATCAGGAGCCGGGATACTGTAATAAGATGTTACAGGGTAATAAGAGGATCAGGAGCCGGGTTACTATAATAAGATGTTACTGGGGTAATAAGAGGATCAGGAGCCAGGTTACTATAATAAGATGTTACTGGGGTAATAAGAGGATCAGGAGCCGGGTTACTGTAATAAGATGTTACAGGGTAATAAGAGGATCAGGAGCCGGGTTACTGTAATAAGATGTTACAGGGTAATAAGAGGATTAGGATCCGGGTTACTGTAATAAGATGTTACAGGGTAATAAGAGGATCAGGAGCCGGGTTACTGTAATAAGATGTTACAGGGGTAATAAGAGGATCAGGAGCCGGGTTACTGTAATAAGATGTTACAGGGTAATAAGAGGATCAGGAGCCGGGTTACTGTAATAAGATGTTACAGGGTAATAAGAGGATTAGGAGCCGGTTACTGTAATAAGATGTTACAGGGGTAATAAGAGGATCAGGAGTCGGGATACCTTAATAAGATGTTACAGAGGTAATAAGAGGATCAGGAGCCGGGTTACTGTAATAAGATGTTACAGGGTAATAAGAGGATTAGGATCCGGGTTACTGTAATAAGATGCTACAGGGGTAATAAGAGGATCAGGAGCCAGGTTACTGTAATAAGATGTTACAGGGTAATAAGAGGATCAGGAGCCGGGTTACTGTAATAAGCTGTTACAGGGGTAATAAGAGGATCAGAAGCCAGGTTACTATAATAAGATGTTACAGGGTAATAAGAGAATAAGGCGCCAGGTTACTGTAATCAGGGCCGGACTGGCCTGCTGGGATACCGGGAAATTTCCCGTTAGGCCGGCAGGCCTGAGTGCCGCAAGGCCACGGCCCTGGTGACAAGTGGGGGCGGCCGGCGGCAGGGCACAGCAGCAGGAGATGAGCGCTTCCATTGTGGAAGCGCTCATCTCCATAGTCATCTGTATCGCCGTCCTCAGGATGGCGATACAGATGTCTATGCTGCGGCAGGGGAGGGAGAGGTGTGTCCCCTCCTGTTCCTCTGATAGGCTGCCGGCCTAGTGCTGGCAGCCTATCAGAGGCCGGTGCAGGCGGCGCGATGACGTCATCGCGCCGCCTGAGCCGTATAGCGAGGGACACAGGCCGGAAGAGGCCTGCATCGCATCGCTGGAGGTAAGTATAAGTGTTTTTTTTTTTTTTTATATAGGTACAATACTGGCACATGATAAGGGGGGACTACTGGGCTGGCACATGATAAGGGGGTTACTGGCACATAAGGGGGGCTACTGGCACATGATAAGGGGGACTACTGGCACATGATAAGGGGGACTACTGGCACATGATAAGGGGGGCTACTGGCACATGATAAGGGGGGCTACTGGCACATAAGGGGCGGCTACTGGCACATGATAAGGGGCGGCTACTGGCACATAAGGGGCGGCTACTGGCACATGATAAGGGGCGGCTACTGGCACATGATAAGGGGCGGCTAATGGCACATGATAAGGGGCGGCTACTGGCACATAAGGGGGGGCTACTGGCACATAAGGGGGGTAAATGGCACATAATAAGGGGGGGCTACTGGCACATGATAGGGGGGGCACTCTGGCTACTGGCACATGATATGGGGGGCTCTGGCTACTGGCACATGATGGTGGGGGGCTCTTATTACTGGCACATGATTGGGGGCATCTATGGGGGCACATCTTACTGGCACATGATTGGGGGCATCTATTGGGGCACTTATTACTGGCAGATTATTGGATGGCACTATAGGGGCATCTACTGAGGCTAAAAAGAAGGGGTATTTTATATGGGGGGCTCTGTATAGGGGCATTTTATACTGGGACACATTATGGTGGGTACTATGGGGAAGGGGGGAGGAGCACTATGGGGATCATCTACGGGGCACTGAGAAGGGGTATTTTATATTGGCACATTATGGGAACATTAGCTCAACTGGGGGCATTACAAAGGGGTATGTTTTGCACATTATAAGGAGAATTATTTCTACTGGGGGGGGGGGGCATTATGGTGGGCTTTATTACTCCCCCATGGTATGACCCCCTAGTAGCAGCACCAACCTCTCCCTGATCCTCTATCCCTCTGCCCCTTTCTCCAAATCCTTATTATGAAATCTTTCTCATTAGGATAAAGCACAACATCAGCTCCACCGAGCCCCCGGCCAAGTGTTAAAGTGGTGTCCGAGATCCCCAAGGGCCAAGCCAAGTAACTGTAAGTTTTTATGTGAAATATGTTTATGTTTGTAGTTGATCTTTAGTATCGATTTTACATTGCAAATTTTTTATTTTTTTTGCAGCATATGGGTGAGATTTTATAAATATTTGTATTATTTGGTCGAAAGGCTCATTGGGGGGATTGTAACAGGACTGCCGTAGAATATCTAAAATAGCTGGTCAAGTAAAATGTTGCATGCAACAATCATTAAATAGGTGGCTAACAAAAAAGGGGCGGGTCAAAGGGCGTGGTAAAAAACTGTCTGAGCATGCTGAGAGTTGTAGTTTTGCAACAGTTGGAGGCATCCTGGTTGGGAAAACACTGTGATAATATGAACAATGGAGGTTCTACAAAAGAGCTATCGTGGAGCAAAGTTCATATTCGTGTTTACACACGTGTTTTAAAATGAATGCTTTCTCCTATTATAAACAAGTAAATAATGACGCAATGCTGTGGGGCTGGTATGCAACTTTTTCCAGGGCTGGTTTTCATCCCCAGTCCGGCCCTGACTGTAATAAGATGTTACAGGGTAATAAGAGGATCAGGAGCCGGGTTACTGTAATAAGATGTTACAGGGTAATAAGAGGATCAGGAGCCGGGTTACTGTAATAAGGTAATACAGGGTAATAAGAGGATCAGGAGCCGGGTTACTGTAATAAGATGTTACAGGGTAATAAGAGGATCAGGAGCCGGGTTACTGTAATAAGATGTTACAGGGTAATAAGAGGATCAGGAGCCGGGTTACTGTAATAAGATGTTACAGGGGTAATAAGAGGATCAGGAGCCGGGTTACTGTAATAAGATGTTACAGGGGTAATAAGAGGATCAGGAGCCGGGTTACTGTAATAAGATGTTACAGGGGTAATAAGAGGATCAGGAGCCGGGTTACTGTAATAAGATGTTACAGGGTAATAAGAGGATCAGGAGCCGGGTTACTGTAATAAGATGTTACAGGGTAATAAGAGGATCAGGAGCCGGGTTACTGTAATAAGATGTTACAGGGTAATAAGAGGATCAGGAGCCGGGATACTGTAATAAGAGGATCAGGAGCCGGGTTACTGTAATAAGAGGATCAGGAGCCGGGTTACTGTAATAAGATGTTACAGGGTAATAAGAGGATCAGGAGCCGGGTTACTGTAATAAGATGTTACAGGGGTAATAAGAGGATCAGGAGCCGGGTTACTGTAATAAGATGTTACAGGGTAATAAGAGGATCAGGAGCCGGGTTACTGTAATAAGATGTTACAGGGTAATAAGAGGATCAGGAGCCGGGTTACTGTATTAAGATGTTACAGGGTAATAAGAGGATCAGGAGCCGGGTTACTGTAATAAGATGTTACAGGGGTAATAAGAGGATCAGGAGCCGGGTTACTGTAATAAGATGTTACAGGGGTAATAAGAGGATCAGGAGCCGGGTTACTGTAATAAGGTGATACAGGGGTAGACGGAGTCCCTATGTAATGTAATGTTAATGTTGTAGTGAAACACAGAATGACTTCACTGAGATGTTACAGGGTCACTAGTGTGAAAGGGGATCTGAGGACTGTTATGTTCGCTCCCCTCCCTCTCTTTTGGATCCCTGCAAGGGAGTAAACAGACTTGTGTAATGAGGAGAACAGAATGTACTTTGACAAAGCTATTAATAGATTTCTCAGCGACAGGAACGGTGTTAGTGTGAGAGAACGGGAGAGAGAGGAGGAGGGGGAGCAGGGAAAGGGGAACAGAAAGTAGAGTGAGTTTTTTTAAAGCGAGGTCATCTGGGGTAATATGCAGAAATTATGTGAGGAGGAGGAATTAGAGATGTATCATAGTAATAGGAGGAAATACAAAGAGCAGTTGTATAGTGTTATTGGAAATATAGTGGGAGGAAAATTTAAGTAATAGGAGAAAATATAGGAGAGGTTATATGGGGTAATAGGAGGAGATATACAGTCAGGTCCATAAATATTGGGACATCGACACAAAACATTTTTGGCTCTATACACTACCACAATGGATTTGAATCTAAACGAACAAGATGTGCTTTACCTGCAGACTGTCAGCTTTAATTTGAGGGGATTTACATCCAAATCAGGTGAACGGTGTAGGAATTACATCAGTTTGCATATGTGCCTCCTACTTGTTAAGGGACCAAAAGTAATGGGACAGAATAATAATCATAAATCAAACTTTCACTTTTTAATACTTGGTTGTAAATCCTTTGCAGTCAATTACAGCCTGAAGTCTGGAACGCATAGACATCACCAGACGCTGGGTTTCATCCCTGGTGATGCTCTGCCAGGCCTCTACTGCAACTGTCTTCAGTTCCTGCTTGTTCTTGGGGCATTTTCCCTTCAGTTTTGTCTTCAGCAAGTGAAATGCTCAATCGGATTCAGGTCAGGTGATTGACTTGGCCATTGCATAACATTCCACTTCTTTCCCTTAAATAACTCTTTGGTTTCTTTTGCAGTATGCTTTGGGTCATTGTCCATCTGCACTGTGAAGCGCCGTCCAATGAGTTCTGAAGCATTTGGCTGAATATGAGCAGATAATATTGCCCGAAACACTTCAGAATTCATCCTGCTGCTTTTGTCAGCAGTCACATCAATAAATACAAGAGAACCAGTTCCACTGGCAGCCATACATGCCCACGCCATGACACTACCACCACCATGCTTCACTGATGAGGTGGTATGCTTAGGATCATGAGCAGTTCCTTTCCTTCTCCATACTCTTCTCTTCCCATCACTCTGGTACAAGTTGATCTTGGTCTCATCTGTCCATAGGATGTTGTTCCAGAACTGTGAAGGCTTTTTTAGATGTCGTTTGGCAAACTTTAATCTGGCCTTCCTGTTTTTGAGGCTCACCAATGGTTTACATCTTGTGGTGAACCCTCTGTATTCACTCTGGTGAAGTCTTCTCTTGATTGTTGACTTTGACACACATACACCTACCTCCTGGAGAGTGTTCTTGATCTGGCCAACTGATGTGAAGGGTGTTTTCTTCACCAGGGAAAGAATTCTTCGGTCATCCACCACAGTTGTTTTCCGTGGTCTTCCGGGTCTTTTGGTGTTGCTGAGCTCACCGATGCGTTCCTTCTTTTTAAGAATGTTCCGAACAGTTGTTTTGGCCACACCTAATGTTTTTGCTATCTCTCTGATGGGTTTGTTTTGTTTTTTCACCCTAATGATGGCTTGCTTCACTGATAGTGACATCTCTTTGGATCTCATCTTGAGAGTTGACAGCAACAGATTCCAAATGCAAATAGCAGACGTGAAATGAACTCTGGACCTTTTATCTGCTCATTGTAATTGGGATAATGAGGGAATAACACACACCTGTCCATGGAACAGCTGAGAAGCCAATCGTCCCATTACTTTTGGTTCCTTAACAAGTGGGAGGCACATATGCAAACTGTTGTAATTCTTACACCGTTCACCTGATTTGGATGTAAATACCCTCAAATTAAAGCTGACAGTCTGCAGGTAAAGCACATCTTGTTCGTTTCGTTTCAAATCCATTGTGGTGGTGTATAGAGCCAAAAATGTTAGAACTGTGTCCATGTCCCAATATTTATGGACCTGACTGTAGGAGAGGTTATATAGAGGAAGCAGGTGCCGCAATAATGTCATTGTGACTTCCTGCACCAGGACGCAGGACGCAAGAGGCCTGTGTTCTGCTCCACAGACAGCATCAGGGAATGGGAGCCAGGTGAGTATTAGTTTTTTTTAGTTTTTTTTTAACTGACCCCTTATTGACCATAAAGGTTACTATGGTGACCGGGGACTTTAAAGGGCATTACCGAGGTTACTATGATGATATGTCTAATACTGGGGGAATTATTATAATTAGAGGCACAATTATTACTATTATTGGTATATTCACTATACTGGAGGCATAATAAAGGGCATTGTTATTACTGGTGACATGATAACGGGCATTACTATTGGGCATTATTATTATGGGGAAACATGGCATTATTGCTGGAATGTAGGGGGCACTGTTATTAGTGATGGCATTATAGGAAGCACTATTATTACTGGGGGTATTTTAAGAGGGCTGTATTACTATTGGGGCACTTTTTTTGCAGTATTTTTGTGCATTGAGTAGCACAGCATGCACAGTGTTGGGGCACCAAGACGAGGAGGACGATGGAAAATTGGGAAATATAAAATGAGTTTTTAACAAACTCTGCATAAACGAGACTTGGCTGAAAGAAGTCATCGTGGTGGTCTGGTCCGAATGGAGAAGATGAGGACAGAGAACGTCTACATCAGAGAAGACATCACTGGATGTAAGAGGTGTGTAGTGCGGTGTTCTTCTCTATAACCAGGCAGCAGGTAGGGAGACTTTGGGGGCACTAAACTTGCCTGTACGGGGCCCTGAAATTCCTGATGGCAGCCCTGCTCCCGTACAACCCCTTTAACGTCACAGAAATTTGTCAATGGAGCTATATAGACATACAGTATATAAACAGACACTGCTCCTTTGTCCCGGTGCTTGAAACTGAACATTTATGGAGAATTTATTACACGCGTGTACACGTCCTACTGCTGCTATTTGAGCTCCTGTGTAAAATCCAGTTGACCCCCTCTAATACTGCTGGACTGATGAGCACATCCTTATACAGAGAGATCACAGGAGCAGCGCAGTATAATAGTCCGGGTTATTTGTGGCAATGAGGGGCGTTACGGGAACAAGTTATATGGAATGGCAGGGCTTATATGTATGGCTGTTTGTGATCCCCCCTTTGGCTTTTTCCCCCTCCCTCTTTTTACAGCCTCAGTACATGCACCCCCCCCCCCCCCCCCCCCATCGTTTATCATACAGTCTGCCCTTAATGTCCTGCTTTTCTTAGAAAAACACATCCAAGGCTGCAGGGCGGGGTATGGGGTATTTAAGGACACAGTCAGCATATGGTGACAGCAAACCTTGTACATTGCTACTAATCCCTCCCAAACCAGAGGCAGGCAGAGCATTACCCCCTACAAATACCTGCAGAGCATTGCTCCTCATTCGTAGAGTAGAAACACATATTAACGCTTTCTGCCTGAGACCTGCAAACCCATGTTCCTAAACTATTACATCCAGATGGGAACTGGAGAAGACAACCACTCACTTAGGCGACCATGCACGCGACTATATCCTTTTTAAAGGTCCGCTAACCACGGATCCGCAAATTACAGATGCGGTCCCGTGTGTCGTCCGCATTTTGGGGGCATACTCTTATCTTTTTGCGGAATGGACGTATGCATGTGGAAAGCACACGGATGACCCATGTGCTTTCCGTATCCGTATATGTCGGTTCTGCAAAATGATAGAATGTGTCCTAGACTTGAAGTCAACGGGTCTGCAAAAAAAAATGTGGATGCAACACAGATGGTATCCATATTTTGCGGATCCGCAATTTGCGGACCTCAAAATACATACGGTCGTCCACGTGAGGACTTAAAGGGGAGGTGTAAGAATAGAAAATAAGGTGTTTTTCACCCAGAAATGGCGCCACTCTTGTTAAGTGTCGGCTATTGCTGTTTAGCCCTATTCAAGTGAAGAGGGCTGAACCGCAATACCAGATGTGTCCTGCAGGCAAGAGGGGCGTTGTCCATAGAAATAAAGTAGTCCTTTTTATGATCTCATAGAACTCCTTTAAAGAGGACCTGTCCCCTCTCCTGACATATCTGCTTTATCAACTACTTGCATTCCTCTTGCAATAATTTGGATCATCTCTTTTTATGACCTTATGGTGTCATTCCTCTATTATCACTGCCAGCAGTTCTTAATTCATTATTTGCAATATAGGTCCAGATGGGTGTTACCAATTTGGGGGTGTGCACCTGCACAGTCTGACACTATCCAATCAGTGTTGCCACTGTCAGACTATGCAGGGACACACCCTCAACTGGTAACACCCATCTGGACCTTCATTGCAAACTGCTAGCAATTCATTCGCAACTTCCAGCAGGAGTAATAAAGGAATAGCACGACATAGAGTCATAAGAATAGATGCTCTATGAATTTTATTACATGGGGAATGCAAGTAGTTGCTAATACAGACATGTCAGGAGAGGGGACGGGTCCAATAATATGCACATGAACAAACTATTACAGTGTCCTTCTTAAAAGGGTTGCTTATAATGAACTGTCCCTTTTTCTTAGAAGGGTTTTGCGACAGTAAGCTGATCACAAGGTGCGTCTCTGTTTGGACCCCAGTGACCTGTAATCTGTTTCAGAATCCCGCAAAAAGCATTTAATCGACCTACAGCACCCCCGCAGGGGAAATGAAGTATTACACGTTTCCTATTGAAAATAATGGACGTTCCGTGTTCAGATGTATTTGGTCCTCCAGAGAAGGAAATGCTCTTTGTAAAACTCTTTCTGGATTGATTAAAAGATGAAGTGTGGGCTTTGAGAGTGTAAGTGGCCCTTGGTCTTCCTCAGTCAGTGTGTCAGGCCTTTGCTCGATGTTCAGGTTTCCATCCTAGCAAAATAATTTTGCATGGAGATACAAAGCTCAGACTGGCATCTCGATAATGCAGTATTTCGAAGTCCCTCTAACTGAGGGAATCAGCACTAATCCCAACCTAACGCCACAACACAGGTAACATGTTGCAACTTTAACCCTTCGCGTACAAAAATTGCAAGGAAACCGCTCCTTTAACCAGTCAATATAGCTATGGCACAGGCATGGGGCATTTACATGAAACGCCACAGATGTATGGTGCTTGCATGGCGGTAGCTGAGCCTGCAACATTAGCTTTAAACGCAGGCATGCTCAACCTGCGGCCCTCCAGCTGTTGCAAAACTACAACTCCCAGCATGCCCGAACAGCCTACAGCTATCAGCCTGCAGCAGGGCATCGTGGGAGTTGTAGTTTTACGCAGGTATTGGGACACAGGTTGAGCATGCTTGCTTTAAAGGCTGACTTCCAAGATAACTGTGATCCTGGCCGTATAAAAACTCTTAGGCCCCTTGCAGACGAGTGTGCTGGTTTCAGTCCGGATGCCTTTCGGGCGGGTTCAGGGAAACCCGCTCGAGTTCGCACTCAATTTGTCTGCGATTGCGTTGTTCCGTTTTTTTTCTGCACGAGTGCAAAGCGTTTTAATGCGTTTTGCACGCGCGTGATGAAAAACTGAATGTTGGTACCCAGACCCGAACCCGGACTTCTTCACCGTTATAACATGGTTATAATAGAAAATAATAGCATTCTTTAATACAGAATGCTAAGTAAAATGTCCATTGAGGGTTAAACAATAATAAAACAATTACTCACCTCATCCACTTGATCGCGCAGCCGTTATCGTCTTCTTTCTTCTTCTTGCAGGACCTCTAAAAGGACCTGCCATGACGTCATCGCGCTCGCTTCAGCGCAGGTCCTGCTGAATGAAGGTTCTTCTATCTTCATTCAGTAGGACCTGCGCTGCGTGGTGAACGCGATGACGTCAGCGCAGGTCCTTTTGCAGGTCCTGCAAGAAGAAGAGTAATTTAGGTGAGTAATTTTTTTATTATTTTTTAACCCTCAATGGTGGACATTTTACTTAGCATTAGAATGCTATTATTTTCCATTATAACCATGTTATAATGGAAAATAATAAAGCAAATGGACTTTAATGGGGTCCCGGGGCTCATTCCTATTTATTAACATCATCTCCTTAGCAACCATCCGTGAAAATTGCATTGCATCCGCACTTGCTTGCGGACGCAATGCGATTTTCACGCAGCCCCATTCACTTCTATGGGGCCAGCGTTGCATGAAAAATGCAGAATATAAAACATGCCGCGATTTTCACGCAACGCACAAGTGATGCGTGAAAAACAACGCTCATGTACACAGACCCATTGAAATGAATGGGTCAGGATTCATTGCGGGTGCAATGCGTTCACGTCATGCATTGGACCCGCGCGGAAAACTCGCCCGTGTGAAAGGGTCCTTAGATACCTCCCTCAATAATGACTGCAGCATCTCAGTGCTTAGACCAGGCATCCTCAAACTGCGGCCCTCCAGCTGTTGTAAAACTACAACTCCCACGAGCGGTGCTCGCCGAAGAGCCACAGCCTGTTCAAACAGCTGAGCCGCTGGGAGTCGGACAGATATTGATGACCTATTAGTCATGACCTATGAGTCCTGGAAACCCCCATTAAGTCTCCTAGTGGGGCAAAAAGAAGTTAAATAAAATGTAAAGCCATTATGTGAATAACATATAAAACAATAAAAAAGTACCATAAAATTAAGTTCAATACAATGAACTGCGTAAAAAAAAAAATTGTCAGAATTGTATTCTTATCCCTCCTTATAAAAAGTGATCAAAAAGTAGTATGCACCCCAAAATGGTACCAATAACAACTATGGGAAACCCTCACTCAGCTTAATCAACGAAAAAATAAAATGGGTAATAGGTTTTAGAATGTAGTAACATAAAACCCAAATAATAAAGTGCATAAATTTTTTTTTTTTAAAAGATGCTGGATGGCAAGAGTTAATAAAAGTTCATAAGTTATACGCCCCCCTAAAATGCTGGCAAAAAAACAAATATGGCTTTCAGAATACGGCCCATAAGAGGCGTGAGGGGTTACACTGGCAGAGTATCGCTCCACGTTTCTATGCAGATATTTTTATGTAACTAGTGCTGGTTTTGTTACATAAACAGACAGAAAAAGTTTTCACACCCCCGTTGGCCTGGCTGGCGTAGTATTTGGCAGATGTATTATGTGATGCTGCCATGTGGCCTCTTCATCCTGGAACCTTTTTTTGGTGGTAATAATGTTATTGCAGCCTCCTCTATATGACATCAGTAGTGCCCAGAGTGTCCGTCTATTGATAGGTGAGAAAAACAGCCCTCAGCCCAGCAGCTGGCACATAACCACAGGTAGGTACGGCCTTCTGGACAGGGTGCAGTGCTCTGCGATACTGTAGCCATGACTGTTTTCAGGCTTGGATTTATTCATTCCAATGTATCTTGTATGGATGTACTGTGCACACATTTCCCAGTTGGCACCTGATATGTTGTGCACCAATTTATCACCTGCTGTCCGATATAGGGTGCACCATTGTGTCACATGTTGTGCGCCAATTTGTCACTTTGGTGTTTAATATAGAATACACCAATTTGATACTTGGTACCTGATATAGTGTGCACCACTTTGATAAAATGTACACCAATTTGTCACCTGGTATCTGTTACAATGTGAATCGATTTGTCATTTGGCGTCTGATATAACGTGCACCAATTTCTCATTTGATGTCTGATACAGCACGCACCAATTTGTCACCTGCTGTCTGATGTAGTGTGCACCAGTTTGTCACCTGATATAATGTGCACCGATTTGTCACTTGTCCTCTGATCTAGTGTGCACCGATTTGTCACTTGTCCTCTGATATAGCGTGCACCGATTTCTCATTTCATGTCTGATACAGCGTGCACCAATTTGTCACCTGCTGTCTGATCTAGTGTGCACCGATATGTCACTTGGCGTCTTATGTAGCATACACCAATTTTTTTTCTTGTCCTCTGATATAGTGTTCACCAATTTGTCACTTGTCCTTTGATCTAGTGTGCACCGATTTGTCACTCGGCGTCTGATATAGCGACTTGTCCTCTGAACTAGTGTGCACCTATTTGTCATTTGGCGTCTGATATAACATGCACCAATTTCTCATTTCATGTCTGATACAGCACGCACCAATTTGTCGCCTCCTGTCTGATCTAGTGTGCACCATGTCACTTGGCGTCTGATGTAGCATACACTAATTTTTTTTCTTGTCCTCTGATATAGTGTGCACCGATTTGTCACTTGTCCTCTGATATAGCGTGCACCGATTTCTCATTTCATGTCTGATACAGCGTGCATCAATTTGTCACCTGCTGTCTGATCTAGTGTGCACCGATATGTCACTTGGCGTCTTATGTAGCATACACCAATTGTTTTTCTTGTCCTCTTATAAAGTGTGCACCGATTTGTTTCTTGTCCACTGATATAGTGTGCACCGATTTGTCCCTTCGCGTTTGATATAGAGTGCGCCAATTAGTTTTTTGTCCTCTGATATAGCGTGCACCGATTAGTTTTGTGTCCTCTGATATAGCGTGCACCAATTTGTTTTTTGTCCTCTGATCTAGTGTGCACCAATTTGTCACTTGGCGTCTGATATAGCGTGCATCAGTTTGCTGTATGACAAGTTTCAGTGTTTTTGGTGGCTGAGCGGGAGGATGCATATCATCTTAACATGATGCCACCTGGTAATGTTATGTAGGTGAATCCCAGCTGAGATGGAAGGCATCAGGCAATAACTTCTTAGTACAGTAGAAAATGGTGGAATTATGAAATTGAGAAGGGGGTTGAAATTTTTGAAAAAAAGTCAATAAACATACAGAAATAATATAGTAATTTTGACAAGGAATCTTTAGTGGCAAGATGCAGAATAACCACACTATGACCATTTCCTCAATGTTCAAGGAATTTCCAGCGCTGAAGAAGATTCTCTAGTGGACTGCAGCAGGTTTTCTTCAAGTTTTACCTTCTATATTTCTTTCTTTTTTCTGCATTTAGTTCAGCCTACCATCGCAATCCTCCTAGGGTGTGCAACAGAGAAAGGTCAATGCAACCTAATACCGCCAATCGCCACCACCTTAATTTGCGGTTCATGGAGAGCCAATGGTCGACAATGTGTCCTGGTCATGATATCGGGGGCCAAGTGCACATAGTTATATTGCTAGTCTTCTAGGTGCAAGACCATGTAGTAACGGGCCCACACTAGACCAGTGATGGAGGGATTTTTTGAGGTGGGGACAGCAGGAACAATACATGGGAGCACAGTGTATACATTTCACAGGGACAGCGAACATAAAGGGGTTATCAAGGATTTTGATATGGATACACCATCAATATCAGATCACCAGGTCTGACAACCCCCTCGGCACCAGAACTATACAGCTCCGACCATTGCATAGTGGGCAAAGTAGGTACCTGCAGCGCTGCTAGCACAGGACAGCAAGGGGGCACAGCAGGTACAGTACAAAAATGGCTCAACCTTTGCTATACGACCCTGTGATTTCTATGTACACCCGATTGACAAGCCACAGTATGCTACATAATGCAATGAAAAAACTCTCCTGACATGTCTGTTTTAGAAACTACTTTAATCCCCCATGTAATAACAGTTCTGGGGCATCTATACATATGACTCTGTGTTGTGCTATTGCAATATTATTCCTGCTAGAAGTTATGAAAGAATTGCTAGCAGTTTACAATGAAGGTCCAGATGGGTGTTACCAGTTTAGGGGGATGTTCCTGCACTATCCAATTAGTGCCAGGCTATGCAGTGACACCCACCATCTGGACCTTCATTGTAAACTGCTATCAATTCTTTCATAACTTCTAGCAGGAATAATAATGCAATAGCACTGGAAACTGCTAGCAATTCATTTATGACTTCTGGCAGGAATATTAGAGGTTCAGCATAACATAGGAATATATGCTCCAGAATTGTTATTGCATGGGTAATGCAAGTAGCTATTAACACAAACATGTCAGGAGAGGGGACAGCTCCCCTTTAACCTCGAAAGGCATCCTTATAATTCAGAACCTGGCAATAATGTCACAACACTAATTACAAGTGCTGAAAGTTGATGACACAAGTGACATAAATCATCCTCTCAATACTTCTGTAATAAAGTATCACACATAGCGTGACAGATACAGAGTCATTAATGTCACATGGCACCTTGTGAAAGTGCATAATATGTTGTAATCTAAAAAGTTAATCGGCACCTCCTAGCAAGTGAAATAAACAGTCAGGTGCAAATGTGCTGCGAATGCTAATGCAAAAAGCCAACAAACAGGCAGCGCACACCTAGGGGGACGAGGGATATGCAAATTGCAATCGTTATGTATTTATTATTTTAAATTGCCTTATTGCTGATAACAGACACTAGCCCTGGGGTGTCTCCTGTGTGAAACAGCAGGCACCTGGCAGCTATGGCGCCCACTTCTGAATAGTAGCTATTATTAAAGGGTCATTGTACTGTCACAAAATATCATTTCGTTAAAAAGAGAATCTGTTCTGTAAGCTCCAAACCTGAACACAAACATAGTGTGAAGTAAGGGAAAGGACGTCACAGCAGTACAGTGCTAGGAGATTACACAGAACGGAGACACCCCCTGCTTCTGAGTGAAATGCATCTAGCTGTGCAGGTGAAACAGGGAATAATATAGCTGAAAGAGACATTAGGGAAGTCCAAAAAACATCTGTTCCTTCTCAGTTATGATTGTTTTTTTTATTTTTTATAATTGTATATTTATTAAAGAGTAAAGAAATGACAAAGCATATCCACAACAGATTCATGCACATTAGTACAAAGTAAGAGGTAAAACATGTAAAGAATCCTATTCACAGTAGCTAAGCACTAATAGCATCCAATGATAGAAAGAGAAATGTCGAGCAATAATTTGGCAATAAAGTGCACAGAAAAAGAATAAACCATGTCTGTCTATAATCAGTCCAGTATAGGACCATTGAGCAGTATATCTCAGAACAGGAAGGCCTCAGGCAGTAGGGAGGGCACTCCAAGGACCCAAGAGCCCAATGCCTCTCAAGAAGTCATGCTTTGTCAAACTAATAACAAAGAGACAAGACAAAGAACAAAGACAAAGACACAATGGGGAGGATGGGGAGACACATCATTCTCGCAAGATCTCTAAAGATGTCTCGTTGCCCAGTAATCGTCCCAGGGATCCCAATGGCATTGAAGAGTGCAATTTTGTCCTGAAACATAGCGGTGGAGTATTCCAGTGTTCGGACCTCCGTTACCCTAGCATACAAATCAGAGACCCTTGGTGGTTCAAGGCTTTTCCAACATTGGGGTATTAGACAACGGGCTGCCGTAAGTATCATTAGTAATAACTTAAGTGAGTGTTTTTTAACCTGATGAGGAACCACATTAGGCAGGAAGGGTCAGGCTGGATTTCCACTGCAAAAATATCACTCAGAAGGGTGCCTACTCCAGTCCAGTAGGAGCGTATCTTGGGACAGTCCCAGAAGATATGTGGCAATGTACCCCTATGTAACCCGCACCTCCAGCACTCTCTCGGAACTACTGGGTTCATTCTATGGAGGAGGTCAGGAATGTGATACCAGTACATCCAAATTTTATATTGGTTCTCCTGGTGTAGCACCGACATTGAGGATTTCGCTGCCCTCCTCCATATAAGGCGCCAAAGTGTGTCCGGTAAGGTCTTCCCCAAGTATTCCTCCCACCGTACCATGTAGGAGTGTCTCTGGGCCCGCTCAGGAAAAGGGGTCAGCAATATGGAGTAGATCTCAGAAATTACACCCTTCGCATGTACCCTTTCCCTACAAAGGCGTTCAAAGGCAGTCGGGAGGGAGACTGTAACCCCCGAAAAAATGGACTGGGTAAAGGGATTAATTTGGATATAAAAGTAATTGGAGGAGGAGGGGAGATCATATTTGGTCTGGAGGGTTGGAAACGGCAAAAGTTTCCTAGTGAAGGGGTCCACAATGTCTGCAAACCTGAACACCCCTCGCTGAAACCATGGTCTCGTCGTGGACGCGGTAAGACTAGTGGGGAGCTTAGGGTGATACAGAAATGAGGTCATGGCGGAGTGGGTAGAAACAAGAGGGAACCGACCGCTACATAACTGCCATATGGATCTAGTGCAGGCCATAGGCCCTAAAAGATCCCTAACTGACAGGGGGCCATGGGATCCTGACCAAAGCATATAGTTGGGATGTATCGGAGCCAGCCAGAGTCTTTCTATCTGTATCCAGACAGAGTACGGGTGCAGAGAAGCACAGGCCGTGACGTAGCGTAGTTGGGCTGCCCAATAATATTTAGACAGGTCCGGAACGCCTAGCCCACCTTGGTGCTTACTCGATAGGAGGACTGACCTTGGGATTCTATGACGTCTCCCCGCCCATATGAATCTAAGGAGCTGTGATTGGGTGGATCTCAGATCCTTGAGGGGAACTGCAATCGGAAGAGTCTCAAAGAGGTACAGAAGTTTGGGCAAGATCGTCATTTTAGTCGCGGCAATGCGTCCCAGGAGAGACAGCGGGAGAGCGTTCCATTTATCCAGAAGACCCCTGATATCCGCATACATGCGTGGGAAGTTGGCTTTATAGAGGTCCCCATATCGGAGCGTAAGATCAACACCCAAGTATCTCAAGGAATCCCTCTTCCATTGGAAAGGGAAGTTCATCTTAAGAGAGTTCAGGGCCGCCTGAGGAACATTAAGAGGGAGGGCCTCAGTTTTATGGGTGTTGACCCTATACCCCGAGAGCCGACCAAATTCCTGTAGAATGGAGTGGAGGTTTGGTATGGAAAAAATGAAGTTTGGTAAGGGTAAGAAGGATGTCGTCCGCGTATAGAGATAGCTTGAACTCCTTGTCCCTAACTTGAACACCTCTGATGTCTGGGCAGGCTCTGATTTTGGCCGCCAGGGGTTCGATACACATAGCAAATAATAGAAGAGACAAGGGGCACCCTTGTCTCGTCCCGTTGGCAATGCGTATGAGTCGAGACTGGGCATGGGAGAGTTTGATTGTCGCTGTGGAGGAGGAGTATAGGCTACGTATGGCGTGAACGAAGGGTCCAGAAAGACCGTATGCTTGCAGAGTAGCAAAAAGGAATGGCCAGCTTAAACGGTCAAACGCCTTTTCGACGTCTAAACTAAGAAGTAGCGCCTCCTCCCCCGAGCGAGACACAACATCTATCAAGTCAATGCTTCTACGTGTGTTATCAGCTCCCTGGCGGCCTGGCACAAATCCTACCTGGTCTTTATGGATCAGGGAGGGGAGAAAAACGTTTAGTCGGGAGGCCAGTACCTTGGTTTAGATCTTAAGGTCTGAGTTAAGCAGGTTAATGGGCCTGTAATTTTGGCAGTCGTGGGGGTCTTTCCCGGGTTTCGGGATCATTGTGAGGTAAAAGTGAGACATCGGCGCAGGTACTGCGTTGCCAGCTAGGAAATGATTAAAAAGGGTCACTAAGTGAGGGGTTAGTTCGGTCTTGAAAGTCTTATAATATTTATACGAAAAGCCGTCAGGTCCTGGTGATTTACCTTCAGGCAGGCGGTCAACCACTTCCCCTATCTCTTCAGGAGTAACCGGACTATTAAGGGTGGAGAGATCGGAGGCTGGCAGGGTAGGAAGGTGAGAATCAAAGGGAAAAAATCACCAAGTGGCGCCTGACTGCTAGTAAGATGTTATAGATACTTAGGTAAGATGTACACCAATAATAGCATATATAGAGGTTATAAATAAATAAATATATATATATAGATATATATGTAAAACTGCAATCAATATAGAAAATAGAACAATATAAAAACTAATATATAGTAGATATAAACCCCTTACTAAAAAAGAGGGGCGGGACACAGCAATGCTAAGTGCTAATATGATAGAGCTAAAACAGCTGGTGTATATTAAATGAAGCACATAAAAGCATATAAAAGGTGAAAAAACACTGAAACTCATTTCACCAGGGAGGGGTGTAAAGGGATAAAGCTCAAGACACCCAAAACAACCACCTCCCTCGCCTGGCTCGCTTGTAGAGTGGTTGGAAAATACGGCAGTCCACAACTGGGATCTTCTGGTATAATCCTTTAATAGGTAAATAGGTCAGGTGGGCTCAACGCGTTTCGAGGATATACAAACCCCTTCCTCAGGAGCAGAGCAAGTAATAGGCTTATACAAGGTATTAAAGCAAGCAAACATCTATAAATAGCAGATTCAAATAAAAAAAGAGGGCGTGTTTGGCGCCAAAAAGATCGTCAGTGTCATTTCCGGAAGTGACATCACTGGTAACATATAGAGAACCTGAATACAATTTGATATAAAAGAAACGAAGCACAATGTACAATCTATAATACTTCTACATCTATATAGTCCTAACTAGGCCCTAATTTGAATGTTATAGGGGCCAAAGGGATATCGGACTGGGTCTGAATGGGTGGAGAGAGGACTTCCGGTGTATGGAACGCACCAATCGGAAGTGCGTTTCAAGTCCCGGTCACAGGGTGTAGGAGAGAGCTGATGGTATCAGTGAATAGTAGGTGAATGAAGATGATAACGTGCATATGAAGTCCTAAGGGACACAGGGGGGGCTAATGTCAATTATAATAGGGGCGAGAATTGTGGTTCCGATATATGGAACGCAGTAGCCGTAAGTTCCGGTAAATGGAACGCATCGGCGGCGATGCGTTCCACCTAAACTAATCGTGATTTTCGACAATTTGGGCCGCAAATAGAAGAAGTGGGATGAGAAATAATATGCATGGGACGCAAATACAAATCGAAGCTAAAAGGAGATGTGTTGGAATGAGTGGGAGCTCTTGGAATGTCAAAAATACAATCTGGGAGGGAAAGGTGGAAACAATCCAACGGCAGATATAGAAAGATTATCATATATAGGGGGAAATGGAGAAAGTAATGTAAAAAATAAGACAAAGGGGTATAGGACATCAAATGAAAAATAGCAGAACAATAAGTAAAATCAACCATAAATAATAAAATAACAGAGCAATAAATAAAATCAACAATAAATAAATAGACAGTATAATGTAATGAGAATATATAAATAAATATAGTAATAAATATAGTGGAAGCCAAAGCAGGCATCCATAGATAGGCCCTAACAGTGGGGGAAAAATATATACCGTATATACTCGAGTATAAGCCGACCCGAGTATAAGCCGAGCCCCTAATTTTACCCCAAAAAAATGGGAAAAATTATTGACTCGAGTATAAGACTAGGGTGGGAAATGCAGCTATAATGCAGAGTGTATGTGTATATAATGCACACACTCTACATTATATACACACATCTGCAAGAGGGTGACTCCCTGTATTTAATGCAGAGTGTGTGCATTATATACACACACACTCTGCATTAAATACAGGGAGCCATCCACAGATCTCCCCCCTAAACAGTGCCATCCACAGATCCCCCTACAGTGCCATCCACAGATCTCCCTACAGTGCCATCCACAGATCCCCCTACAGTGCCATCCACAGATCCCCCTACAGTGCCATCCACAGATCCCCCTACAGTGCCATCCACACATCCCCCTACAGTGCCATCCACAGATCCCCCTACAGTGCCATCCACAGATCTCCCTACAGTGCCATCCACAGATCCCCCTACAGTGCCATCCACAGATCCCCCTACAGTGCCATCCACAGATCTCCCTACAGTGCCATCCACAGATCCCCCTACAGTGCCATACAAAGATCCCCCTACAGTGCCATACACAGATCCCCCTACAGTGCCATACACAGATCCCCCTCCCCGACACTCACAGTATTCTTACTTTGTCTTTGCTCCGGTAATACAGGCAGTGCGGGGAGCGGCGCTCACTCACTGACGTCACGCGCCTTCTCCCACTAGGCGGCGCATGCGCGTGACGTCAGTGAGTGAGCGCCGCCCCCCGCACTGCCTGTATTACCGGAGCTAGACTAGACTCGAGTATAAGACGAGGAGGCTTTTTGAGCACGAAAATATGTGCCAAAAAACTCGTCTTATACTCGAGTATATACGGTATATGTGTATGCCTAGTAGCAGAGGGTTGATACCTAAATATGGAAAATGGGTGAGATCGTATAGATACCCACATGTCCGTAAGTAATACACAAAAAAAAAAAATATATATATATATATATATAAAAAATATATATAAGAAATATATACATAAAGAATATATATATAAAAAATACATATAAAAAATACATATAAAAAAAATACGTGAAAAATTGAATAAATATAGGGGTATATAGACTGGAAAGGGGGGGGAAGGGAAACGGCTAGGCAAATAATTAATATTTCGTATACTCAAAACTCTCATTTAGACCAAAGGGTGTTAACGTGTTCATACAGTAAATCCAAAACATCTCCTTCCTGGCCAAGTTCTGAAATGAGGATGGGACCCATTCGAGTGGGGTAACATTCAAAAATTGTGGGTTACCATCATGTATCTCCGAGAAGTGTCTGGAGACACTGTGGGTTAATACTTTTCTTTTGATCTTCGACCGATGGTCATTCATGCGCTCTCTAACCGTTTGGGTGGTTCGACCTATATATTTCAATTGGCATGTACATTCCAGCAGGTATATAAAGTTTTTTGAGCAGCAGCTCAAATGATGTTCAAAGGGTGAAAGATTAATCTGTACCTGGGATATTTATTGCCTTCCTACCATGTGTAATCATCTTACATCATTTACATCTGGTTTTATAACATTTGAAGATGCCCGGAGTAGCGACTGCCATAGATGTTGATGGATCTCCAAAGATAGACGTTTGGGCATGTTTTTGTTTTAGTTTGGGACATGAAGGGGCCAATAGGTTTTTCAAAGTGGGAGCTCGTCTGAAAGTAAGCGAGGGGATAGGGGGAAGAATTTTCCCTAATATAGGGTCCTTTTGTAGGATGGGCCAGTGTTTGGCTATAATTTCCCTAATCTTTTTATGCTCGGTATTATATCTGGTCACAAGGTAGGATTGGGTTTCCATTCTTTTAGTAGAACAATCATTCTTGACAGTACTCTTAGGCCTAAGAGACTCTTCTTGGTCTAGTAGTAATACCCGTTTTTCGGATCCCACTATAAGTGGTTTAGGGTATCCTTTTTCTTTAAAGCGATTTTTTAAAGTGGTTAATTGTACTTTGAGGGTCTGATCATCTGAACAGTTCCTTCTCAAACGTTTCATTTGACTGAAAGGAATATTCCTTTTCCATTTCAGGTAGTGACAGCTAGTAAAATCAAGAAAACTGTTTGCATCCACTTTCTTAAAGAAAGTTTTTGTCTGGATGGTATTATTAATGGAATTAAGGTGGATGTCTAAAAATATGGCTTCTGACGGATGTTGTTCAATGCTAAAAGATAGGCCCCAATCGTTAGTGTTAAGAACATTAAAAAAAGATAAAAGTTCAATATCAGTGCCCTCCCAAATAAAAATGATGTCGTCGATGTAGCGACGATAAAATCTAATCTTAGGGTTGTGTAAAAGATTGTGAAGTTCTTCAAAAAGGCCCATAAGAAGATTAGCGTAGAAAGGCGCAAATTTCGTCCCCATCGTGGTCCCTTTCTGTTGGATATAAAATTTATCATTAAAATTAAAATAATTATGATGGAGAATAAAATCAATCCCCTTGCAGATGAATTCTTTTTGTTCATTTGGTAATGACAGGTCATCCCCCAAAAAATGTTTGACTGCCATTAGGCCTAGGTCATGTCTAATGTTACTATATAATGAGGTCACATCAAGGGTGACCCAAATATAGTTTTCTTGCCACTGTATGTTCTTAAGAAGATTAATTAAGTGGGAAGAATCTCTTAGGTAGGACGGCAATAATTGAACGTATTTTTGGAGGAAGGAGTCGACGTAAGCTGAGAGATTAGTGGTGAGGAAATCAATCCCTGAAATGATCGGTCTGCCCGGGGGGTTCTTATCATTTTTATGAATCTTAGGTAAGAAATAAAAAATAGCGATGGCTGGGTGGAAAGGGATAAGGAATTGTTTTTCTTTTTTGTCTATGATCCCAGAGGCCTAACCTTGTTCAATCAGTGATGTAAGGGACTTTTTGAAAACATCTGTCGGGTCACCATCTAGGGTTCTGTAGTAATCCGGATCTGTAAGTATTTTATTAGCTTCTTTCAGATAATAATAATTGGTATCCATAATTACGACTCCCCCTCCTTTGTCAGCGTTCTTAATGACAATTTCATTGTTACTTCTCAGATTTTTCAGAGCTTTTTTCTCCTTGACGGTCAAGTTATGATGTTTAACCCCAGAGGGTGACTTGTTAATGGTGGTAAGGGATTTAAACTCGTCAAGGACCATATTATAATAACTCTCAAGGTGCGGACCTTTACTCTCTAGGGGGTAAAAAGTAGATTTCATTGAGAGTTTGGATCGTATAGAAGTGGGGCTCGTAGGGGGGTGGGCATCTAGTTTATCTGGTGTTGGGATGGAGAGGTCAGTGGAAGACCGTGTGGTTTCTGCTGTGGTGGCAGTAGTGACTGTTTTAGTAAGTTCTTTGATTTTAAAATGACGTTTGAGGGTAAGATTTCAAATGAATTTATTGAGGTCCACAAAAAGTTCAAAGGGATCGGGCGGATTAGATGGGCAGAAAGATAGCCCTTTACTCAGCAGTTTTATTTCATCGGTGGATAGACTATATTTGGAAAGGTTAAAAATGCCTTTAGCAACAATAGATTCAAGTGGAGGGGGAGTGGCGTCTATTGGAGTGGAGCCAGATAGAGTCAGGGCCTTACTATGATGCGGGGTGTCTATTGGGACAATGGACACTTCATTTTTCTTTTCGGGTATGCTTAGATTTACCTCCACTGCATCCTCTAAAACGTTTCGCCTTTTTCTGGATTGGGATAACGGGGTGAAGAATTGGGTGATCTTGTGGTTCTGTTTGTCGGATGTCACCCTGTGAGGTGATGGACCTGTAGGTGTCAGAAATGGGGTAAGTTGTTGGACACTGCACAGTGTAAGTCTGGCTGGTGGTGT